>NC_067480.1:45887660-46194160 GCF_947179515.1 Apodemus sylvaticus | reverse complement strand
CGCAGGATCTTGTCTATGTGCCAAGTACTCTCTGTGTAAACTACTTCTGTCCATCATTAAAACAGTGCCACGTGTAGCTACTTCAGATTCATTAAACTGATGCACTTGTTGTCAATTTTGCTTGCACATTGGAATTATACCAGAGTTTTAAAGTTTCTAGTCCTTAGGCCTGCAGTAGAATAATTAAACTGGGATACTGGTGAGTGGGAACTCACAGACTTCCAATTGGAATGAGTTCCTAACCCGTCTTCTAATCTAGCCTCCCTACAGCCAGTTTCCCCAAATCGAAACTCTGAAATCAGACCTACTTTTGTTGCAGAAATTGCTACCTGCTTTTGCATTTATTTCTGTTAATCTTAGGGCCTAAACTCCTTGGAAGCAAGAGGACATCTCACTTATCATGTGACTACAGCATCAGCATATAGCACTGATGCCTTTCCTAAAAATTTGTTGAGAGCATAAAGGCAAAAGTGAGGTTGAGAAGAAGCTACAGGCTTCTGTTTCTTGGAGCTCTCTCTCCCTCTCTCTTTAGATTCCTGGTTCTTTTCATCTTTCTGGCTGATTTTCATCTTCTTCCTGTTCATACATACATATATGTCTATATATATAGACATATATGAACATATACACATATACATTTACACTTATACATGTTATATTATATATATAATATTTTATATATTATATTACATAATATATACATGTCCATTATATTATATATTAATATTATATAATATTAATTATATTATATTATATATTATACATACACATCATATAATATAACATACATTATATAATATATTATATAGTATATAATATATAACATGTTATATAACATATAACACATAACATAATATATAACATATAACAAATAATATAATATATAGTGAACAACAGTGTTCTTTATTCTTTGAAAATTTTATGCATGTATTCAACATGTCTTGATCATATCTACCCTCTATTAACTGTAGACTTTCCCAAAATATCTACTTCACAACTGCATGGGTTATTTTTTGTGTGTGTTTGGGGGTAGTTTTAGATAACCGCCTGAGTTTAAATAGTACAGCTCATTTGTGCATGGAGTTGTGACCATCCATGGGGCATTGACAACTTACCTGTTGCCACACTCCCAAAGAGAATGGGAGTCCCAAAGATAATTTCCCAAGCAACCATCCACTGCCAGCAGCTCATCTGACAGGGGCTGGGGCTCAGGGCTTCCTCCCATCTATATCAGACCTTTGGTTGGCTTGGTCTTCTATAGACAAGCACAGCTGTTTTGAGTTTATATGTGCAGCAGCCATGTAATGTCCAGAAGACAGTATTTCCTAGCACTCTTACTACCCCTTCCATATGTCCCTTGAGCCTGTAGACATGTGATGCTCATATAGATTCCCTATCCAAGTGTGAGCACTCACAGTCATGTATTCTCAGCACTCTGGCAAGTTAGGAGTCTGCTTTAGCTATTGCCCACTGCAAAAAGAACCTTCCCTCATAAAAGTCAGTAGCAGCACAAGTCTCTTAGCATAAAAATACAGGCGTTGACCACATGGCCATTGAAGAAAACAACGGCACACTCTCCATAGGACCTGCTCCCTCCAGCCAAGGGAGCAGGCCTCGAATCCGACCAGGAGGTCATTGGTTACCCATAGGACATTCATGCCACTATCACATCAGTGGGTACTTCTTGCAGGTGAGTTGTATGGCATAATTTGATCAACACTGGGTAAGAGCATTTACATCTTTCCTCCCAGCAAACTGTGTAGCATCTTCTGGCCCTATGAAATCTAACCAGCAATGAGAATTTCCTGGTCCATGCTTGCTATTAATTTCTCTGTCCTACAACCAAAGTGTGTGGCGTGTTCAACAATGTGGTCTTACAATCTACTTTTGGCAGGCAACCAAGAGTAACGGCAATAGCATGTGCTGATCTGAGGGACTCTGGGGCCTTCTTGACAAATAGCTCACAATTCCTGTTCCTGGACTTGAGATTTTGATGTCACAAGCCACCTTTCTCTCAGTCTCTTTCTCAGACGGCAGAACAGCGTTCCATTCTGCCCTCCAGTCCACTCTGCACCCCATTCTGTTCCTGGTGAATTCGCCTATGCATATGACTTCTATTGTTTCCTGCCTGCTGGAAGATTTCCAGGCTATCTTCTCTGCATTTCAGATTTAGTTTTTATCTTCTCTTCGTAAAGAATTATGGTTGACATCTTAGAGCTGGCGCTGGAGAATTGGGATGGGTTTAGATCTCAGCTTAGCCATCATCTCTTCAAACGACTTAACTTCTATGGTGGGAACCTGCAGCAGAGCCAAATGTTTATGCTATGGATAAGGAGTCATTGGCCCACAGAGTAAGAGCCTAGGGATGCCTGTCACTCTTCTAGGGCACATTTCTAATGACCTAAAGGCCTTTCCCAAGGCATGGCCCTGGGCATAAAAGACTTTAACACATGGACTTTTAGGGAACAATTATCTAAAGAAAGTATTCTAGTATATAACCACCAAAAGTTCGTGTCTGGGGTCCTTAGACATTGTAAGCTTGCCTTAAATGTAGCTTGACACAATGTCTTGTTGCCTACTTCTACCCTTTTGAAGTGTCCAATTTGCTCTGCAAAAAGATCCCTATCTTCTACACTGTACTCTCTCTGAATAGTCTGGATTTGTTTTTGAAGAGACCTTAAATACTAGGGAACTGAGGGGGATCCAGAGTGAGGCCCCAGTTACAAAACCACACCAGAGCTGCAGTACTTCTTGTTAATTTTAAGCCTTCCCCTTTATGTGACTTATACACTATATACAGTAGAAGACACAGATGACTCAAAATGGCTTCCAATCTTCTAATCTTCACCTTTTCCTAAGAGGTCACTATGTAAATTCCTCAGGTCTACTGAACCACACACTACATTTTTCTTTTTTAGGACTTTAGCTATCGGGCTCCTCCCTACCTGTTCCTTGCTAGCCCTCAGGCATGCGGGCCTGGCGTGTATGTGTGTGTGTGTGTGTGTGTGTGTGTGTGTGCCCTCAGGCATGGAGAAGTTCTATAGAGTTCTAGTTTCCTTTGCTGTCACTGTGATAAAACACTTGTCCTGTCCAAAGGGTACCACATTCTTCCTTCTTCATTCGAAAGGGCAGGCCCAATAACCTAGTCCAAAGTTGAGTCTTAGTCTTTTCTCAAGTTGGACTCTAGGAGGATTTATGTTGGTTAGGTAAAAGCCAGCATGCCTCAAGAACTTGTGAAAAGTGTCCTTATCCATTGAAAGAAGTCATTTCTTATCATGCTATATTGGAATATATATTTGGCATCATAGCATCGTACCAAAGCCCATGCAGGCCTCTAGGATGCTTCACCTCCTAGTCACACATACTAGATACTTCCACATCTCAAAGCCCAGCTAGCGTCCTGTTGCTTCTTGCTTCTTCTTCCACTGTGCTTGCTCCCAGGTTCTTGCAGTTGACATGCTTGCCTGCAGTGGACTGGGTCTTCTCATGTCAATCATCAATCCAGAGATCCTCTTATAGACATGACCAGAGTCCACTCTTACCTGGACATTCTCTCAGTTGAGACCCCTGCACATCACTTAATAGCGGAAACTAACTAGGGCAAGTAGGAAGAACTGCTTTGCTGTCTCATATCTAGATAGTGCACTTGATTGATGGGCCCTGATACATAGCAGACCCAATCTTCTGAGTCATCTGAATTTCATGACAGCTCAGTAATTTATTAATAGGGGCTGTTTTGGGATGAAGTACACACTAGGGTTCTCTGAGCAGGTATTTGCTGGAAATTTTATTTACTAAGATAGAAAAGCATTTATGTGTTTATTAAGGAATGAGGGCAGGTGACGATGAATGAAAATCACAGCCCTGTCCGTCCGAGTTGTCTGGTGACATTGGTAGATTTTAATTTCTCCTTGGTACTCTTTTTTGGGTTGTTTGTTACACTGTGACACCGCCTCTTCTTTTAGTGTATAACTAAATCTGATTTTTCTCTCTTACAAATTGTTTTCCCCAATAGGTTGGCTTTACTCATTCAAGCGTTTGGATAGTAGATTTACCTTTACACATGTTTGTGCTCCCAGCCATACATGTCAATTTGTAGAAAGTGAAATAGAGAACAATTTAGCCTCAGCGAAATGTCAGAAAAATACCCAGAAGGTACCAATGCAATACTTGTGTTTCAAATTTTGAGAATGGAATTAGGCCACTAAATCAGTTTTCCTGCCTGTGTCGTGGACCATAGGGACATGTCCCAGTTCTTGGAAAAAGGGCGTCTTCATCTCACTCAGTCCTACGTACAGGTCGGTGTTGGGACCTATGGGAAACCTTTGGTTGTGAAACTAATTGAATCTGCATTGAAATGACCTTTTTCCTGTCTTTATTAAATATCTGCTTTGCCCCACAACCTTTTTTTTTTTTTTTTTTTTTTTTTTTTTTTTTTTGGCTTGCTTGCAGTATTCTTTTTTAGCTACACAGACTGGCTATCTTCCAAAGTTAAAGGGAAAAGAATGGGAATGACTCATACATTTCAGATTATGGGAAGGATTTTTTATTTTTGCATTGGAGGTAAGAACATGCCTCTGCTGGGGAGGGGAGAAAATCCACTTGTAGTGCAAATTACTATTACATCTCCAGCACTGTAGCCAAAGCTAAAACATCTCACATGTCAAGAGTGAGCAAGGGTAACTTACACAGGATCCCGGTTGTCATCAGACTCACACAGTAAAAGTTCTGCCTCCGAGTGCAGGCTTAGCCTGTTCCTGGCCTCACTTCTTTTCCAGGGCTTGGCAGACGGCAGTTTGTCAATGGTCGCCTTATTAACATGCTGCCTTTCTCTTCTGTCTGCTTTCGCTGCACCTGCTGTGATAGTGATTGTTTTGTGTGTACAGGAAACATTGCCTTTGGAAACTAGGGACACACTGTGAGCAGAAATACACCAATGTATTTATCATTGACTGTTCAAATTCTACCCATCTTTTGGACAATGATGAGAAGATCTTTTGGGAGAACAGTATTTTTCTCTGGGAATGATGGCTTTAAAAAAACTCCACAAACCTTATGTTTATAACTGTGTTTATCTTCCTTTTCTTGTAACCCTTATCTGTGAAAATTTTCATTTCTACTTGAATCTCAAATCTAGAGACATTAAACAGAGAACACTTCTATAGGCAATCAGGAAAATTTTTGGAAAAGTATTACCAATTGGGATTACTGAAATCTTCCTATCAAGTTTGGAAGTCTTAGTGAATTACAGATTCATATCTTTTCACATGTTCTTCTAATCTTTATTTTAACACGAACCTTAGAAATTAGAGATGCGAAAGATGACAAGAAAGATCAAAAACTTCTGTGGACTTTGCTTTGTATTTCTGCCTACTGAGCATTTTGGAGAACACAGCAAATGTTTTACTGGGTGAAGTTTGACTTGATTCATGGTGGTACTTGGTCCTTCCAAATACAGCCCAAGAATGAATCCTTTCCTCATTGGACATCGACTTTACTTCAGTCAAATGATTCAGAGACAGGACAGATTTGGTCTAGTAGGGAACACGTTTCTTTCATAATGCAGACCCCTGATGGTTCTCTGAGATGTTCAATTTGGTAGTTGCAGGAGCAAGTTTACAAATGTGAGGGAGAGAACATTAAAAGACACGGATATTTAAACTCAACACTGTACTATAGAGAGACAGGCATTGCCAGGCAGTTACCTGACTGCAGTCAGAAGTGCTTTCATGATGAGCCCCAGGGATAGAAGAGAAAGAGGAAAGTGGAGAGGAGAACAAGAAGAAAGGAAGGAAGAGACAGAATGGATAAGGAGGAAGGAGGGAAGACATTATACTTTGCTTGTGGTTTCATAGGTGTTATCAAGCATTTAATGATGAGCAGAATTACCTGTGGTTACTAAGTGATAACACTCAGGAAATCTACAGCCAGAGCTTTATTGCATCTAAGAATATTCTCTAAGTTTAAGGAGGCATATACATGCTTATAAATCTGATATATATATATATATATATATATGAATAAGTCTAAATGCTTGTAGACTTGTATCGTAGATTAGTATTGCCTATATGATTTTCTTTCCTTTCATGCTCAACCACAGTAGGTTTATTTATGTAGATCTATGTGACTCCCATAGAATAACAATTCCAACATTGGGTGTGTAAAATAATTTTACATTTAATACATGCATACATTCAAAATAAATAACCTGAGTATTATGCCCTAAATGACATTACAGAAGCATTGCATCTGCCAAGAGAAGATTCTAGAACAGTTGTGGAAGGTGATAAAGAGAGGATAAGGTGAAATTACTGACTTAGTTATTGGTGCTTGGGCAAACTAAAGATAGACGTAGAAGGCTCCTTCAGTGGTGAGTCTGTTAGGAGTCGTTTCCTGAGTTCAGCTGTCTCAGAAATGAGTTCCACCTCACTGGCAGGATCAAAACTGAGTTCATGTTCCCAGGCTCTGGAACCCAGCTTCTGTCCAGGTTCTTCGGACGTTTCATGTGTGTCTGTTCACTAGTAAAGGATATGAAGAGGGAAGATGCTGTTATCCCATCATCTAAACTAAGGCACACAAGTCATACATGTACTGTTTCTATTGACTGAATTGACTACATACTGATTGACCACTGCTTTGTTCCCTATCATTCTAAAATTCTGGGCCAGAGTCCAGGAAAGTCCTAACTGCAAAAGCTGACTCAAAGACACAGAAACCAGGTGACTTGGATGAGACCCAGTCACCAGAGTTAACTTCCTTGGTTAATCCCTTGTGTCAAAATATGATTGGTCAATGCAAAAGCCCACACTGCTCCCCTCTTGCTTTGTGTTTCCATCCTATAAAAATGTACAATCTTCCTTCAGGTCCAGATCCTGAACTGGCTGTCTCCTTGAGCATTCAGATAATAAAGCTTTCATTCCTAAGCTTCTGTCTCTAAAATATGTTTTCTTGAATTCTATCCTGAACCCAGCAAGTCCTGGCTACAACTTTAAAAGACTCGACTTCTTGGAAAATAGAAAGTAGAACTACTCCTTTTTTATCTATTAAACTTTCATCTAACCTTTGTGTTCCCCAATATGTGCATCTTGAACTTCTTCATGTATTACTGCAAGTCCTGAGAAACCTTTTTTTTTTTTTAAACCGTTCTCCCTTCTTGTATGTATGATAACAATACTATCCACAGAGTCCTCATTTGGGAGTGGTAATGGTCAGCTCAACAGAATCTACAATCACCTCTGGACTTGTCTGTAGGGATTAACTTCATTACATTAATAAAGATGGGAAGACCTATGTGCCTACTGTGGGTGGTGAAGGGGGCTTAAAAAGAGAGAAGGGGGGTTTAGAGAATGTGGCACGGCAGTGTGGAGGAAGGGGGTGCCTAAGCAGGCCTGTGCCCAGGCACCTCTTCCCCCTGAGGGACCACACGCACACAGACATGGTATAGAATAGAGTTTATTCAGAGCAGAGGATGGGAGTTAGGCAGAGAGAGACAGACAGACAGACAGAGAGAGAGAGAGAGAGAGAGAGAGAGAGAGTAGAGGAATGGAGGAGTGGAGGCTGGCCATGACAACATGGAGAGAGGCGGGGGAGGGGAGGAGAGCCCAAGAGGCAGAGAGGTGAGAGTGTGATGAGAGAGAGTGGAAGGAGAGAGGAGGGGCAAGTAGCCCCTTTTATAGTGGGCCAGGTCTGTGGGGCGGGCCATACCTGGCTGTTGCCAGGTAAGTGTGGGGTGGAGCTTAGACAGAATACCAACAGGTGGTGCCATTCCCTGGCTTTGATCTTGCACTGTACAAATTGAGTCAACAGAGTCATGCAATCATTATGCCAAGTGTGGATGTAATGCTTCGTGCTGCTTCACGCTCCTGTTACCTTGACTTCCTTATGATGATAGACTATGCTGGGATCCAAAATAAAACCCCTTTCCATTAAGTTCCTTTGGTTAGTATTTTTCCCTAGCAACATGAAATAAAGCTAAGACCAGAGTCTAGATTTGTCTTTGCCTTACAAGTCTCTGTCGTTAGACATATTCTTCAAACTCCATAGCCCCTAGCTTCCTAATATTTGGAGGCAATTACTAGGGCTGCAAACAAATTCTTTTGAAATGAAGGTTTGAATTGTATATTGGCAGAATTTTAGAATAATTGACTTGAGTGTGTTTAATTGACTGTACAAAAATGTGTTTTTGTTTTGTTCCTTCAGAAGTGTTAATTACTGCTTGTGTTGAGTTCCTGCAGGCATGATTTCAGTATTGGCTATTCTGAGTCGTGTGGGTGATTAAAAACATGCTTGGATCTCTAGGGATTCAGTTGGTGCTCTGTGGTGTTCTAAGTGTCCCCAACAATGGGAAGTTGTCATAGAATACCTTGGACTTTACCAGTTTGCATTTATGATTAAGGCATCTAGTGGATACTTCTTTCTTCATAAGATGTTGTAAGTGAATGAAAAATAATAGAAAAAAGAAATAAAAGTAAAGGAAACCATGTAACTGGCCTGAGTTTGGGCAGCAGATAAATGAAAAAAGAAATAAAAAGGGAAAGGAACATGCCTGCTCCTAGGTATGGTGGAGGAGAAACTTATTGTAGATAAAATGGAGACATAGCCAGAGGCAGGGACTCCTGGGAAAATTCAGAGTGGACATGACTTGGAACCACGTGAAAAGAGGGGGAAGAGAAGGAAGAGGGGAGGAGGGGAACCAGTAGCAACAGCCAGGAGGCTCAAAGGTACAAAGAAAGTAGGTAACCAAAGTGGTTGGATTATATAGGGAAAGGCAGCCTAGCTCCTTGGGCTGGAGAGTTCATTGTAGAGTGCATGGTATGCCAGTTCTCCCCTGTAACAGCGACTGAGGGATGCTGGGAGAACCTGGTAGCCAGGTCCACAGGAATGTTAAGCACCTATGCCATTGTCCCAGGTTTGAAACCTAACAATAAGATCTTTGAGACATCTGCTAGCATTGAGTCTTCAGTTATCACTCTCTCAGATGTCTTCTGTTGGGATTTCCCGGTGTCTCACACAGGCAGGCCCACCAGGCTTCCCTTAAGGCTGTTAACTTGAGAAGCGACAAGAGGTCTCTCTTTCCTAACAGAGACGTCGTTGACAAGAGTGGACATGGTGAAGCTGGGTAAAGTGTCAGTGAGACACTGGCAGCAGCCAACACCGGGAATAACAGGCAGCTTAAGAAAGTGGTGCTGGAGCTTATTGCAACAGAGTTGACGGCTAAGCATTCAGTGTGAGGCTAGCAGCATACAGAAGACACGGTTTCACTACCCAACAGAAGCCCTTTTCTGCATGATGCCATTTTATGACTGCATAACATTTGTCATTTAGAAACCTTAAAAGACATTATAAGCAATAGCTGGAGAACACTTGGACATAGTTACACACACACACACATACACACACACACACACACACACACATTTGCGCATAGCTTTATGCTCTGTACGTATAGGAAAGAAGTGGCTTTTAAAGGTTAAGTCCTTGAGCAAGGCACTGGACATGTTAGAAATAGGATGGCTACCTTCAGTGTACATCGGGAAGTTTATTTTTTTTCTCTAAGACATACACCTGAAAGTATTTCATGTCCTTGCTGTTTGACCATCTGCAGAAAGTAACTTTTAATGTCTTAGTTGGAATGAAGTGTGCAGGATATCTGCCTTCACAAACAAACTTTCATGAAAAAAATTATATCTCAAATCCACATAAAAATCTAACCACCGGGGTACTAGAAAAGAAAAGGTAACTTTAAGATTTCTTTCCAATTTGTATCCCTTTGGCCTCCTTATGTTGTCGAATTGCCCGAGCTAGTACCTCAAGTACAATATTGAAAAGATAAGGAGAAAGGAGGCAGCCCTGTCTAGTCCCTGATTTTAGTGGGATTGCTTCAAGTTTCTCTCCATTTAGTTTGATGCTGGCTACCGGTTTGCTGTATATTGCTTTTACTATGTTTAGGTATGGGCCTTGAATTCCTGTTCTTTCCAAGACTTTAAGCATGAAAGGATGCTGAATTTTGTCAAATGCTTTTTCAGCATCCAATGAAATGACCATGTGTTTTTTTTTTCTTTGAGTTTGTTTATGTAGTGGATTGCATTGATGGATTTCCGTATATTGAACCAACCCTGCATTCCTGGGATAAAGCCTACTTGATCATGGTGGATGATCGTTTTGATGTGTTCTTGGATTCGGTTGGCAAGAAATTTATTGAGTATTTTTGCATCAGAAAACCAAACAACCCTATTAAAAAATGGGGTACAGAGTTAAACAAAGAATTCTCACCTGAAGAACTTCGGATGGCGGAGAAGCATCTTAAAAAATGCTCAACTTCATTAGTCATTAGGGAAATGCAAATCAAAACAACCCTGAGATTTCACCTTACACCAGTCAGAATGGCTAAGATTAAAAATTCAGGAGACAACAGGTGTTGGTGAGGATGTGGAGAAAGAGGAACACTCCTCCACTGCTGGTGGGGTTGCAAATTGGTACAACCACTCTGGAAATCAGTCTGGCTGTTCCTCCGAAAACTGGGCACCTCACTTCCAGAAGATCCTGCTATACCACTCCTGGGCATATACCCAGAGGATTCCCCACCATGTAATAAGGATACATATTCATAGCAGCCCTATTTATAATTGCCAGATGCTGGAAAGAACCCAGGTATCCCTCAACAGAAGAGTGGATGCAAAAAATGTGGCATATCTACACAATGGAGTACTATTCAGCCATTAGAAACAATGAATTCATGAAATTCTTAGGCAAATGGATGGAGCTGGAGAACATCATACTAAGTGAGGTAACCCAGACTCAAAAGGTGAATCATGGTATGCACTCACTAATAAGTGGATATTAACCTAGAAAATTGGAATACCCAAAACATAATCCACACATCAAATGAGGCACAAGAAGAAAGGAGGAGTGGTCCCTTGTTCTGGAAAGACTCAGTGAAGCAGTATTTGGCAAAACCAGAAGGGGGAAGTTGGAAGGGGTGGGTGGGAGGACAGGGGGAGAGAAGGGGGCTTATGGGACTTTCGGGGAGTGGGGGACTAGAAAAGGGAAAATCATTTGAAGTGTAAATAAAAAATATATCGAATAAAAAAAAGAAAAAAAAGATTTCTTAACCTTTCCTATCATGAATGGCAGTGTAGTGAAACCGATCTCTTCTGAGAACAATGCTTTGAAATGTACCACATAAAATAAAAAGGAAAGAAAATACCGACACATTGAAATATCATTATATAATAATCTAAAATGTCACAACAAAATAGTATATGTTCTAGGGTTGCAGGATTCCATTAAATAATGTTTCAAAAGCCAAATAAGTAGTACATTTCCTTGTTTTCCCCCATGAACACGTGCACCACTGCAATGAGAAAATTAAATTTAGGTAAACTCTATCATGAAGCTGCACACATAGATAACACTACTAAGGTTGAGTTCTTGCATTTGTGTTTGAATGAATATTATAAATGGCTAAATGTTACTTGACATAGATGTCAGACCCCACCTTCTGGTTCACATTCATGGTCCTTTAGAATCTACTTCTCAACCTGCCTGCTCTCCGTGAGCTCAAGTCTTACAACTATTTTGTTGGGTTTTCCAATCATCCTTCACCACTTACTTCTCCAAGCTGTTGTTCAAATAGGAGTTTCGAACTTGGGGTGAACTAGTGGGGTTGTTCAGTAGAAGATGGGGTACGCACGAACACAAGATGGGTACATTCTGATCAAACTGTAAAGTGATGAGCTTCATCAGGCTTCCCAGGCACTCTTCCTCCAAATCGGGTGCTTGGGCAATTCTAAGTCATATGAGCGATTCCTTTAGTTGTAACCTTTAGTGACACTGATATGGCCTTTGAATGGCTTCATTAAGTATGGATATTTAAATGCATCAGTCAGGGAGATACGCTATTTAAAACAAAGGAAACCTGTGCCCATGGTGGACTCTCTCTCTCTCTCTCTCTCTCTCTGTGTGTGTGTGTGTGTGTGTGTGTTTCCTGTTGGGTCATGTACAAAGAGATGCTGTTGGCTTTTTCAATCAGACACTTGTCCATCATCTCGATCACAGAGATGGGCCGATCCCTTTACTATTGTCTGCCAGTCAATAGTTCTTTTCTGTCTGCTTTTGGTGCTACTTACCCTGGCAGCCACATTTCCCCAGGGTGCGCGCAAATACCCTTTCCGGTTGAACTTCTCATTTGTGCTGCTGTTATTTAAGGTGATAGCCATTTGTAGTTTATAGAGGAATGATTTCATTCCTATGAGTGAACAGATGGGTTAATAAAGCTGGCTGAAGTTGTAAGCTGATTCGCAGGTGTTCTCATCATGGTGTCATGGTGAAGAATACAGCCGGCTGTGTCCCTCGGGGTCGCCAGGGCCATTGCGCACCAGGCTGGACTGGAAGGAGAGAAGCTTATCTGGGCTTGGGTGGGTACAGGCAGGATCTTGGTTGGCAGTGAGTCCATGGGCAAAGAACATGCACACTGGGAACAGCTTCCAAGAACTGGTTCAGTTTTATTGGGGGTGGAGATAAAAGGATCTTTATGGTGGCCAGGGTCTGTGGGGCAAGGTTTGTGTGGCCTTCTACAGTTGGCCAGGACAGGCAAAGAACATGCAGACCTGGGAACAACTTGGGAGAACTAATTCAGTTTAATGGGGCATAGGGGGAACGGGATAAAGGTGTACTTGTGGGGAGGTGGCCAGTGTCTGTGGGGCAAGGTCTGTGTGGACTCATACAATTGGTCAGAACAGGGGTGTTAGAAGATGCTTCGTTTGCATACTCAGGAATGTAGGGCCCAGGGGGACAAACCTTATAAGGTCAAACAAGGAGTGATGCCTGATACCCTTCAGGGTGACAAATTCCTACTGGGGTTGATAGTGAGGCAGTCAGCTTCATAGCTCTAGGGGAGGGAGACAAAACCTGCCATCCTCATCTGAGGTATCAGGGTTGAATCTCTCTCCTAGACCATTTCTCTGTAATCCTGGGACATTACAGTCCTACAGAATACTGAACTACTAATAGTTAGCTAGATTATAAGTGCCTTGGAAGTGGAAGTTAATCTAAGCCAGGCTCATGCCAACATGAAATATCGAATAAGGGCTTATTTCTAGCTGTGAGAAACAAAGATGTCTCCACAACCCCTGCTATCATGTGATATTTAGATTACACAGAAAATACTCAAGCTATGATAATAGGCTAATTTCATTAAAAGATAGATTTTTGTGTCCTCTAATTTTGAAAATGTGTCTATTTTCTTACTTTTGTGTTGATAAAAGGTTGTTTATTGACATTGACTAAAATGATCACAGGGAGATGCAAGCATACTTAAGTACCTGTATGGGCCCCTAGAGAAGGATTCTTAAATCTGACATGCAAAATATATCTCCCTAGTGTTTTCCACGAGCTCCATTTTGTTATACCCTATGCCTGTGAGATTTACTCTGAAGGTGCGTAAGAAGGGAAGGCTGGGAAGTAGTTGAGTCTGTAAACACAGTTTAGTTATTGGAAGGTCCACGGCAGGCAGAGCTGATGCTGAGTAGTTCAAGGTATGGCTTTTGGCACTCATGACCTAGTAGAGTAATATGGGGCCTTAAAGTTCCATCAATCGATTTAGGACATCCTGTGGGTGGGCAGGGGTCTGCCGTTGGCTTGTGTTGAAAGCACTCCATGTGACCATACTATTAATCATTCTTTGGTGTTCAAAGTTCTTACACTGAAAACTTTTGAGGATCAGAGAAACTTCTTATTTTAGATCATCTCTCTGGCGAGATGCCAGTATTCCATGATCACGGCACTCTGTCTTCAGGGGTATAGTGTAGAATGCTGTCTTCTTTCTGCTGTGTACTCCCATTCAGGGACCAAGACCAGGACTTAGAGACGCCATTAAACTCAGGAACCACACAAGTCATGTAATGGTGTGAAGTCACCAAAATCCAGCACACGGTCATGCAGATTACATACTTCCTGGTTGTGGGCAGATCTTAGATAACTGCAGGGAACCTTTTCTCTGATCACAGTTCTGTCTTGCATAGTTGATCCAGCATAGTCTTTTTTAATTTCTTCACTTGCTGGGTGGTGGTGGCGTACGCCTGTAATCCCAGCACTCTGGGAGGCAGAGGCAGGCAGATTTCTGAGTTCAAGGCCAGCCTGGTCTACAGAGTGAGTTCCAGGACAGCCAGGGCTATACAGAGAAACCCTGTCTAAAAAAAAAAAAATTAACTTTAATTTCTTCACTCTAATTCAAGCCAAGACTAATAAACAAACAAAACTCAGGATGTATAAAAAGTGTTTAGGAAGTGACTTGTTTTGCTTGCCATTGAGTACAGACTCACTACCTTCCTGTTATGTGTATGTGTGTGTGTTTGTGTGTGTATGTATGGGTGTGCATGCAGTAGATAGGCTATTTCTTCCTAAGTGTATTCCTTCCTCCATCTTCCTTCTTATTCTTTATTTCTGAAAAATAAAGACAAATTGGTGGCAAACACCTTACAGTTTTATTATTTCTCTGCTATTCAGATTCTGCTGGTACCAAAATGTCCTGTCCTTATACCAGGAAGTTCTCTCAATGATTTTTCATACGATTTTCTCATTGAAACGCTCAACCTAGTGTGGATACATTGGGAGTGCCTATGGCATTTCCTCGGTCCTAAGACTCTATAAGACAATATTCAACTTTCCCATTCCATATTTTGCTACTCAAGGCATTAAGATAAGTTGTGTATTTTTGCATGTCCTTATTTTCCTACCTCTTCTAGCATCTCTGAGACCTTCTTAGTGTATGAGGAGCCACCACACCATATCAACGCTTCTTGTTTCTGCTCCTAACAGGCCCTTAAATGAAACCCTTCTCTCAAACTCACCAGGAGTTTAGCTCAAAGCTCCTCTGTACAAGACACATCTGAATGTCAGTGTTCGTGAATTATTGGCACTATACAAAGTAAGCGTTCTTGAAGCAGATATTGTAGGCTGCTATAGATGATTGCAATGGCTTTGCTGCTTTCTCGGAAGGAGACAGGAAGTGCTGGAGCATCCTGAACAGAGAAGTGACATAATCTAAGTAAGACTTAACTGGAGAGGAATCTTTATCCAGAAACATGCTCTGGCAAGAGAGCACATTTAAAGACCTCCTAGGTCTGTGTGATCTGGCTGGATTAACCCTGCTGATTGGAATGCAGGCTTGTTTTCAGTGCACACCTTTCACCCCAAACAACATAGTTAAAGTGAGTTTGTAGGCAGATCAGCCATGCTTGAAAGTGACATCTAATGGGATTGCAATCTGTTGAGTCCAGTCAGTCAGTTCAGTTGAGTCAGTGAGTTGAGAAGCAGTGCAGTGGAGTTTGTGGTAGTTCCATTCCTGGAATTCTGAGGCAGTTTTGACAGGGACGGTTTTGTAGAGCTAGGCTGCAGAGAAAACATGCTAGACACAGGTGAAGACAGAAGGAGCCAGGGAAGGAGAAGGAGCCAGGAGATTAGAACAAATTGCCAGAGGTGGTTTGAGGCCAAGCAGAGCAATTCCGTAAGAAGCTTAGGGAAGCCAGATTGAAACAGTCAAATTAGAGAGGAGTTTGGGACAGAACAGCTGAGTTGAACCAGCCAGCCAGATATCAGAAAGAACTAGAAAGGGTGAGCTTATTCAGTATAAGACTCCAAGGTGGCAATTACATCAGGTGAATAAAAGTTACTTTTACACTATAACTTAGTTGCAACTACTCTCAAACTAGCTTTTTAATTTAATTTAATTTTTTTGCTGTTCTTCCAACATGACAGGTATAATCTGTCCTCAGGGCTTTGCTCTTCGGTGTCTTTGGGATGCCTGATTCCAAGAAGACATGGCTCGGGTTATCTTTTCCCAGGAACATCTTGTCTAGCCACTGTTTAATACTTAATCTCTGTCTCCCACCACTCATTTGCTTTTACCAGAGCTGATCGCCATTTGATTCATGTAGCTTATTTATCTTACTTACTTACTTTCTGCCAAAGAAAATCATTTTTATTCTGAGCAACTGACCAAAAGGGAGTAGAGATCCTATAACTAATCATCTCTCCATCTCTATTCATTATCTTTCTTCCGTGTAGCAACATTTGTGTAGGCTATAATTAAGGAATACAGTCCTCTCTGGTAATTCTTTCTAATTTCACCTTTCTATTTTGTAGGGCGAGGTGTTGTTTCCCTAATTGGCTCTTGATTTGGTCATTAAAGAAGGCTGAAGCCAATTGCTGGGTAAAATGAAAAAGGTGGGACTTCCAGTCCCAGGAGGAAGAAGAGCAGATGCAGGGAGAGTCGGGGCGGGAGCTCTTCGAGCCAGGCTTTGGAATGACTAGGGTACACAACTGTGTGAGGTCTTGGGGCCTCCAGAACCGCTGGCCTCCACCACCGTGGGTGGATGGCTCATGTAGGATAGCTGATACGTTTAGGGCGAGAGATTTCTGCGCTCAGCAACTGTGTTATCTGGCAAGTTTTAAAATAATAAAGTGGTCGAGTGTTTTTCTTCCATGGGGCTAAGGTGGGCAGGAGAAAGAGACGAGCGATGCAGGTGGCTTGGTGAAGAGGGGCTGGGGGAGCGATTGCAGCTCCCAGGAAAGGCGCCGGCTCACCGTTGGCAGAGCTAAGCCGAGAGTGCCAGCTGCGGCCCGGGCAAGGAGGCAGTGTGGCTTTTCAAATTACACGCAACACTATTTGATTATTTTTATTTTCACTCTGAATTAAGACCCTATGCAAAGTTTTAGTTTTATGTCTATTTTTGTTTCAAATCTTTTAAAAAAGTAAGGCAAGTTGTTAAGAAGAATTCATCTCTTAATGCTGGCAACACTTGAGAGCATAGAATTGATTAGAAATTTAAAAAATGTCTTTTGTGAGATACAATAAAAATAGCAAAAATTCTATTTATCTTTGGAAGATCAAATGTTTCATTATTAAAAGCATCTTTTCAAGCCTACAGTTTGTATTCGTTGTTTTTTGTTTGAGCAATTTTAGGGCTGGGTTTTAAGGAAAGAAGTATTGTATTCTTAGGCGAAGTCTGTCTTTGCCTCCATCATACTCACGATACTTTTAAAAGGAAGACTTGAATTAGCTTTGTTTTCTCAAAGCCCAGTTTGCTCTAAAGCAGTGGTTCTCAACCTTCCTAATGCTGTGACCCTTTAACACACCGTTCCTCGTGTTGTGGTGACCCAGTGACCCAACCATAAAATTATTGCTGTTGCTACCTCATAACTATAATTTTGTTACCATTATGAATCATAATGTACATACCTTATGTTGCCTGTGCCCTGGACTGCCCGCTGTCAGACCCTACTTGCCCTTGGAGGTTGGGGATGAGGTGGCCCAGAATAGATGTCACCAACTACAGGAGCCGGTGAGAAACACTGCAGCCAGCTCGCCTGAACGGTGGGAAAGCTCCTTTAATACCCTCTACCCAGACCACACTGGCCCCAAGAAAGCATCTCTTCTAAACAGCAGTTCCCAGTTGGCTGGGATTACCTGTGTTAGCAATCCTTGGTCCCTCAGGCAGTCCTCAATTAGGTCCTCCTGCAGGAGATGCCTTTGCAGCTTCGTGGTCCCCGACATTTATTCAGAGGTGGCCATGCCGTTCCTTCTACAATCTGATATGCAATATCCCTCTAAAATGTTGCTTGGGCCCCAAAGGGATTGCAACCCACAAGTTGAGAACCACTGCCCTAAATGCTCTGAAGACCCTTCCCCAGTGAAAACGAAACAAGCTAACAAAAACCAACTGATTCCTTGAGCCTGAGTCCTAGAAATTCTGATGGGGTGGGCGTTTAATAAAAATCCAGCATTGATCTAGTTTTTAAACTCTCGCAACATGATTCCTTTGTACAGAGAGATCAATGGTTCCATAATCAGCTAAGGTCTTTCCAGAAGACATTCTGTGATGAGGTGGAACACTGAAGTCTTTTCAAAAACGCATTTTAATTAAAATAGAATTATGTCATTTTCCTCTTTTGTTTTTCCTCCCTTTAACTCCTAGGCTCTCTGGCTTCAATCTCTTCCATGTTCCCCGATCCACCCTCTAACTGACAACCTCTTTTTCTTTGTTATTTGTACACACATAGATATGCTTGGATATATGTATCCCAGCAGCCCTTAGTTACCTTTATTTCTTTGTCTAGTGGTGAGAACCGGTGAAAATTCTCTCCTACACTCTATAAACTATAAGCCTATAGAGTGGTCTAGTGGCTCCCTTAACCAGCTGGATGTTATATCACACATTGCCACTAGATGGCGCAGGCAATTCTTAGAGGCGGGAGACCATGGTTATTTGGGATTTCCCTTTTCCCTGTGCAGTAAGCTTGAAGCTGTGTTTCAGAAGCTTTGTGGAGACATGCCACTTTAACTCAAAAGGTGCAGCTGTTTTGCTTGACAAGTTGATAGAGAGAGACTCATTAAATAAGCGTTCTAGCGTCTGAAGGGAGAGAGGTGAACCCTCTGCATAAATATCAGTTCTCATTTTTCTTCTCTCTCCTGGCAGGTGCGTTCTCTCTTACTCTTTATTGGTGCCTTCCATGCCTTTTCCTATTTCAGCTTCTGCCGTAAGTATTATTTATAATGGACAATATAATGAATTGTTGAGTTCAATTTCATTTTGTTACCTCCGAGGTTGCTATAATTTTCAGGAATTTGTATGTTTGACTCCAACTCAACATTCTTTGAAGGGGGGGGGGAAGATATTCAGGTTAAAATGGAGCATTATTGCTCAGGACCGCTGCTTTGCGATGCTATGTTTGTTTTTAGCATCTGAAGCAGCACAAGGCAAATCCAAGAAGGAAGGAAGAATTCTATGCCACACCCGGAGTGGGGGGAGGGGGCAGGGGGGAAACAACCAAATCCTCTCTGTACAGCATTGCTCAGACGAGGGCCAAAGCTCTTAGTGCACAGACACACACACACACACACACACACACACACACACACACACACACAAGTGTGGTGGGTGTTGCACAGTAACAGGCTGCCTCTCTCCTCTTTTTCTTGGGAGGTCTCAAGGCACACATACTGCTTTGTTCTACAAAGTTGCCTTTCCTCTCTGAACTCTCTGAACTGTCAAAACAGGAAGATGTGTTTTTTTTCCTTTTTTCTTTTTTCTTTCAAAGATTCCACACCCTCCTTGCATGTGGTCCAGGGAGATGCCACTCTCTTGTTGTCAGGCTAGCCCACAGTGCTTTCCTCTTCGCATAGTGACATTTACTGATGGGTCACTGCCTGGAACACTGGATCAAAGCAGGTGTGTGTCCACGTGTGAACATCCCTTGTTTTCCGTCTGGCTGCATCCATGTCTGATCTTCATTAGTCCAACAGAAAACAAATGGCTCACCAAATCTTCAAGTCCTCAGCCGTGTGGAAAGCAAGCAAACTACAGGAAAGAAGCTCTTTCGGTGGGAGCTTCTTTCGGCCAAGGTTTACTGGATTCTTAGTGTATGCCTAGACAGCATGCTACGCATTAAACCTTTGATGTGTCGTGGCATTTCATCCTTACCCTCCACGGCAAGAGTTTAATCCTAGAGTCATTTTCAATCTACAGATGAGAAAGCTGACGACAAACAGGCTTGACTAAATTTCTCAAGGTCTCAGAGCTAATAAGGTCTCAGTCCGGGTAATTTAATAAAGTCATCCTGATTCCAAGAGTTATGCATACAGAACTAAAAATAAGAGTTTCTTCTTGAATACTCATTAGGAATGGGTGTGACTATTTTTTAATGTTCCAAACCCTGTGTCTTTCCCATTCTATAGGAGCTAAGTGTCTGCTATACACCTGAGTCTTACTGGTGACACAATCAAGAGGAGAGAATGGCCCTCCTTATTGTGACTGATGTGGTCCACTGTTCAATCACAAACGTGCTCAGGAAGCTAGTAATTCAGAAGGACGACCAATGTCTACATTTTATGATTTGCTTGTATCTAAAAGGAGCTGTGAAAGGGATTAGCATGTAGGCAAACCTGAGATATGTATGTAGGAACTTTTTCCACTAGCTATGACCTAGGCCCAGAGACTAGAAAAGAGAGCCGAAAAGTTAGCCATTCATTCTGCCTAGGAGAGGAAGGTCTTAATATTACTTACGTGATATCGGCCTGAGGAAAATGAACATCAGTATTCCTTTCACTGAATGGTGACCAGGGAAATAAAGTTTTGCAAATAGGGATACTACAATAAGGAAATTTGTTCACTCACTAAGGCTCTGAGCGTTCTACAGTCAGAAAATAAAGAGCAAAACTCAAAGCTTAGAACAAAACTCACATCTCACTGTAGTCTAACCTAATGGGTAAAGAGAACAATGGACCAACTTAGGAGGGCTGACAGAGATGCTACTCCTAGATTCACAATGGTGTGGGTCAATGGCAGTTTCCTAACGAGGAAGGACCAGAGACTTAAACCTCGAGTAGTATGCACTTGCTGAAGTTCTCTGGTTTCAACTATTTTCATCAGATGTATTCACATCTCACTCTAGTGAGAGCGTTCGGTCTGTGTGAGGCACTGCCTCACCAATGAAAAAATTTTCTGTCTAAGCAGATCATCTACAGACCCCTCAAATCCAACATCACCAAACTGGAACTCTCCATCTGCCCCTCTTCATTCTCCTGGTGACCATATTTCAGAGAAAATTCAGCCAGCTGCCTGAGACCCACAGTCTCTATTTCCCAATGCTTGTGAACCCTGTTGTCTTTTGTCCTTTGAAACATCAGTAAGTTCAACTTTTGTGATGTCCCATCAATTTCGTCTTTCTGGTTGCCTCTCTCACCGCATTCCAACATAACCTCCTCTGGGTTATTGGCTTGGCTAAGACGCACACCTGATATTATTTCTCAGCAGCTAAACTGAACTTTTGGGGTAAAATTAAACTCAGCCTTCCTTTGGAGAGCCCTAAAGTTTTACCCTGGCTCCCTTTGTAAACCCACCTTACAAACTGAATGCAGCTTCCCAGATGGACTTCTAGGCAAACCTTTCTGTCTTCAATGTACTGTTCTGTATGGTATGCGTGAGAGTCGTACTTGGAGTTTTGAATGAGTGGGTTTACTAAGTATACAGAAAGCCAACACCAATAAATAGTAAGCGTTGGCTAGATGGCAAAACATCAAACCTGGACTTAAAACATCTACCAGATATCGACTATGGAAGCTTTGTTGAGACAGTCAGGGCCAATAACCATCTAGCAGCAATCAGCTGAGGAAGCTGAGGCAGTAGTTTCCATGAGTTCCTGGTTGAGCTTTCCCTCCATGGGTGAGTTTCCCATGGCTGAGCTGCTAACTTCCTTTCCTGACTGCAGGCACTTTTACATGTGGAAGAAACAGGAGCACCATCTGTTGGAAATGGCTGACCTTCGAGGTTCCCAAGAGCACACTGCTTCTGCTCCTGGGTTCTCCTGTCATTCTCTTCCCTCCCTGTAATTAGGTGGGGTGGGGAAAGCCCACCCCTGAGCAAGGAGACTTGGGAAACCTGTTGGTGCAACACACTTAGGTCACCTCCCTTTCAGAGCCGGATTCTCAGTGAGCTCAAAGAACACATGACAATTTCCTGATGTAAGATACATTGCAATTGTCCTCTGTACTACCGGGGACTCGTCCTTTCAAATTCACTCTAGCCTCTTACTCTAGAAAGCCTAATAGTGGCCCACAACAACCATACACTTTTTCTGCTTGCCCACTATGTTTCATTTTTTCCCATTTTTTTGTTTGATCAGACTTTTTTCCTACTTACTGAAATAGTTCTCTTTTTTTAATTCCTCATGCGCGCGCGCGCACACACACACACATATGTGTGTATATATACCCGTTGCATATTTTTGCCTTCTTCTCTTATATACTTATTTGCATGTTTGCCTTATAATGCCCCACAAAGGAGAAAATATTTCAGAACCAATTTTAATACTGTACTCATCTATGGAAACCCAAGCACTACCATTTTTTTCTGTGTGGACTTCTTCTGTGTGGTTCTTTTGTTAGACTCGCTGTAATGGCTCTGCTCTCAGCCGTTGAACATTCAGCTGCATCAAAGATTAATGCACTTTATTGGTGCGTAATCTTCAAAGGGAGTCTTAAGGTCTCCCACCCAGAGTGCTTGCACAGGCTTGGGTCGCAAGTCCAGGGTGCCTTCCTGTGCATGACTTACTGTAAGGTAAAAGTTTCCATTTGTTGGAGATAAGACAGGTAGGCCAAGATCAGCCCCATTCATAAATTTGGTCTGGGTCAGGCTTAATTCCTAGATATCAACCTATAGAAGTGTGAACTGCAATTGTTAGCAGCCTTGACCTGCCCCACCTTGGGTCTTGGGAAATCAATGTGGCTTTGTTCATCGGTGAGTGCCTTGAAAGGCTCATAAATCAGGAGCTTCCATAGAAACCGTTTATTGTCAAGGTAATGGCAAAGAAAAATGATAGCATTTATTCCATTTACACACTTTAGCCTTTTTCCTCCTCATTGATGTTTCCTCCAATTTTCTTTTTAGTCTTTGTATCCGACTAATAAAACCACAGGGCTTTTGAGGAAGTTCTTTAATAATTTGTCCGCTGAATCTCACTGCCGCTATGCTGTATTTTGTTAGTCAGCAGCTACTTGCCTAAGTGGAGAGCTTTCTATTAAGGCACCTTGTCAACTTCATAACACAATTAAATATCAGCACCCGGACAATACATGGCGTCCTGTGACAGGTGCCTGTCCATTTGCCCACTAACAAAGTGACTAGAAGCAATAGAAGTTCTGAACTTATGCTATAGTAGCTTGTCAGAGGTAGCGTTCTCACTTTTTGATAGACCGTGATCTGTGTGTCTTGTAAGCTGTTTGTCAGTAATGCCTCGTAATGTACTGAAGACTGTGAAGGCTTTCCTGCTTGGTCAATTAGGCCGGAGTCACGTGATCTCTCTAGTCATGCTGTTTGCTTTCTGTCTCAAGTAGGAGGGATGCTACTTCAGAGCCATTTGTCTTAGACACTTATGCTAAGAGCTAGCTAATCTCAGTATGTGTTCTCCTCTCTATTTTCCACAATAAAATGAACTAAGGAAGTTTTTCTTTATAAGATTATCCTTCCCCAAATATTTCATTATAGCAATAAAAAGCTGACTGTCGCAGTCACTGTGAATTAGTTGAGTTTATGGCACTTTACAAAAGTGAATTATATATACTATGAATTCTTTTTGCATAGCCTCTTTCACAAGTATAATTATTTTCAGGTTCATTCATACTGTGGTGTATGCAATCAATGGTTTACATCTTCTCATTACTGGGGTTGTGTTCTAATGTATGGATAGACTACAATTTCTTTTGATCATTCCCTGATGTGACTGTCAAGGCCATTTAGATATGTTTCCTAGTTCTGGTGGTTAAAAGGTGAGCTTCTAATAATTTTAACTTTCATGTCTCCTTATGGACACATTATTTCTTGTGAGTAAAACTCAGGAAATAGAATGAGTAGTTCATGTGATGAAGTGCACACTACAGTTCTTGTTCAACTCTGCAATATTCACCAGACTGACTGCAACAGTCTACATGACCAATGGCAATGCATGGCTTCCAGTCCTGAGCGCTTGACTGTATTTGGCATAGCAGTCTTTTTCATTTCAGCCATCCTTAGCAGCAGCTTGCTGTAGTTGTAACTTGTATATCTCCAATGAGTGCTTTTTGGAGTCTGTACCTTTGTTACCGAATTTTAGGTTGACGGATTTATTTTTTTCCAGCAGTTTAAATATGTTGCTGTGTTTACGCTGTTTTCAGGAGAAACCTCTGCCCATCCTGGTCTTTGTCCTTTTGCTTCCTTTTGTTTCAGTGGTTTTCCTCTTCGTCACTAAGTCTGAGTAATTAATGTGATTTGGTGGAGCTTTCTTGTGTTTTGCCTGTGTATTGTTGAACTTACTTTAACTGTGGTCTTACAATCTGTATTAGATTTAGAATATTTTATGCACTATGTTTCTGTTTCCCATACTCTTTTCTCTTTGAGGATTACAAATACTTGTATATCAGACCATTTGAGCTTTCTAATGATTCACTAATGCGTTTTTTTTTAAAAGCTTTGTATTGATTCTTTGTGGGTTTCATGTTATGCGCCTGACTCCTGCTCATCTCCCTGTTCTCTCATATTTGCCTTTCACCCTTGCCACCCCCCCCACCAAATAAAACACAAGCACACAACATCAAACAAACAAAGCAGAGAAAACATCTTGTCGTGGAAGCTGTAGTGTGTCACAGTGTGTCCCGCAGCATATCCCTCTGTCCACACATCTTCACTTGCAGATTTTCATTGCAACGAGTCATTGGTTGGAGATCTCTGGCTTCTGTGACAACATCGATATGAGATCCTCATTGGGGTTCCTCCCAGTTATCCTGTGGTTGCTCTGTGTTATGGAGATCCTGCAGCTTTGGAACAGCAGGACTGGCCTTTTCACACATCCCAACCACTTGCAGATAATATAGATTTTGGGGTGGGTCAGATCAGAGCCCCGGATGAATCAGCAGGAGTCAGCTTCCCCTCTCTTGCTCTCATGCCCTTAGGTCTGGCTCACCTGAACTCTATTGCTGCAGATACTGAAAGGCAAGGGGGGGGCACCACCCCTGCACCCTCATGGCAGACAAGTGGTCGGGCCAGCTCTCCCGTGCACTCAGCCTCTGGACTGACTCACCTGTACCTCACTACCAGGGTCAGCTGTGCTAAGTTGTCTAGGAGAGGCACAGGGTCAACTCTCCTGAGTGCTGCATCCGGTTTGAGCCAGGACTAGCTCTCTCGAGATTATGACCCCGTGGGCAGGTTTCCCGAGGGGTGGGGCAGGTATCATCTCTGTGCCCTGTGCCACATCACTGTAGACAAGGGGCAGGGTCAGTTCTCCCACATTTACACTCTTGGGGTCAGCTCACCCACATCCCTGCCACTAAGACCAGCTCCACTATGCTGCCTGGGCAGGGGCAGGTTCCACTCTCCCAAGTGCTGCCAGTGATGAGAGATGAGGCCTGCTCCCCAGAAGGGCTGTATTCAGCAAGGGGAGGGGCCAGTTCTGCACAGTCTCTGAAGATCTCGGGGATCCCCAGTGGCTGCCCCAACCAGGAATATCTCCGTGTTCTCTAGTGATAATATGAACCATGGACATTGGCAGCAACTCCTGCTACTGCATAGCTTTGGGCTCAGCCTTGGCCCTCAGTGGCAGGTCATACTGGGACCTCACCATGGCCCCAGGTGGCAGGGCTGGCCACTCACAACAGGCTCCGCCCTCAAGTCTCCAGTCCCACCTCACTTCATGATGCGCAAGCTGCCCCACTTCTCTTTCTCTCCCATCTGAACATCACATATTTGCACATTGTAGTAGCTCTAGGTGCCATCTATCCTTTTGCATGTGTGGAGGCAAATGGGCACCCATGGCCTGCCTGTTCTGAGAGCAGAAGAGCAGGTCTGTTGGGTGACATTGCATTGCAGTGTACAAGTCTCTGTCTTCCTCCCATGCTGGATTTGATTTGATCTGATTTGATTTTTTTATGAGTCCTACTCATAAGATAGCTTTGGCTACTGTCTTAGGATTTTATTGCTGTGAACATCCACCATGACTAAGGTAAGTCTTATAAAGGACAGCGTTTAATTGGGTCTGGCTTACAGGTTCAGAAGGTCAGTGCTATATCATCAAGGCGGAAGGCTCGAACGTGGCAGCATCCAGGCAGAGATGGTGCAAGAGGATCTGAGAGTTGACATCTTCATCTGAAGGCTGCTAGCAGAATATTGACTCCCAGGCAGCTATGATGAGGGTCTTAAGCCCACGTCCACAGTGACAAACTTATTCCAACAAGGCCACACCTCCTGAAAGGGCCACTCCCAGGGCCAAGCATATACAAACCATCACAGCCATCAAGCCTGCCATCAAGCTAAGATGAACAAAGGCCTGCCTTCTCTGCCCTTGATTGATGTAAGAACATCACCACAAAAAAGTCTCTGCCCATTACTGGGAGGGATTCACTGGTGTTTTCATACTTTCTTTAAATCATTTTTTATTCTACATTTTCATTTTAAGTAGTTTCGGTTGATTTCTACAGTCCATTGGTATTTTATTCTGTGCCACCCAGTTTGTTGTACGTCTTAAACATCAGGTATTATAATTTTCATCTTTGCTGGGCAGTGGTAGCACATGCCATTAATCCCAGCACTTGGGAGGCAGAGGCAGGTGGATTTCTGAGTTCGAGGCCAGCCTGGTCTACAGAGTGAGTTCCAGGATAGCCAGGGCTACACAGAGAAACCCTGTCTTGTAAAACCAATAAAATAAAATAAATAAAGAAAGAAAAATAATTTTCATCTTCAAAAGTTTGGTCACACACATATATGTATGTATATGATATCATTATGCTTCTACTTAAAATAGTTGTAACATCTTTAATTTTCTTTCTGGGCAATTTTATCATCTGTGTAAGTGTTGATTGATAGAACTTTCTGTTTCTCAGAGTGCCTGATGTGTTAGTTGCCTTTAAGAACTTGTGACTAGGAAATGGAAACAATGTAAACGTTGTACAACTGATGAATGGATAGTGCAAATGTGGCATACAGACGCTGTGGGATACTATTGAGTAGAAAGCAAAATGAAATTATGGAATTTGCAGGTAAGTGGATGGAACTGGGAATGGTCATATTGAGGGAAGGAATTCAGAACACGAAAGAGAAACCTAGCATCCTCTCTCTTATTGGAGTTCCCTAGCTCTCAGTCTTCAGGTGTGGGTAGCTATGGAAGCCAGGAAAGTAAGATGGCTCCATTGCAAGGATTTGGGGGCCAGATATTGGGAGCAAGAGAGAGGGGATATCAGCGTCTAAGTAATCTGATCAGTGAAATTGGAAAGAGGGCTTCCTAGGGCGGGAGGAAGGTACATCTGGGAGATGTGGGAAGAGGGCAGCGGGAAGGGCAGGATGCAAGGGATCTGATACTGGAAATTCCGTAGGTAGGGCAGAGAGGCTAATGCTGAAGAAAGTGGGAGGCCTTAAGGGGGAATAGCAGGGGGCAATTGCTCTGATGGGGAGAAGTGAGAAGAGAGGAAAGCCCCTTAGGGAAAGGAAAGGAGGTAAATTCAGGAGGAGGTAGATAGGTAGGTAAATTTATATGGATTGTTGAAAAGCCACAAGGAATCCTAGTATTATCTATTTCCCTTCAAGAAACTCACAAACTTAGTATATAAATATAATAACATATATGCATAAATATGTGTATTTAACATATCACTTACATACAATACATAGCAAATATATAATATATTATATATTATGCATAAATACAATATATAAATTTAATTTTAATAAACTTTTCTCATCTGCTCTGTTGGTGCTTCTTCAAAGAGTCAAAGACCCCTCTAACAAAAGCCCCAATTCAGACATGAGAAATCTTCTTTTGTGTGTTGGCCAGGGCTGCCTAACAGACTTCTGAAAACATGAAGCTGTTTGCTGTTGCCCTTATTTACCCCCGAGAAGTGGGAGGTAAGTTCCCATTGCTGATGTCACCACACACTTCGGAAACAAGGCCCGGAGCCCACCACTCAGTTGGCACTGACATGAATGTCTTTTCCCCGAGGAATAGGTTTCATGGTGCCAGAGAGAGTGGCATGCAAGCTTCTGAAGGAGGGAGGGAGGCACACAATAGTCCTACCCACCAGCTGTGACAACCATGACCCACATCAACAAACAGCATCGCATGGTAGCCCTGTGGGTACAGTAACAGCACACATATCTTGGCAGTAACCAGATGATCTATAATTGAGCTTAAGACCAAATCAACAAGAAGGATTCCATGCCTAGTACTAGCAACTTAGCTAACTAATCAGAGCTAGTGAAGCCATGGTTATTGGAAGGGAATCTACAACTACTAATTTACTAACCCAGCATAATCCCTGACAGCAGTCTATCAACATTTATCTTTATACCCACAGATAATAAAGCATTCACTCCTCATCAAAGAAACTTACCTTTGCAACGGATGAAGACCACTACAGAAAACCACAACCAATCAAAATGCAGAGCTATGGGGTGGATCCCAGTTTTAATATATAACTACAAAACATTCCTGCACCTAAGGCTCAGTAAATATTGTGGGAGAGGGGAAGGAAAAGTCATAAGAACCAGAGGACGAGGAGTTTGCTGTGAGATTGTCTCTCCCAGTACCACCATAAGCTATACCCACAAAGTTTCATCACCATGACTACCAAGACCTAAGCTGCTGAGCAATTAAGATTGGAGAAAACATGCCAGACTGGATGAAGAAGTGCCCACAAGGCCTTAGTCCTATTAAAAACTGTAAGCAACTGGGCAAAACTGGGAGTGAGAGGGGCTGTCATCCCTGGGGAGGAGTGTACCAATCAGTTGTCCAGTGCCAAATGGTCAGCCCTGAGACATGTATACAGGTAATATTATATGGACTGAACAAATATTTGTGTTATATCTAGGAATGTCTATGGATATACAAATACATGAATGCATGCAATAAAATTAATGAATTTGAAAGAGATCAGGGAAGGGTTAATAGGAGGGCTTGCAGGGAAAAGGAGAAGGGAGAAATTAAATTACAATCTCAAAAATAAAAGATTGTTGTGGAAAAAAATCATCAATAGAAGCAACTTAAAGTAAGAAAAAATAAATTTGTCCTTTTGTTTAAGAAGCGATTCAGTCCATCATGGCAGAAAGACATGGCGTAAGAGTGGGAGGGGCTGGCCATATTGCTTCT
The DNA here is from genome assembly GCF_947179515.1 of Apodemus sylvaticus. Classification (NCBI taxonomy): domain Eukaryota; kingdom Metazoa; phylum Chordata; class Mammalia; order Rodentia; family Muridae; genus Apodemus; species Apodemus sylvaticus. Next base: position 46,165,498 of record NC_067480.1, on the reverse strand, counting down.
GAAATCAAGAAGCAGAGGCAGAGATGAATGCTGCTGTTCCTATTTACTCTTTTGATTTTCAGGCTAATCACAACCTTAGGAGATGGCGTTGTGTCCCCCACATCGGGAATGAGTTCTCTTTTCTCCACTGAACATCTGAGAAACACCCTTACAGACACACCAGAGGAGTTTCCACTAGGTGATTTCAAATCCAGTGAACAATGAGGATCGACTATCACATCTGGCAGTTTTTGACTGGATACCAGATGTTGTGGTAGAGCTGGAGCTTTGTGTATTCACACAAATATATTTGAGTTTTGTTTTAGGACATTTGTAACTTATTTGCTGAAACCTTGATACTTTGTGATTTTTTTTTTTTTAGGTCAAGTTATAAATAAGTTTAATCTAAGATGACTTCCCACCATTGAAGCAAGTTTCTTATGACTGTATCCAATGCATAGAGAATTGTGAGCTTCTTAGTCTGGCTGTTCTTGATCTTTTCAAGTTGTTCTCCTGACCTTGTGTCATATCCTTGTGTGCACATTCTCACTGCTTGAGAGAATACTGTGTAGAACTCGCAGTTACTCTTGGAGTGGATCACTCTACTATGACATTCTGAAAATTCAAATGCCTTTGTTTTTTGTGACCTCAGCTTCCCCATGTGAGACTCAGTGATTCCACTGGACTGTGTCTTTGTCTCTTCTCTCTGAAATGAAGGTTGAAAGTCAAGACACTAAGATGAGATGAGCTCAGGATTGCCTCATTGTATCGGGTCTGTGATGTCATCATTAGCTGTTGTTTTCTCAAACATCAAAAGAAGCTGTTTCTCTTATACAATTTCTTGGTGATGCTTCAAGTGGGAAGATGGTCCCTCTAAGTCTTAGCGAACAAGAGAAATCTTACCCTTTGTTCAATGAACTTCAAGTTGTATTTGCACATCTATCATTTTAAATGCATTGTCCAGTGGTTTTTCAGCCAATTCTCATTGGCACAACCATCTGAGTTTAGGGTATCCTCATCAATCCCCAAAGATCATATGCTCCCTTTAAGTCAACCTCTATTCTCACTCGCTGCCTGGATAGGTTACAGTTTACACTCTACATGGGATTGCTATTCTAAACTTAATAAAAATGTATATAAATGTTTTTGCTTGCATATTTTTTGTCTGTGCACCACCTGCGCACCTTGTGGGTGGTGGGAATCAAACCTGGGTCCTCTGGAAGAATATAGCCAGTGCCCTTAGCTAAATTAGCCTCTGTTCTAAACACTTTTATTGAACTGGAATTACGCAATATGTAGGCCTTTTGCATCTGGTTTCATTATGTCAGTTTGGGTTTTGGTTCCCAGGTTTATCCATTTGTCCTTTTTTTTTTTTAATGACTACTAAGTCATAGCCTTCTGTATTAATCTACTATATTTTGTTTTTCTATGTTTCTGTTCTAAACATTTGGCTTACTTCTATCTTGACTTTATTAATATATCTGTGATACACACATATAGATCTTTGTGAGAACATAATTTGTAATGTAGGAGCAGGAAACTGACACTGGGTACTTTGGAAGAGCAGCAGCAAACCCTGTTTTTTCATTAATTAATTTATTTATTGATCTCAGCACCCCCTCTGTCTTCTACTCACACAACCCCTCCCCTTCTCCTCTGAGAAGGAAGAGGCTCCTCTTGGGTATCACCTCAATCTGGTATAACAAGTCATCTTAGGACTTGGAACATCCTTTCTGCTGAGGCCAGACAAAGCGGCCCAGTAAGGGAACAGGCAGGCAACAGATTCAGGGACAGTGCTGCCTCCAGTTATTGGAGAACCTGCATGAAGATCAAGCTGTACACTTGCTGCATATATGCTGAGGGGGTGGTGGTGGTGGTGGTAGTGGTGGTGGTGGTGTTGGTGGTGGTGTTGGTGGTGGTGATGGTGGTGGTGGTGCTAGGTCTAGCCCATGCTTGCTCTTTGTTTGGTGGTTCAGTCTTTCAGAGTTCCCAAGAGTCCAAGTTAGTTGATTGTTGGTCTTGTGGACTCCCTCTCCACTTTGGGTCCCTCAAGTCTTCTCCCAACGCTCCTGCAAGACTCCCTGAGCTTCATCTAATGCTTGGTTATAGGTTTCTTCATCTGTTTCATTGGCTGCTGGGCAGAGCTTCTCAGAGGACAGTTATGCTAGGCTCCTGTCTGCAAGCATAACCAAGTATCATTAATAGTGTCAGAGATTTGTTCTTGCCCATGGGATTGGTAACACTTAAAATATGGAGCCCCTTCCTATTCTCATGATTACAACTTCTGTAATAGGTATTAGACGTTTTCCTGTTACAGCTTTAATGTGTGATTCTATAGTGATTTCTGGTGTCAGGCATTCTTTTCTTTTTGTGATTTTTTAGCCTCCAGTATATCTTCTTTTGTGAGAAAGCTATACAAACATATTGTATATTTCAGGAGACTTTAAATATTTCTTTCAATTTATTTTATTTCTATATGTGCCTGTGACATCGGTGAATCTCTGTGTGTAGACCAACTGTCGATGTCAGGTGTTTTTCTTGATTAACAGGAGCTCTCAGTTGAACTAACTTGATCTGAGGAAACCTCAGATATCCTCAAATCCTCCACTCCTACCCTCACCTGATGCCCCAGTGCTGGAATTAGAGGTTTGTGCTACACAATAGCTTTTATAGGGGTATTGGGTATCTGAGATCTGATCCTCATATTTGCATAGAAGCGTTTTCCCACTGAGTTATATTCCAGCTCCTATTTTGCCTATTTTATGTTGTGTCATTTACCTGCTATCTACTTCAAAGAGCTCTTGATCTGGCCTGGATACAACTTTCTTGCCAATAATATCATTTGTGAATATTTGCTTATAAGTCTATGCTTTATTTTTCACTTTCTTAACAGTATCTTTGGAGTAAATATTTTAAAATTTTAATGGAATTTAAGTCATTCTTTTGATCTTTTAGTTATATATTTTTGATGCTTCCCAGAACTTTTTTTCAACACAACTATTCACAAGAAATACACTCATATTAGTTAATAGAGTGCAATTATGTAAATCATGTTTTGATATTATTAGGGATGTTACTATTTAAAGAAACTCTCAAAGTGGATTTTATTTGAACCCTGACTGATAGAGTAGTTCAAGAAGTGGTAAAAAAGAATTATATTTCCATTTTAGGGACTTTGAATCCAAATGAAGAGTGAGAAGCTCTGAAATTATCACCATTTATTGCAACCTTGCTTTTGCCAACCGGTGCTGTTGGTTCAGTGACCAAGGCACTTTCATGTCTGGGTATCCAAAACTAGATTGATGTTAAAATATAATTCTCAGAGATCAGAGCAGACATTAGATGGTGCTTCTTGGATACAGTGACCTCATTATAATACTTTATAATTAGTAAGAACATTCCATCAAATTGGTTTATGAGTTCTCAACAAGCAAAAGAGAACATTTTTAGTTAAAACTACTTAAAACACATGGTTTTAGTCTCTGGTCTTTTGTAGAAAATGTAGAGCAAGCATGAATCTGAGCAAACACTGCTGACTAAGAACTGAAGTAGAAATGGATGACCGGGGTTAAAGATCAGGCCCAGGACTAACAAGTGTGAGGGATTGAGCAATTTTTTTTTAAATTTGAATTTCTCTTTTGTTAACTTAAAATAAGCACAGGTTCTTTCTAAATATATATGAAGAAAACTCCAAAAACATTTCATGTTCTACACCAAGTATTTTAGGATGAGGTGAGCTGGGTTCCATTCTCATTAGAAGCCAGGAGAGAGGGACATCCCTGCAAGGTTAGCTGGTTGTCATGTCTACACAAGTGCTAGAGAATGCTCAGTTCAGCACACAGAACGTGTTTGTCAGGACTCGCTGTGGGTGTGTTTGAAGGTGGGGCAGAGATTATTGTTTCTGATTAGCAATGTTGACACTGCTCTTTGCCAGAGCCGATGACCCCGCTGTGCAAATCAAATGTGTGTTTAGTGGAGGGTACCTCAGGTCAAGGGCCTCTTCTAACATGATTATGAAGCAAAAGAAGTCCATATTCTGTGATAATCATTACTTTTTATATATTTCTTGGAGTTTTGGCACACCATTTTAATGAGACAGCAGATGCAAAAGTGCTTACACCAGCTGCCCCAAGGTAGACATTTTATCACCCTCCAGACCGGCAGCTTTCCTGCGCCTTCTTCAGCATAGCTGCTTAACAGTTTTAAGTCACTAGAACCATTCTATGGAATTCTGTCTAGTTAATGTTTTCAATTAGAGTCTGCTTCAGACTTTGATTCTTTTGTAACATTTTTCTTTTACATAAGATTTACCGACTGTCTATTTTTCCTTCTTGGGCTTACACATGCCTATCATAACCACACTGACTTTATTTGGAGACAAAGTTATAAGTTAACCAACCTTTATTTACTTATTCATGATAGTGTTAAGGACCCAACCTAATGTCTCACACAGACTAGGCAACTGTTCTGTCACTGAGCTGATTCCTAGCCTTTCTAATGTTCAGTGAGCGGTTATTATAAGTCGTGTAAGATTCTAAAGGTACAGTAAGGAGCAACACAAAATTTTCTGCCTCCACTGAACTTATATTGTAGATGTTATAATGAAAAGTAGGGACTAGGAATGAATCATAGATATGGTATCTCCAAATCTTATGTGCCTTTATTTTCTAGTTGTTGTGTCCTGATATTTTTGTGGGAAACTTGCTACCCTGTTTGACTGATGTCTTGGTGGGACAGTCTTTGATCTTATTCCAATCTTGTTCTCTTTGCCAATTTGTAGACACCTGACCATGCTTGTCCAATCAGACTCTCAGGAAAACTGAGTATAATTGGACTGTGTTCAACTCAAAGATGGCTCTTTGACAAAGCCCATTGACTCCCGCCACCTAGATCCTCAGGGATTCATTTGTCCTTACTTGTTCCAAAGGCCTCTTTCCTTGGCTACTCCTTCTGGAAAAAAACCTTCACTGTTTCTTTCAAGTTATTTTAAGTGTAAAATTGTATTGGTTAGAATTCAGTTATTTTAACACATTACATTTAACAAAGGAAAAAGCATATAGCATTTCTTTATTTCGCCAAATCAACTCTTAGCCTTTTATCCACTGGGCTGGAAAATAATTAAATCAGAACTTTAGTGGGGATTCCCCTCTATGATTCTGTGGCTGAGAACCAGTAGCCAGTTTCTGAGGTGTCCACTCTTGCAGCCTTTGCTCTATGCCAGGGATAAGAAGATCATTAGAGAGACTGGTTATCAGAGAGCTAAGGTTTGCTTCTACAGGTGCAACGTGCAAAGCTTACTGTATGTAAGTCTCCATTATGCCTTGGAGACTTTGTACCATTGGGCTGATTACTCTGATGCAAAGCCTCGCTCAGACAGTTAACTTATCTTAAAGCCTCCGTTATCATCCATGAACAGAGGGCAAACTCAAGTCCATTCTGTCTTGTTCTCCCACCTGTCTCTAAGTTGCTCTGGAATTGCTACATTAAACTCTGGGGAACAATGGACTCATTCTTCCATTTGATATGAATTTAGTAGGTGTTTGACCCATTTCAAATTCTCTATGAGCCTCTGAGAGGACACAGGGAAACTCCAGTTAGTTATTGTCCCACGGTAGCACATTTTGGGTTGGAGAAAGGGAAGATTAAGTAAGCTAGTGGCTAGCAACAGGGGATGAACTTGACAAGAACCATGTAAAAATAGACAGCATAAGAATAGAAAAGCTCTGAGTCTATCTGGGGATGTCATGCCAGGCATGGACCACAGAAGGAGAGGATGGCTGGGTTGGACCTTAGGGAAGATGTGGGAATTTGTCTAATATACAGGTGGCTAGTAATGGCACATCTCAAATTATAGAGGGAGAGGGAAAGAAATAGTATGGGAGAAAAACAGGGTCAGAAAAGAGGCAAGAATGAAAACAAGAGAGAAGGAAAGAGGGAGAGGAAGAGAACAAGGAAGAAGGAAAGAAGACACAGAAGAAGGTTGGGGGTGTAGATCAGCCTGTAACAAGTAGCACACTAGAGCTGACAGGACTTGGGTGATGAATCCACTAAGAGGCTTGTGTGAGATGGACATAGGGAGCAGGCGAAGAAGGAACACTGCCATCTTGCCATCCTTTGGGAAAATGGAAGCTTTGTCTCTGTGAACTCAGGAAGAGATTTACTTCTGTTCTTATCTACACAAAAGAGAAGGTGGCAGAAACCTCATCTTACTGTCACTGAGAGGACTAAATGGACTTATGAATCACAAGTACCTACCGCACAGCAGAAATCAAGGGCTTTTACCTTTCCTCCTTCTCCCAAGCCTCACACCCTGAAAATCCATTACAAATCCTGTGGGACCATGAAAGGCAGCCTGGTTCCCAGTTGAGCTAAGCCTAAAATCCATGGAGATGCTAAAGGGATGGCAGGTGCTTTGCTTGTTCCTGGGCACCAGGCCCCCATCACCAGTCACAGAGCCTCCTCATAGATTTGAGGCCATTAGTCACATAAGGACAATGCCCCAAGCCCCTCCCCATGTAGAGGACTTGACCTGTAGTCATGTAGGCTTAAGACAAATCTCCATTTTAATGAGGTATCTAAAGGGCAGAGGGCTTAGCCAATAAGCTTTCCTTCCCAGACATTCCTCCCTGAAAAAGGTATTTAAACTCAGGCCCACCCTTAGAAGTGGGGTATGGTTTTACTCATCCACTTTCCACAGTGACATTAAGTGTCTTCAAACCATGGACTACCTCTTTTCATCAGATCTGTGGATGGAGCCATGGAGATGGTCTTTGCCTACAGAGCCACTCTTTAACCTCCCGTAGAAGGCCTCTCTGCACTCCCAGCCATGACTGCCACCAAGCCCAAGCCTGCTACTGTCAAGACAAAGCCCCTTCCCCACCACCCTGGGCCAGATCCAGCCTGTAAGGGTGGGGGTGGTGGTGGTACACTCCATTCTCAGCTCTTTGGAGGCTTCCAGGGACACCTGAATGTCTGAGAGCCTGAGAACCACACCCAGAGCCCCAGCCTCATTGCAGGTCTGGGACTTCTGGGGCAGTTCTGTCCTGCATCTCAGACAGTGCTACCCTACCCCCAAGCAGTTCCTGGGGCTTCCCTACAGTCCAACACCAGCAAGACATGTGATAAGCACAGTTAACTCCCCATGTCTGGCCTCCCCAGTGGCTGTGCCCTGTGGCAGAATGGACACAAGGACCCATAACCCTACAAAACCCCATGAAACTGAAGGTTCGTTACAAGATGTGCATACACAGGGGATGTGTGTGGAAGAGAGAAGTTATGTAATGATAAAGATTCTTTGAGGCTGGGAAGCAGAATTGTTCCCAAATCCATACAGAAATCATGTTACTCAATTGCAAGCATAATATTAAAATAATAAATATCAATAGTGTAAACTATAATCTTGTCACCTAGTTGATCAAGATTGTTATTTATCTGTGATATTTCTGTTTGGAGAAGAGGAAAAGATTGTTTTCAAGTTTTATAGATTTTCAGTTAGATCAGGTTTGCTCATCTGAGCTTTTGCTTCAGCCCCGTCGGTCTTCAGTTATTTCCAGCCTCTTTGTGTTCACTGTTTCACGCTGCCTTGTTTCTTCCCTTTAGAAACCACTCCTAACACCTGGAGTTTTCTTCCGCTAACATATCCCTCGCTGCACACAAAACTCTATATAAACAAAACACCTAGACTAATTCGTTGTTTATTTTCCTTAAAATAGAACAGCACATTCTTTGTAACTTATTTTCTTACATGAAGATGTATCAGGGACATCCAATTAATTGCAAAACTCCAGTAAGATTGAACTCACTGAAAAAGAATAACAGAGGCTTAGGTCTCGGGGCTGAGAGGTCACCTAGTCAGTGGTGCCCATAGGGAAGCTTAACTGCTCTCCTTCTAGTGGAGATTTTCAACATGGAAGAGTTGAGGTTCTATTAAACACTAGTCTGCAATGGCAAGAAAGAAGGTTTGTGGCATGCCACTGAGGGCTACCTCTCATGTCTAGCTTTAACAGAGTTTCCCCAGGGAAGTGTGCTCTGATATCCCTGCCTATGGTAAGTCATCCACCATTGGAAAAACTTTTATTGTTTCGAGAGCATCAAGTAACCTTCAGCATGGTTATAGAACTAGTCTCTGCCTTCTTATTATAGGCTGGTTTAACATATTTCAGTCTCCATCTTATTTACTTCCATTAACCCTCTCTTCACTGTGAGCAACAGACATCAACAAATTAAAGAAAGGAATTTATTGGAAATACACCACAGTCTTTCAAAGAAGGAAAGGCCAAGCTAAACTGACAGGTAGGAGCAGCGCTATGCTGAGATGTGTGTGGTGAGTGGGGAGCTTGTGAACTAGCCAGGGCTGAGGGGGAGGGCATTTCTGGGAGTGGCTGTGGGTGAATTAGGTCTCTGTCACTCTGTTTACTACTGAAGACAAAGGCAATATGCACCACAATGTGGTTAGTAGTAGGAGTTGAGGGGAAACTATTTTTCATTCATTCACTAATTTACTTATTTACTTTACATCCCGATCATAGTACCCCTCCATAGTCCCCCCATCCTCCCTCCCCTTCTCCTCTGAGAGTGTAGAGGCCCTCCTGGGTATCCCCCTGCCTGGGCTCATCAAATCTCTTCAGGACTAGGCACATCCTCTCCCAATGGATCCAGGCAAGGTAAAACAGCTAGGGGAATGGGATTCACCGGCAGACAAAAGCTTTAGGAATAGCTTCTGCTCCAGTTGTTGGAAGACACACATGAAACCCGAGCTGCACCTCCTACATATGTGCAGGGGGCCTAGGCCGGCCCTTCTATGATCTCTGCTTGTGGTTCAGTTTCTGAGCCCCCAAGAGTACAGGTCAGTTGACTCTGTTGGTTGTCCTTTGGAGTTCCTATGAGGAGAAACTTTTTTTAAATATATTCTTTGTTTACATTCTGAATGCTTTCCCCTTTCCCGGTTCCCCCCTCCACATCCGGTCTCATAAGCCCTCTTCCCTCTGCCCATTTCCCAATCACCCCGCTTCCATTTCCCAATCACCCCGCTCCCATTTCCCTGTCCTGGTACTCCCCTACAATGCTGGATCAACTCTTTTCAGAACCAGGGCCCTCTCTTTCCTTCTTCTTGGGTATCATTTGATATGCTAATTGTGTCTTGAGAATTCAGAGCTTCTGGGCTAATTAATATCTACTTATCAGTGATTGCATTCCATGTGTATTCTTTTGTGATTGGGTTACCTCACTTAGGATGATATATTTTTATGGAGTAAATTTCTCAGGAAGATTTGGTAGGATTTAATAGCTAATTGAGTAAGGTCAAGAAATAAAAGGTTTGAATAAAAGAAATATTAGTTGGGGAGATTGGAAAAGTAGAGGTATCCCAAGTACATCTGAACTACAAAGTGTATGTATATATATGTATATGTGTGTATATACATATATGCATATATATATACATACACACATGGATGTGGGATCATTTTGTGTTTGGTTTTGCATGTATGTGAATTTACCATGATGGTAGCATGTGTGAGCAAAACTCTTTAAAGGGATACCATAGTTTCCTGTTGCTGTGCTAAAGCAGCTTAAGGGAAAATGAGTTTGTTCTGGCTCACAGTTCTGAAAAAATGAAGTATATTATGATAGAGACGATACAGAATTAGGCAGGGAAGGCATGGTGTCAGGAACAGGAGGCTGGTGCGTCACATTTCATCTATACTCAGGAAGCAGAGGGAGGAAACAGGAAGTGGGGCCAGGATTCTCAAGGCCTGGATCCAGTAACCCTCTTTCTTCATCCAGACTCAACTTCCTAAAGGGTCCACGACTTTCCCAAACAGCTAGAGACTAGCTGTTGAAACACATGAGCCTATTGGGGATTCATCCTCAAATCACAAAATAATTATGTTTTAGAGGAATGTACTACTAATATGGTATTAGGACATGCTAGAATATTAAGGTGGTATTGGAAGAGCCAAGGAGACAGAATAACTCTGTAGTTAATTTTATGTATCGCTGACTCCTCATTTCTTTAAACAGAGGAACCATGTCTTGATTATCTTTTCAGCCCTTTAAGATTTAGCACTGAATAGGTGCAAAAAGGATCAATGCAGCATTAGGTTGAATTGAGCCTAGACGAGAAAGAAGTAGAATGCTAAAACCAAGCCTAACCTTCTTCAGGAACCAAGTCAAGCATTCACCTTTGTTATTAAGGCTCGCTCAGAACAAATCTGATGTAGGAGCCTTTTTAATGAGAGAGTATTCCTGCACCACTTACTTTTCCCTGGTAGATTTGTGCTGTTAGGAAAGCATCTTTTTATTTGCTTCCCCTGCTGACAGACCTTACTGCATTATAGATACTTAAACCTTAGCATTAGTATCCTGGGAGAAAACAAAGAGAGAGAGATGTGTTTGTTTGAGTTTTCCTTTGACTGTAGACAAAAAAGAAAAACAAAACTCTAGACTGACAGCATTCCAGAATATTCTTCCTTACTCTTCACTGCTTAATCAACACTTAACCAGCAGCCACGTATGGACTGCCTTCCCTCACATTTCAAGTTGGAACTAGGTCAGCCATCCTGATAGGAAGAGGCAGAATTGTGGATGAAATACAGAGTGTATTTGTTTTCATCTTAACTACATTTATTTTCTCTCCTTTTTATTGCACATTCATTGCTCTGTGTCTGTTCAGTTCTGTTCTATTTAAGCTTGAGACATACACGTAATATTAATACTATGCCAGACACTTTCTGTCAAAAATATTTTCAGATCTTGTCATCAGCTAAGTCTTTGTTTCTTAGACATCTACAGTTCAGTGAATTTAAACCAATCATTATCTCCAACTTTAAACATTTCATTGAAAGAGTAATACTGGAACATCTCCGTAAGGCTTAATACAGTATATTATAATTATTTTCATTGATCAGAATGATGCTTTCTGAAGGCAATTTAGTGACCTGCATCAGGGTATGAAAAGAATTAGCTAAAAGTTGGGAAACAATGATGAAACTCATGAACAAAATGGGCTGTTGTGTTATTAAATATAATCTGATTTTTGCCATGTAGTGCTACTGCATTCTTCAGATAGATGATGGATCATATTTGTGATAAATTGCAGCCACTTGTAAATTTCATTGATCTTTAATAAAGTTAAAACTTCTATCTAATAGAGGGCTAATATCTAATATATACAAAGAACTCAAGAAGTTAGACTCCAGAGAACCAAATAACCCTATAAAAATGGGGTACAGAGCTAAATGAAGAATTCTCAACTAAGGAAACTCAAATGACTGAGAAGCACCTAAAGAAATGTTCAATTTCCTTAGTCATACGGGAAATGCAAATGAAAACAACCCTGAATACCTCATACCAGTCAGAATGTCTAAGATGACTCAGGTGACAGCAGATGCTGTGGAGGATGTGGAGAAAGAGGAACTCCTCCATTGTTGGTGGGGTTGCAAGCTGGTACAATCACTGTGGAAATCAGTCTGGTGGTTCCTCAGAAAATTTGACATAGTATTATCTGAGGACCCAGCTATACTAGTCTTGGGCATATACCCAAAAGATGCTCCAACATATAATAAAGACACATGCTCCACTATGTGCTTAGCAGCCTTATTTATAATTGCCAGTAGCTGGAAATTTCCCAGATGTCCCTCAACATCTGGGTTCAACAGATGAATGGATACAGAAAATGTGGTACATCATCCTGAGTGAGGTAACCCAATCACAAAAGAGCACACATGGTATGTACTCACTGATAAGTGGATATTAGCCCAGAAGCTCAGAATACCCAATATACAATTCACCGACCACATGAAGCTCAGGAAGAAGGAAGACCAAATTGTGGATGCTTCAGTCCTTCTTAGAAGGGGAACAAAATACTCAAGGGAGAAAATATGGAGACAAAGTGTGGAGCAGAGACTGAAGGAAAGAACATCCAGAGACTGCCCCACCTGGGGATCCATCCCATATGTAGACACTAAACCCAAGACACTATTGTGGATGCCAAGAAGTGCTTGCTGACATGAGCCTGATATATAACAGTATCCCGAGAGGCTCTGCCAGAACCTGACAAATATAGAGTCAGATGCTTGCAGCTAACCATTAGACTGAACACGGGGTCCCCAATGGAGGAGTTATAGAAAGGACTGAAGGAATTGAAGAGGTTTACAACCCCATAGGAAGAACAACAATATCAACCAACCAGACCCCCCACCCCTGCCCTGAACTCCCAGGGACTAAACCACGAACCAAAGAGTACACATGGAGACTCATGGCTCTAGCGGAATATGTAGCAGAGGCTGGCCTTGTGGGACATCAAAGGGAGGAGAGGTCTTTGGTCCTGGGAAAACTTGATGCCCCAGTGTAGGAGAATTCCGGGGTAGGAGGCAGGAGTGGGAGGGTGGATGGGGGAGCATCCTCACAGAAGCAGGGAGAGGGAGGATGGGATAGGGGGTTTATGGAGGGGAAGTTGAGAAAGGAGATAACAGTTGAAATGCAAATAAATAAAATATTCAATAAAAACCCAAAAAAACCTTCTATGTTCAAATAAAAAATAGTTATTCACTTTATTCCATAACATCCATGTTTGTAATGCCTGCTTCATGGAAACTACAGATCTTACTTTGCTTAATTAATTAATTAATTAATTAATTAATAATTTTGAGATAAGGTCTTTTTTGTGTAGTCTAGGCTGTTCTGAAACTCACTCTGTAGCTCAAGCTGGCTTCAAGCTCAGAGATCTGCCTGCCTCTGCCTCCTGAGAGCTGGGACTAAAGGTGTGTGCTACCATACCATCCAGCATGTTGCTTAAATTTATTAAAGAAGGAAATAAACGACATAAACATCAGTTAATTTTATCAAATAAATGGTGGCATTGGAATTTAAACTCTGACATTACAACTCTGAATCTGCCATCTCTCTTTTAAAACCAGAATTGACTCTCATTTCTGGAGTAGTCGTGCTGCGTTTACTCACAGAAGACAGGAAGATGGACATCATTGTTTTTGTAGTACAGTAAGTTATTTTGTTCTGACCTGCTGTCAATGGTGTTCCATCAGGAGATGGCAGGTTTATAGTAACTGTCTTCCTTTGAGTTTTCAGTTTCTAAACCTACCCATAAAATAGTTATTCAAGGTAAGCAAGCTCATACTGTGGAACGTTGCACAAGTTAACCTAAGGCAGTAGCTGTGAGGGATAGAGGGAGCTGTTAATACAAGTTCCGAACACATCTAGCGGGACCAAAAAATGTTAACCAAAAGATGATCTAGTGATAATTGTTAAAGCATAGTGTGGAAAGCTATGATACTGACCACTGAGCTACCGATCGCGACCATCTCAGAGGTCTTGTAGTGGAAGTCAAAGACAGTGCTCAACTTTAGCACCACCATGAGAAAGTAGGAACTTATAGGTGAGGATTGGTGTGGGATACTGAGTCTAGAAAATCAATGGGAAAATCTTGGAAGAAGTAGGAGTTTCTGGATATAGGGACCCAAGAGGACTCTTCTAAGATAAGACAGCATCACACAATGTCACCTAGGGATGGGGGCGAATGCCCAAGATGATCAGGTAGCAAGGGAAACCGAGGATGCAGGATTTTGGCTGAACTGACTTGGCCAGGCTCTTGGATTTTTAGAAGGAAGTGCACAGACAGGGCTACCTCACAGAAACTTCATATGTATGTATAGCTAATTCATGGTGGGTCAGATATGGTGGACAAAGAATCATTGTCCCAAGCACCATCTCTCTTTGTTCGTAGTCTAATTGTCCCAATTGTTGAGCCCCAAGTCAGCCTTTGTGTCATATACCTACAGTCTGAGAATTTGGAGACTGAGATAGGAGATCTATAGTTCAAGATAAGGCTGGGCTCTGCCATGAAACCCTGTCTCAGACAACAGAAAAAAAAAGGAGATTCCTAGTTAGTTGTTGCAGTTTGAGTCAGTCAAGTCAATGTGTGGTCCAAGAATTTTACATTTCTAACAAGCATTCCTTGTAGCTATTATGTATAGTAAGTTTTTGAACTAGAGCTGCCTTTGTTAATATCAGGAAACTGTTCATGAGAAAGTCTGGTTATGTATGTTTAAAAACATAACATAGCATTGTCCCATAGATACTCCTCATGCCAACCATGTATCAAAACTATAAGGCCCGGAAACTTACTTGGATGTGATTTACATTTTCGGGTTTCTGATTCAGAAGGTCAGATGACAAAAGGAATAAGTTATCTGCAGGCTGAAAGATCATGGCCTCGGGGCTGAAAGTCCTGGGGAATCAATTTTAGCCACAGTGGGAAAAGGCAGAGTAGGCAAAAAAAACCCCAAAAAACAAAAAACTATGAACTCTGCAAAACAGATAATTCTCTGATCAGTTTATAAACTTGAAGGACACTCTCCTGCCCACAGTTTTTATTTAGCATTGTGAAATGGTCTCTCAATTGTCAAGTGATTTCCTAGTTATTTTTGGATCCCTATTTCTTTGGTACTTATCATTCTGTGCCTGCTGAGAATGTGAACAATAAAACTAATCGATTGGGAACATTTTAATGAGGTGATTCAACCTAAAGCTTTGCTTTCAATTATTTGTTCAAATTTGAGGAGGTTATGCCTATAAGCTCTATTTCACTTAGCCTAACCAAAGAGGAAAGAAAAAAAAAAGAGAATTTCTGGTAATGGTTGGGCATTGAATCTAGGACTTTGTACACCCCAAGCAAGTGTTTTCTCACCGAACTACACCCCCAGCATAGAAAACAGATTGCTTGTGGGGTAGAAGTCTGTACTACAGCAGTCCTTGAACAGGTAACTTTCTTAAGTTTTTCAGAATTCAGCAAGACCCACAATTTGGAAACAATGTTGTAATGTTTGCAAAAGTTAAAGATTACCCAAACATTAGAATTTAAGCAGAAACAGATTGCCATGAACTATTTTTTTCCTTTTCTTGCATGGCATGGGGCTTTATAGTTAATGTGAAAGGGATACAACAGATTTAATTTTTTTTATTTACTGGGGAGAAATGTGTACCTCCATGTTGAGTTAGCAGTTTTAAGTTCATAAGGCAGTAAAAAGATGGTTTCCTGGTTGCTTCCCACAGACCTCATTCCAGAGGCAGTGTGGTTCGGTGAACACTGTAAATCCCACAAGCCTTTAGGACTCTTATTTTTAGCAAGCTTTATGTTGTCTCTACAGCTCTGCTTTCTTCCTTTCGTGGAGAACCTCTTGTATTAAAGCACAAGCATTTCACCAATAGTGTCTTGGTCACAAAGGCAATCTAGCAAGTGTTGAAATAATTTTAGTGACAGATTAAAAAGACACACTTAAATGTGAGGCAGCAAGATCTGTTAATTATTTTATTTTTTTGGACTTGGGAGTCATTTAAAAGGCAAGCTGTTACTTTGAAAGTATTAGATTAAAAGTATTATGAAGAATAAGGAGACATCTGGATAAAATTCTAAGTAAAATCCTTTATGTGTAGTGTTTTTCGGTTCTGGATTAGGTTTTTATTTTGAAATAATTGTGAATTAATTTTGAAATATGGGTAGGCTTTTCCATACTCCTCTACTGCTTCCTCTTAACCAAGGTGATGACATGAAGGCATTTCTGTCTTCCTCCACTGTTTCCTCTTAACTAAGGTGATACCTTGAAGGGATGCTTGAGCATGGTAGTTGGTGATTACTTTGGGATAAAAGTTTCAAAAAACTCAAATTCTTAAGATTCTTTTCTCCTTTTCTGGTGATGATTTATAAATCTTTAGCCTTAAGAACAATCTTTGCTATCATTGAGCTAACATGCCGAACAGTGTAAGAGCAAATGGCCAATTAATTTGAGAAAACCTGGAAGAGCAAGGCAAAGAGGAGAGGAAAGCCACTTACTGGTGTCAGGTTCCCTGGGAGAGCTACCAATCATGAAAGACAAAACTGACCTCACATCACTGCCATCTCCCTCACATTATCTTGTGTAGAACCACGAAGAACCCCATAAGTCATGGAAAAGTATTCAGTTTTCAAAATGCTGAGCGTTAGATATGAGGCTGAAAAACTGAAATCTCATGAACAAAGGGTTTTGAAAATGGAAGACTAATAATAGTAATGCTAAGGAGAAGCTAAGGTGCCCACGGAATTCCCTGTAAGGTAGGCAGAACTGTGCCGTGCTATGCAGATGTCACTTGTCTATCTTCACTGGGACCTGGGGTCATAAGTTCTTATTTTAGTTATATGGACCAGGTATTCTAAAGGACATTAGCCAAATTTTCTAAGTTCACATATTTAATAAATGGGTGAACCAGAATATGAACTAGACAGTGAGGCTACTTTCTCTTCTCTTCTCTTCTCTTCTCTTCTCTTCTCTTCTCTTCTCTTCTCTTCTCTTCTCTTCTCTTCTCTTCTCTTCTCTTCTCTTCTCTTCTCTTCTCTTCTCTCTCTCTCTCTGTCTCTCTCTGTCTCTCTCTCTCTGTCTCTCTCTCTCTCTCATTGTATTTGGTGTGTGTGTCTACATGCACAAGGGACTGTACACATGCGTGAAGATGTCATTTGCATGTGGAGGCTGGATATTGATGTCAGCTATCTGTCTTGCTGCCTTAGTTAGGGTTACTATTGCTGTGATAAAACACCATGACAAAAGAAACTTGGGGAGGAAATTCTTTATTCAACTTACACTTCCACATTTCAGTTCATCAAGGAAGGAATGAAGGACAGGATCTCAGACAGAATTAGGAACCGGAAGGCAGGAACTGACCCAGAGGCAGTGGTGGGATGCTGCTTATTAGCTTACTTACCCTGTCTTGCTCTGCCTGGTTTCTCACAGTACCCAGGACCACCTACCTGCTCACCCACACACGATGGGCCAAGTCCTCTCACATCAATCACTAGTTGAGAAAATATCCTACAGGCTTGCCTGCAGGCCAATTGTCTGAAGGCAATTTCTCATTTGAGTTTCTCTCTTCTCCAGTGACTCTAGCTTGTGTCAAGTTGACATAAAAGTAGCCAGCATGCTCAAATAGTAAAGCCTCCACATTACTTTTCAGTGTTTCCCACTGACTCTGGGGCTTGCCGATTCAGCTAGGCTGGCTAGCCAGTGATCCTGAGGGGTCCTCCTAGTTCTGCCTCCCGAACACTGAGAGTCTAGGCATGTCTCACCATGACCAGTCTTTGTGTGAAGGTTCAAGTTCAGGACCACCTCATGCTCATACAGCAAGTGCTTTTTCTGACAGCCACCTCCTCAGATCAAGTTCCTTAAGTATGGTCCAATTAACATTTGGCATCTCTACATTCACAGTAGTGGACATGGGCAGAAGAGGTTTTATATCAACTCTCCATAAAATAAGTTCTGATGTTAAAAAAAAAAGACTTTATTTTCTAGGTTGAAATGTGGAGGCTTCTTGGATGCTCCTTATACATTTACTTCTAAGAAGACAGCTCAGGGGTCTTGTGACAGATAAGGGCTTAGTCAGGGAGATTGATGAAATGATTATTAATAAACATACATGAAAACTATCTTATTTCATGAAGGGATCATTCATCCCTCTGGCTCATCAAGGAGAGCTATTGAAGAACAGGTAACTAACCTTTTTCACTGGCTCCCCCTGGTTTGATCAGATGGTGACTCTTCAATTCATTCTGTGTCCTCGGTTGTCTTTTCCCAGCAGCCCCTCTGATCAGTCAAAGTGTAATTTGAGTTGGCGAGCCATGTTGGATGTTCCTGCCACATGTTCTGTTGAGGTAGCATGTTGATGTTGTCACACCGCCTCTTAATAGGAGCGTCATGATATCCTGTGGGGGAAATAAGCAATATTTTTATTGCAAATAGGCTTCTCGTGGAGGGGCTGCCTGCCGTTCCACATGTTGCTTAGGCACGCAGCCAGCCTGGGAGTGATTGATGGGCACTCAGCTCCCTCCACGTGTACTTTCACTTATGCTGGGAGAGGAACGAAGGGCACCTTTGAAGGGAAGAGCTGTAGTAATCATTCCATCTCTCTTCTATTCAATGCACACTCGTTTTTGAGGGACATATGAGTGCTCACTCTTGTAGCAACTATCCTAGACCATCACTCCATCCTGTAGGTTGAATGCGTATATTTCTAGTACTATTTCACAATTGACTCTGGTATATGGCTTTTGTTCAATTGTGAGTACTAAGTAAGTTACTAGCAGAGAGTAAGGATTTAGACGTCAGTAAGAAGGATCAGAGAGTAAGGTTTTAGTGGACGGTGTTACCTGGGAATACTAGGAAGATGTCATACTGGCTTTTGAATTTACAGTTCTAATTCATTGGTATGTGAGAGAAACTATCATTGAACTTGGCTCATTTCCCTCTTTGCCTGCTAGGCTGGTAATAGTCACTCTTGGCCAGTGTGACTTGATTTAGTTACGTTCAATTTGTCCAGGCACATGCTAAGGTTTTTCCTTTGCCATTTGACAGTCTATGTAGGAGACACACATTGTCAGTTTCCAGGCCACACTGGCATTTGGGAGTGTGCTGTTCTTTCTGTCTCCTTTTTTAAAAAAGCATTTATTCAACCATAGCACATCCGTTGAGCCTTTTAGGCAGCATCTGGTGGTGTTTTGTGCATGTGAACTTGGCTAGGTCTCTGGGCTAGATGTCTTATCACCTCATGCCCAAACTGCGGCTGTCTTTTGTGGACTCACCCTCTGAATACCCTCTTGTTTTTTATTAAGGGGACTCAGGAATATGTGCTTGCTTTTGATGTAGAAAGTGAACTCTGAACCTCCAAGAAGCATCTCCTAGTTGAGCAGTTCAGGATCTTCTCCACACCATGGCTTTTACACGACCCTGCTCCAAAGCTATGGTGAATGAACAGTTTTCCTAAGAACCCTCAGTGCTTTCTGGGCTGTACCAAGATACAGAGTATTGGATTCCTTCTCTAAGTGTTTGAGATGCCTTCCAATCTGGGAAGGGCAAATGCATGTACAGTAGTCAATATCTGCCCACATTAGCATACTCCAATATACCCAACCTCTTTAACTCTCTTGTACCCACTTTATACTGGCTCTCTGTGCAAAGACTTTTATGCAGTTTTAAGTGGACTAAATTCCCCTTTCTTCTTGCTTTAAGTTTAATGCCTAAAAATACCACACTAAATCATCTGAGTTCTGGCCAGTCAGAATTTAAAAACCCACTTTTTTTTTTAAAATAATACCTGAAAGTCTTTCTTTCCTTACTTTTTATCTTAGTTACTGGCTTTAAATAGTCGGATTTTAATATCAAAGCTGTGACATGGCAGTGTGACAGTGTGGGTCTCTGCTGCATTTGCTCTCTCCAGGAAACAAATGTTACTGTCTCATTCAGTGAAACATGGTCCTCCCTGAGACTAAAGCACATTTGTTACTATTTCAAAAATAGCATTCAGCTATCAAGAATTTATTATTTGTTTTTTTTTTCTGCATACACTTAATGAAAGGAGTTGAGTCTCTTCCCTTTTTCCTTTTCTGTGGCCAGATCTTGGATGCCTTCTTCTATAGCTTTCCATTTTACTCCTTTGAGACAGAGTTCTTCAGGGAATCTGGAGCCCATCATCTTTTGATTAAACAGGTAGCCAGTAAGTCCCAGCAATCCTTCGTCACCTTTCACCAAGCACTAGGGTTAAGCACATGCTCACAGCCTCTCCCAGATTTTTTTTAACATGGGGCCTGGGCATCCAAATTCAGCTCTTCATGCTTGAGTAGTAAGTGTTCTTGCCCACGGAACCCTAGTCCTGGTTTTCATTTCTAGGTCTGCCGTGCTATAGATCATCTAGGGTCTGTAGGCTGTTATGATCTCTACTTCATAAGAGAAGTAGAGAAAACTGATTCATCTGAGGTTTTCTTACCTGCCGAAACTATGCTGTCACCCCATTGTAATTCTGTGTCCATTCTGAATGGAATTAACCAAACACATCCTGAATATATCCCACAAAGGACACATCCCCTCACAAGGGTTTTATATATACAAAGTCTTTAAAACTGCATCTACCTTTCAAAATTTGAAAAAAAAAATTCTTTAGTACTAAAAATCTCAATATATATATATATAAATTGAGATTTGATACAAGTTCAGTGAATTATCAATCCCCTTCAAGTACTGGAACCCAAGTGTGGTTATCTTATGCCATAATACTTTTGTAGCAAATAAAGTAATTTACTTAATAGATCTTATATCTATCAAGAGAGGAAACAAGAGTAAAAGAGAACAAAACAAAAACGAATCACTGGCTGGGACCTTAACTGATTTTTGGATTGCTCTGTAAAGTAAAGCTAAATAGAGCAAGGGAAATGAACATAGGAAGAGAAGCATTCACAAGGCAAGCTCTCTGTTTCATTATTTCATGGCAAAAAAAATGGTGGTTGAAAGTATGTGATAAATTTAAATCATATTGATGAGCATGCTAGAAACCAGAAAACCCCAGCATTCACATTCTCGCTAATCATACCAGAAGTACTTTGATGGGAATTTCTTCTGCTTTTGACCTTTGAAATGCTGATAAGTTGCCAAGGCATATTATCTGTTATCTCAAGGTGAATTATCAGTTTTGGATTTTTATTTCCTCAAGTCACCAAAAGGTTCAATTATAGTACTTTGCTAAGGGGTTAATTTTCAAACCAATGAGTGACAAGAAGGGTTAGTGTTAAAAGGGGAGAAAAAGCAATTATAACTGTTAAAAGTCTTTTTCATGTGAGTAATTTTTCTTTTATGTTTTCTATGTATTTTGGAGGGATGGCAATTTCCTGGTTCAGTCTGGATGGAACGAGAGGTAAAAGATGGATGTTCAGGCTGGTGAGCCTCTTGTAAAAGGAACTGTCATGTTCTACCAGTGCTGTCTGCCACATGTAAGGAACACAAATAACACCTGCCACAGAAGCCCTGAGTGTTGGCATATCAAAATGTTCTCTAGGTGCTACAGTATCATTGTTCAATTGCTGCTCCACTGCAGTCTTAATAAAATATGATACCCAATTTAAAGGTGTGCGCCCAGGTCTCCAATTTGTGGCAAGTTACCACACTTCCTTAAATAGTGTGGCATTTTATACGGGAATTATTAAACAGTTGTGACTATTTTAGAGTCAGAACTTATGTGGCTGATCAGCTACCATTTGCAGATGCTGTACTTATGCTGAGTCTGGCCATATATGGGGACTAAAGCAATTTATTTGCCTATCGATCAGATGCTGTTTCTTCTTCTTCACTGCTCCTCAGAACTCCTCATATTTTCTGTCTGAGAAAGTAACACTCATATCTATTTATCTGTCTATCATCTATCTATCTATCTATCTATCTATCTATCTATCTATCTATCTACTATTTATCTAATTCTGTCTATCATATATCTATCTTGTCTAACATCTATCTGTCTGTCTATCTATCAATCATCTATCTATCTATCAATCAATCTATTATCTTTATCAATCATCCATGTATCAATGTGTTTATCATCTATCAATCATCTATTTGACTATCATCTAACATTTATCTGCCTACTATCTACTATCTATCTATCTATCTATCTATCTATCTATCTATCTATCTATACTCTATCTATCATCTATTTATCTATCATCTATTTATCTATCATCTATCTATCTATACTCTATCTATCATCTATTTATCTATACTCTATCTATCATCTATTTATCTATCATCTATCTATCTATCTATCTATCTATCTATCTATCTATCTATCTATCTATCTATCATCTACCTATCATCTATCTATACTCTATCATCTATCTATCTATCTATCTATCTATCTATCTATCTATCTATCTATCTGTATCACCTTGATGTACAGGCCAGGAACAATGCTAAAAATGTAAATAAATAACCTACCTGATATATGTTTTTGTATTGAGCAATGCATTCATTTCCCATTTAATCTGAGCTGGTTTTCCTGATCTGAGAGATGGTGCTGTTATTCATCAACTTTTATCTATTATGCATTTTTTTCTGTCAGGACTTAAAACAGTAAGAAAGATAATGTAATTATATAATAAAATTTGTTTCACAGTTAATAAGGTGATATTTTTAGGTTTCTTTCTTGTTCTAATATATCATTCGCATTTTAAAGGACATTATGAATTTCAGAAGAACTTATATTTAATTTTATAATAAAGTTTTATCTAATTTTTTCCATAAATTTACAATAATAATATCATTTTTGTTTTTTTTTAATATTTTTATTTTCTATATTCTTTGTTTACATTCCAAATGATTTCCCCTTTCCCAGATCTCCCTCCCCATATGTCCCATAAACCTTCTTCTCTCTATTCATTCTCCAATCACCTCCCTCCTTTTTCTTTGTCCTTTATTCCCCTCCAATGTTAGATCAATCCTTTCCAGGATCAGGACCCTCTCCATACTTCTTCATGGGAGTCATTTGTTATGCGATTTGTGCCTTGGGTATTCAGGGCTTCTGGGCTAATTAATACCCACTTATCAGAGATTGTATTCCATGTGCATTCTTTTGTGATTGGGTTTCCTCACTTAGGATGATATTTTCCAGATCAAACCATTTGCCTAAAAATTTTGTGAATTCATTGTTTCTAATTGCTGAGTAGTATTCCATTGTGTAAATATACCACATTTTCTGTATCCATTCCTCCACTGAGGGACATCTGGGTTCTTTCCAGCTTTCGGCTATTATAAATAAGGCTGCTATGAACATAATGGAGCATGTGTCTTTATTGCATGCTGGGGAATCCTTTGGGTATATGCCCAGGAGAGGTATAGCAGGGTCCTCCAGAAGTGTCATGTCCAGTTTTCTGAGGAATCGTCAGACTGATTTCCAAAGTGGTTGTACCATCTTACAGCCCCACCAACAGTAGAGGAGTGTTCCTCTTTCTCCACATCCTCGCCAACACCTGCTGTCTCCTGAGTTTTTGACCTTAGCCATTCTGACTGGTGTAAGGTGAAATCTCAGGGTTGTTTTGGTTTGCATTTCCCTAATGACTAATGATGTTGAGCACTTCTTAAGGTGTCTCTTGGCCATCTGAATTTCTTCAGGTGAAAATTCTTTGTTTAGGTCTGTACCCCACTTTTTAATAGGGTTATTTGGTTCCCTGGGGTCTAACTTCTTGAGTTCTTTATATATTTTGGATATTAGCCCTATATCAGATGTATGGTTGGTGGATATCCTTTCCCAATTTGATGGTTGCCGTTTTGTCCTTTTAACAGTGTCCTTTGCCTTACAGAAACTTTGTAATTTTATGAGTTCCCATTTGTCAATTCTTGATCTTAGAGCATAAGCTATTGGTGTTCTGTTCAGGAACTTTTCCTCTGTGCCCATGTCCTCAAGGGTCTTCCCCAGTTTCTTTTCTATTAGTTTCAGTGTGTCTGGTTTACATGGAGGTCCTTGATCCACTTGGAGTGAAGTTTAGTACATGGAGATAAGAATGGATCAATTCGCATTCTTCTGCATGCTGACCTCCAATTGAACCAGCACCATTTGTTGAAAAGGCTATCTTTTTTCCACTGGATGTTTTTGGCTCCTTTGTTGAAGATCAAGTGACCGTAGGTGTGTGGATTCATTTCTGGATCTTCAAATCTATTCCATTGGTCCACTTGTCTGTCACTGTGCCAATACCATGCAGTTTTTAACACTATTGCTCTGTAGTATTGCTTGAAGTCAGGGATACTGATTCCCCCAGAATTTCTTTTGTTGTTGCGAATAGTTCTAGCTATTCTGGTTTTTTTGTTATTCTAGATGAATTTGAGAATTGCTTTTTCTAACTCTGTGAAGAACTGAGTTGGGATTTTGATGGGGATTGCGTTGCATCTGTAGATCGCTTTTGGCAAGATGGCCATTTTAACTATATTAATCCTGCCGATCCACGAGCATGGCAGATTTTTTCCATTTTCTGAGGTCTTCTTCAATTTCCTTCTTCAGAGACCTGAAGTTCTTGTCGTATAGATCTTTCACTTGTGTGGTTAGAGTCACACAAAGATACTTTATATTGTTTGTGGATATTGTGAAGGGTGTCATTTCCATAACTTCTTTCTCAGCCTGCTTATCCTTTGAGTATAGGAAGGCAACTGATTTGATTGAGTTGATTTTATAACCAGCCACTTTGCTGAAGTTGTTTATCAGCTGTAGGAGTTCTCCTCGTGGAGGTTTTCAGGCCAATTTCCCTTATGAATATTGATGCAAAAATACTTAATAAAATTCTTGCAAACCGAATCCAAGAACACATCAAAACGATCATCCACCATGATCAAGTAGGCTTCATCCCAGGGATGCAGGGATGGTTCAATATAAGGAAATCCATCAATGCTATCCACTACATAAACAAACTCAAAGAAAAAAACCATATGATCATCTCATTAGATGCAGAAAAAGCATTTGACAAAATTCAGCATCCTTTCATGCTAAAAGTCTTGGAAAGAACAGGAATTCAAGGCCCACCTTAACATCGTTGACGCAATATACAGCAAACCAGTAGCCAACATCCAACTAAACAGAGGGAAACTTGAAGCAATCCCACTAAAATCAGGGACTAGACAAGGCTGTCCTCTCTCTCCATATCTTTTCAATATAGTACTTGCAGTTCTAGCTAGAGCAATTAGACAACATAAGGCGGTCAAGGGGATACAAATTGGAAAGGAAAAAGTCAAATTATCAGTATTTGCAAATAATATCATTTTAAAGTAGTCTGTTTTGTTTATTAAATATTTCATAATAAACCCATATAGAATGAGCATCAAATTGTTATTTATGAGAAATCAGAACTTTTGTTTTGAGTGAGGGTCACTATGAAGTCCAGGTTAGCTCCAAATTCATGATTCTCTTGGTTTAGCTAACCAAGTTCTGGGACTACAGATGTTTACATCTTCATGAGAATTTAGGAAAATACAATTCTATAATAGCAAAACTTATTCAATTTATTGAAGTGAGTTATCCTTATGCATTTAATTTTAATTATTGACTTCTCATTCTTTTATTTTTAATAGAAATTATGTTGTCCATAATAACTACTTTCTGTTAGTGTTCTTTAGAATGTCATTCATTGGTCCCTATTTAAATACTATTTTATAATTAGAAAGCAGTTCTTTACAGGAATTCAAGGCCCATACCTAAACATAGTAAAAGCAATATACAGCAAACCGGTAGCCAGCATCAAACTAAACGGAGAGAAACTTGAAGCAATCCCACTGAAATCAGGGACCAGACAAGGCTGCCCCCTTTCTCCTTATCTTTTCAATATTGTACTTGAGGTACTAGCTCGGGCAATTCGACAACATAAGGAGGTCAAAGGGATACAAATTGGAAAGGAGGAAGTCAAACTATCATTATTTGCAGACGACATGATCGTCTACCTAAGTGACCCAAAGAACTCCACTAGAGAGCTCCTACAGCTGATAAACAACTTCAGCAAAGTGGCAGGTTACAAAATCAACTCAAGCAAATCAGTGGCCTTCCTATACTCAAAGGATAAGCAGGCTGAGAAAGAAATTAGGGAAATGACCCCCTTCACAATAGCCACAAACAGTATAAAGTATCTTGGGGTGACTCTTACCAAACATGCGAAAGATCTGTATGGCAAGAACTTCAAGACTCTGAAGAAGGAAATGGAAGAAGACCTCAAAAAATGGGAAAACCTCCCATGCTCATGGATCGGTAGAATCAATATAGTTAAAATGGCCATTTTGCCTAAAGCACTATACAGATTCAATGCAATACCCATCAAAATCCCAACTCAATTCTTCACAGAGTTAGAAAGAGCAATTATCAAATTCATCTGGAACAACAAAAAACCCAGGATAGCTAAAACTATTCTCAGCAACAAAAGAAAATCTGGGGGAATCAGTATCCCTGACCTCAAGCAATACTACAGAGCAATAGTGTTAAAAACTGCATGGTATTGGTACAGTGACAGGCAGGAGGATCAATGGAACAGGATTGAAGATCCAGAAATGAACCCACACACCTATGGCCACTTGATCCTCGACAAAGAGGCTGAAAACATCCAATGGAAAAAAGATAGCCTTTTCAACAAATGGTGCTGGTTCAACTGGAGGTCAGCATGCAGAAGAATGCGAATTGATCCATCCTTGTCTCCTTGTACTAAGCTCAAATCCAAATGGATCAAGGACCTCCACATAAAGCCAGACACTCTGAAGCTAATAGAAAAGAAACTGGGGAAGACCCTTGAGGACATCGGTACAGGGAGAAAGTTTCTGAACAGAACACCAATAGCGTATGCTCTAAGAGCAAGAATTGACAAATGGGACCTCATAAGGTTACAGAGTTTCTGTAAGGCAAAGGACACCATCAAGAGGACAGATCGGCAACCAACAAATTGGGAAAAGATCTTCACCAATCCTACATCAGATAGAGGGCTAATATCCAATATATATAAAGAACTCAAGAAGTTAGACTCCAGAAAACCGAACAACCCTATTAAAAAATGGGGTACAGAGTTAAACAAAGAATTCTCACCTGAAGAACTTCGGATGGCGGAGAAGCATCTTAAAAAATGCTCCACTTCATTAGTCATTAGGGAAATGCAAATCAAAACAACCCTAAGATTTCATCTTACACCAGTCAGAATGGCTAAGATTAAAAATTCAGGAGACAGCAGGTGTTGGAGAGGGTGCGGAGAAAGAGGAACACTCCTCCACTGCTGGTGGGGTTGCAAATTGGTACAACCACTCTGGAAAGCAGTCTGGCGGTTCCTCCGAAAACTGGGCACCTCACTTCCAGAAGATCCTGCTATACCACTCCTGGGCATATACCCAGAGGATTCCCCACCATGTAATAAGGATACATGCTCTACTATGTTCATAGCAGCCCTATTTATAATTGCCAGATGCTGGAAAGAACCCAGGTATCCCTCAACAGAAGAGTGGATACAAAAAATGTGGTATATCTACACAATGGAGTACTATTCAGCCATTAGAAACAATGAATTCATGAAATTCTTAGGCAAATGGATGGAGCTAGAGAACATCATACTAAGTGAGGTAACCCAGACTCAAAAGGTGAATCATGGTATGCACTCACTAATAAGTGGTTATTAACCTAGAAAACTGGAATACCCAAAACATAATCCACACATCAAATGAGATACAAGAAGAAAGCAGGAGTGGTCCCTGGTTCTGGAAAGACTCAGTGAAACAGTATTTGGCAAAACCAGAACGGGGAACTGGGAAGGGGTGGGAGGGAGGACAGGGGAAGAGAAGGGGGCTTACGGGACTTTCGGGGAGTGGGGGGGGCTAGAAAAGGGGAAATCATTTGAAATGTAAATAAATTATATCAAATAAAAAAAAATACATCAAAAAAAAAAAAAAAAAAAAAAAAAAAAAAAAAGAAAGCAGTTCTTTGACAGCCACTGGGAATGTTAAGGAAACAATGTGGCACTGTTTTTCAACAGCATCTAACATACTTCCCCATGTTTACTTATATTTCTGTAATATAAACATATTTCAAATAAAGTAGAAACTATTACTATATTACCATACCGTCCCTTTTAGCATTATTTATTTTATCCAATTTTAGTCAAATAAGCAGTACATTGCCATATTCTCAAAGTGAAATAATTAAATTACCAGAGCTAAGGTAAAAAAAAAAAAAAAAAAAAAAAAAACCTCCCTGTGAAATGATATTTCCAGGTGTAGAGGAAAGTATCATGATGAATGTTATAAGATCTCTTAAGATTTTGTCCCTAGTCATTTATTGATAAAACTACGAAATGCTGGCATGTGTCTGCATTACTAACATTTTATGAGATGCATTGCTCTGAATAATTGCTTAAAAATAGCCTCATCCGTGTGCCTTAAGACTTGTTCAATTCAAGCCCAGTCATAAATAAATAGGGAAACCTTGAGATCTTAACTGAGTCTCTGCTTCAGTTCCCTTAAATGTGTAATGGAAAGAACAATAGCGTCCATCTTGTATTATGCGTGATACCAGTTAATGTCTATGAAACCCTTGGAACAGAGCTGCTATGCAGTGATGCTATACCAGTGTTTAAATCTACTCTGATCTTGAGCGAAATAGATGTACAGCACATGGTCCTAATACTTTTATTTATTTATTTATTTATTTATTTATTTATTTATTTATTTATTATTATTATCATTTTGCTCTTTTGAGATGGCTTCTCTGTGTAGCTCTGGCTGTCCTGGAACTCACTCTGTAAACGAGGCTGGCCTCGCACTCAGGGCTCCACTTGCCTCCTGACTGCTGGGTTTAAAGGCCTGTGCCACCACACTCACCAACCTACATTTTTTTTTTTTTTTTTTTTTTGCCTAGAAATATCTCTATTGATTACTTTGCAGCAAGATTAGGAATTCCTGTAGTTGGCTCACATGTGCAATGAAGTTGGAGATTTTTAAATAAATGAGCTAAATTCTCTTCTTAGCTCTGTGGTCCAAGTACTCCATTTCGGTAACTGCCCCCCCCCCCCCCATTCCAATTCAAGATGGTTGCTTAGCTCATGTGACTGATTGGGAGAAGGGAAAGGTGGTAGGGACTGGTGGTGTACTCTGGATCATCCATGATTTCTACACAGGGATGAGCTGTTGGGGGCCCTGTGTTGGCCCTCAATGCCCTGTTCGTTGCTCAGTCTGTTCTTTGAGTGTGGTACTGGATACTGGTTGATACTTGTGTGTTTGGAGTGATCTGCCTCTGGGAGTCTTTTTATCTGGACTCCAGACCTCACATTTCTTCTGATTCTTTAGAACCTCTTTGTTATGACACTAAATACTTGGATAATTCTGGGACTCTGTCTAGGCCCAGGGATGCCATGGACGTCAATACCCATTGTTGATGGTCTGTGACTATTGCTACTTACTTGATTACTTCTTTGAAGAATCACCCCTGTTGGGGGCTGGGTTCAGGAGTGTAAATAAAGGAACTGATCTGACTCTGTTTCCATCTTCATTTCCCTTCATTACCCAGAAGTGGTGAATTTGAGCCAAAGCTTCCTTTGAGCCACATCTCCTCCTACCGTTTATTCTAATGCCTTGCAATGGTGATAAGAAGAAAATAACTAGCCTCATAGTGAGGTGAAAGAATTTTATGTCGTCTTAATTTTGTAGGCTGGGTCATGAGAAATTAATAACACTTAAGGAACAAAAAACATCCTTTCTCCCTGGGCATGTCAGATTATTTATAACTATTGTCTTCTTGGTAAAATGCTATTGGTGAACTAGAAGAGAAACACACACTGTTTTAATCTTGTTTTCCAGTTACAATAATCCTGAACTAGTTCAAATAAATAAGTGGGCAAGACCAGTAAGATGAATTTCAAAACAGAAAAGAACACTAATACATTAAAATGTTATTTAACTAGATTCATTGATGGCACAATGTATATATATTCTTATTGTTAGTATCTATAATATATATATATATATATTTATATATATATAATTTTTGCACGCATTTTTGTATCTCTAAATTACATACTAAGATGTATAATTACCATAACATATACACAACTGATATTTTACTATATAATGACAAATTGCACTAGAACATATTTTATTACATCTTATTTTGTAGTGTGTGTGTATGTGTTTGTGTGTGTGTGTGTGTGTGTGTGTGTGTGTGTGTGTTTTGCACATGTGGAGGTCAGAGGACAACTGTGGGTTTCTCACTCTCCTTCCGTTATGTGGATGTTGGGGATGAAATTGGAGTCTTCAGGCTTGGTGCCAGGAACCTTGTCTGGCTGAACCTGCTTATCATCTCTGCTAGACAACTTTAGAATATTCCTTGCTAACATTAGACGTTTAATATAATGTACTGTATCAGAAGTCTCTGAACAACTCTCCACAACTCTGAGGGTCATTCCCATTCTACAGGTGAACAAACAGAGGTCTGAAGAGTTAAAGCAACCTGCTGAAGGATGACTAGCTTGGGAACCATTTCAAAGCAAGCACAAGAGTCACTTTAATTCTGGTTTATCCTCAAAGTATGTATTCATTTTGATCCAATCCTTATAATGTTGACTGTTATTGTTGTCCTTGTGCCTTAGTAATTTAGGATAAAAGTAGATCATATTACTAATAATGGTCAATGATACTCTGTCCCCTGTCAGCTCAGTTTAGATAGCTGTTTAATGGTTAAGGGCAGATAGTTGGCTGCATGTCTTTTTGGCCCACAGCCCTTAAGTACACAGGGAAGAGGCACAAAACTCAGTTGAGTTGGGCGTGAGATCAGTTTCAGCACTAGGGACTGTGTGGCCTCAGGCATTGCCCCAAGACTAGAATCATCGGGCCGTACACTCTGTCCAGAGGGACCCGTATTGTTCCAAGCCAGGCTCAAGTACTTACTACAGGGAATTTGATTGAGACTGACACAAGCCAATTCTTCAGGTCAGAAACAGAAAAAACTCTTTGAGCTGAGTAGTGATATTTAAAATTCTCTCATTTTGAGCCTGTTGCCCATCAAGCTTCTCCGGGAGTACATTGTCAGCTACTGAAATGCATGCACTGTAGCCCAGAGTGTGCCCTATTTGCAGAGCTGGCTCCAGCCCGAGGCACATCTCTGGCTGCACTGTTCTATCTATAAGTTACAGGCATGGCCTCAGCAAGCAGTACACCCTGTTCAGCAGCTGCAACTCGTTATCAGCTTTATCCAGAATAACAAACAGAACAAACACGTTTTGCAAGGGTTTCTCTCCTCTTATGGGGAGAAGGAGGAATGAAGCAACCAGTGAAATGCTGATTGATCAGTTGTACTGGCTTAGAGAAGTTCAAGGCCACATGAGTGCCATTAACCCTGCAAAATGAAAAAAAAGAACCCACCAAAGATTGCTCTTAATACGTTATTTAAACCAATTATCTCTTCGATGTTCAATTTTACATAAAAAAGAAAGAAATTTGCTTTGTTTATTATGATTGACTTATGTTGATTAAATTGTAATATCATGGTGGCTACGTTTTATAAACAGAACTCATAGTATTTGGCCAATGATTGGTTGACCACAGAGAGGTGGAGTTGTGTGAAACAGACTGTACAATGAGAAGAGATTGTCAGTGTAACAGCTTGATTATGTCCCCCAACTTCCATAGGCAGACTCAGATGATCTTTACCAGAAAGAGCCACCTTTTAAACCCAAACTTCTTAATTTTCCCATCCTTTCTCCTGTTTTTTGAATTCATGTACTCACTGTGTGGATCTTTCAGAATCTGCCTCAATAGTTCTTTGAGCTGTGTGTGTGTATGTGTGTGTGTGTGTGTGTGTAGTATGTATGTGTTGTGTGTGTGTTTGTGTGTGTGTGCTGTGTGTATAGGTTGTATGTGTGGTGTGTGTATGTTGTATGTATGGTGTTTGTGTATGTTGTATTGTAGTTGGTGTGTATGTACATGTGTAGTGTGTGTATGTTGTATGTGAGGTGTGTGTATGTTGTATGTAGGGTGTGTGTATGTTGTATGTGTGATGTGTCTCTCTGTGTTTGTGTGTGTTGTACGTGGTATGTGTATGTGGTGTATGTGTTTGTAGTATGTATGTGTTGTATGTGTGTTGTATGTGTGTGTGTGTACTTGTGTTTGTGTGTTTGTATGTGTATACAAACAGGTAGAAGTCAGAGGTTGATGCTGAAGTTTCTTCCTCTGATGGTTTCCATTTCATGCTTTGAGACAGGGTCTCTCATCGATTTTTTTTTTTTAGATCACCTATTAAGCAAGACGAGCAGTTCACGTAAGCTTCAGGGAGCCTCCTGCCTCTGACTTTCCAGTGCTGAGCTTTCAGCTGAGTGCCACTGCCTTATTTGTGTGTGAACGTGCACCTGTGCGAGTGCCCATGCATGTGTCGGGGCTTCTCTTTGTAGTCTTGGCTGTCCCAGAACTTGCTCTGTAGACTAGTCTCTCCTGGAACTCAGAGATCCACTTGCCTCCAGAGTGCTGGGATTAAAGGTGTGTGCCTCCCCTGACTGAGACATTGCCTCACCTTTGAGCAATCTTTTCACTTGTTTTAGAATTTAGGGTCTACTCTTGCGGTTATTCCTTCCCAGAACCTCTCAGATTTCACACCCCATTGCTTCCTATATTGCCAGGTGATGCCTGAGCTCTCAGGGAGCCATATGCCACCTGCTAGGCTGCACACATGCCTTTGAAAATAGCTGGTGAAAGCCATGCACATGGACACTCAGATGTCACATGAATTCTCCATTGCCATCACAGATGAAAAGCTGATACTACTGAGGATCTTACTGTAAGGAGAGCACAACCCTAGTTTCCTAGGGACTTTTCTTTTGTTACTGTTTTGGAGTTCATGTATGCATATAACATATTTTGATCTAGTCTACTTCCATTCTCTCCCCTCCAACTCCTCCTTCCTGCCCACTATCATTCCCTCCCCTCTAAGCTGTATATGTTGTTTTGTTTTTTAAACTCACTGAGTTTACATAGTGCTGCCAGTCTGAGTACAGATACTGGGGCAACTACTGGGTCATGGCCAGCTGATCACAGGTCACGTCCTTCAAAGGGGTTTTCTTAAACCTTCCAACCTTCAATGTAAAACCATGCACCCCACATCATTGAAAACTGGAAGCCATGAGGTGGCCGTGATTTACTCTTTACATTGCTGAGTTTATCAACTTGCAGGAAAGAAAGGCTGTCCAGTCCCTCTGCCCCCCAGTTATATTAGTGGAAATACAGCTGGTAGATCAGAAATGACTTACTTTCCATGTTCTTCATATCCCTGTTGGCCATTCTTTGAGTCTTTACTCCTTGGTTATACCCTTGCTATCATAAAAATTTACAACTCCTCTTTCCAGGTAAGTATCCAGATGTGTCGTCATTGTCTCCCATCTCAAAACACAGCCCCAAGCCCCAAACCCAGGTAGAACCAAACCAACAAATGACAAGAAATAAAACCTGACTCTGTTCTCATCCAGATTCTAATTTTTAACTGCCTTTCCCCCTAAAGGCATGGAGTATGTGTGTGCATGTGTGTATGTATATATGTATGTGTGTGCATGTGTCTCTATATATGTATATATGTGTGTGTGTCATATGTGTATGTGTATGTGGTTTGTCTATGTGGTGTGTAGTGTGTATGTGGTGAATAGTGTGGTGCATATGGTGTGTGTATGTGTGTGCAAGTGTGTGTATATGTGTATTCATTCATGTATATGTGTATATATGCATTTGGTGTGTGCGTATGTACTTGTGTATATGTGTGATGTGTGTAGTGTATATGTTGTATGTGTATATATGTGTACATGTGTGTGATATGTATGGTATGTGTATATGTGTGTGTGTACATGTATGTATATGCGTGGTGTGTGTCTCTGTGTGTTGTTTTGTGGTCTGTGTGTATGTAGTGTGTGAGTATGTATGTGTATGTGCCATGTGTTGTGTGTACACGTGTGCATATGTGTGTGTTTACTCTTTCATATGCTTGAATCGGACATTTATCTCTATCACTTAACCTCAATATATAACAGTCACAAGGTAAGTCTGGGCTTGACTTGGTATATAGAGGACAGATCTTGAGGACAGATCATAGGGAAGGGTTGCCATATGATAGAGGAGTTCGGCCTTTCTTGCCTTCAGGATGGAAGAAGGAAAACTTTTTCTAGGGAACAGATGCCATGGGTGAGTATTTAGCAGCAGTACTCATGGCGGCTTGGAAATGAGTTTATAAGCTCAGTAAAGAGATCTGTGCCGAGCACCCACAGGTCTACTGTAGTTACCTTCCTTCATGAATTCACGTTGACAAGAGGCAACGTGTCACTATGCAGACATCATTAATCTTCTCTAAAATTTCATAATATAAACAGGATAATTTCATTTTCCAAGCTAAAATCCTTTAGCACCTTCTTACCATAACTCTGAATGACATATCAACCTCTTAACTGTATCTCAGCAATCCCTCTAGGACCTGGGATCGACTAGTCTCAGAGATATCCTGATAATATTGCCTGCTTTGTTTGACATCCCTGTCCCACCAAACGGTTCCTGAACGGTGCCATCAATTTTCAGTTCAAACTCTTTACTCTTCTTGCTGGAATGATTTTCTTTCCATAATACCCACTTATTTAACATGCATCCCCTCATTTCATATGCCTCCAGCCATTCATATGTTTCATTGCCACTACTATACATTTCCTTGTAGTGTTTATAATCACATACAATATGGAGTGTGACTTAGTACCTCTCTTAATACATTGAAATCCTCATGTAAGACCGTATTCTGTTACAGTAGTTTATAAAGAAGAGAAATCACTTCCCAAATGGTTTGGGAGGTTCAAAAGCATAGCACCAATGTTGATTCTGTTGAGGAGTTCTAAAATGCATTGCAGGCCTTTCGAGTTGTCCTGAAGGTTAGCTAGTGACTCCCCTTTATTCTGTGCTAATTTCTTTGGCACATAGGTCACTGAGATGACCATAGTTTCATCCTCTAGAATACACCCTTTCCCCTCTTTCCTAGACAAGCTGTGAAATCTTCAAACGTTTCTCCGTTGTTTTCTCTTGCTCCCAGAGCTCTCTACTAGTCTCACTAAGCATGGTCAATAATAATCATGTTTATACTCAAGTGGTTTGTTGGTAATTCTGTTGGGAAAAGTACTTTATTGCTTTTAAGCTTGGCCTTCCAGAATCTTCAGGCGTGAGTCCAATGCAGTCAAGTTATTTTGGATTGGGGGTAATAAGGCTAGCCTTTTCCTCAGTGGTCAATAAGAACCTCATTTCAATGAGCCATCTTAGTCCCCTGGTCTCCATTTTTTGTGCCTTCCACCCAGAATCCTTGGATTGCCTTTTCTAATCTTCTCTTCTAGACACTTCTAACTATTGCCCACCATATAGCTCCACAGCCAATTCCAGATTTTTTCAGGTGTAGTAGCAGTAATGAATCCCAGTGCCCATGTTCTATATAAATTGGTTTTCTGTTACTATAAGGAAATACCAAAGGGTGAATGCTGTATTATAAAAGAAGTTTATTTGGCTCATAGTTTCAATGCTTGAAGGACATGGTACTGGATTTGGCTCGTGCTATTTCTACAGTGGTTGGCAGTACAGAGGGATCCAGAGTGGGAACAAATAATAAGACAGGAAACTAGAGCTGAGGTGGGGCCAGAAATCCCTTTTCTCAGTGTCACTTGTTAAAGGCCTCACTGCTTCCTACTATTGCCCTACCTAGGACAAGCTTATAGCATGTGTACCTGTGAGAGATACAGTCGAAACATGTCTGAGCTCAGCACCTTTATACATTTATCCATTTGTACATTTGTATTTGTTAATACCCATGAGGTGAGAGGTGGGAAAGCATGTTAATGTATTTTATCTTTGATTATAGTAAAGGCCACTCAACTTCCTGATTGAGTAAATGAGTGGACAAGTGGAAGATGAGAATGAATGAGTTGGACAAATACAATAAGATATCAAAATATTTATACCCATGGATTTTTCCTTAATAAGTCTATGAAGGAATTCAACATAGATTATAACAGTTAAGATTTTGTTGAATTGGTCTTTCTTGGGATGGGTAAAGCACTGACCTAGTGTATGCAAGATGCTTTGTTCAATTCTTAAAATTCAAAGAGTTGGTGCTTCTTTGGTGTTTTCTCCTTAGATCACAGGATGTGATAGACATTATCTCCACAGCATATGTATCACTGCCATTGCTACAATGTTGATTTGTTCAGCTTTTAGAAAAGCTAGGCTCTATGCTGACTAATTGGCTTGACTAAGAGGAGAATGAAGTTACGAGAGAGCCTGTGGTAGAGCTAACTTCTGACTGGTATATGTTTGCTCACTTACTACCAATCAACAAAAGCACCTATGGGCTCACTTTCTATTAGATTTGTGACACTGGTACCTCCATTCTGAAACGTGTGACTGTAGCTGTTCCTCCTTTACACACACAGACCTGGGGAGATCACAGTGAGGCCACAGGCTCTCTCTCCATGATCATTGATCTCTCATGATCTCAGTTTTCTTAAGGGAAGATGAAATCTATCTACCTATATAAATACCTACCTACCTATTACCTACCTACCTACCTATTCCATTTCTCTCTCTCTCTCTCTCTCTCTCTCTCTCTCTCTCTCTCTCTCTCTCTCTCCTCCCTCCATCTATCTATCTATCTATCTATCTATCTATCTATCTATCTATCTATTTTCATCATTATCTTCATCATTATCTATCTATCATCTATCTTCATCATTATCTATCTTCATCATTATCTATCTATCTATCTATCTATCTATCATCTATCTATGTAAATAATACAAGTTAAATAACTGCAAGGGAATGAATTCCTATAAAAGCTCAGGTTTAAGATGTATGGCTGACTGTAAGTATGTGGTTATACTTTTAACCCTCATTTTAAACATTTACTATTAAAAACTCCTAACTTTACTGATGACTGTGATTTAAAGATACCAGAAGGGAGATGAATAGAAACCAGGATGCTTTGCTTCCTGTAAAAGAAACATTTAGGCAACATTTTATTTAGTTATGTATCGCTTATACTTGTAAGTGTTACTTAAAACAGTTTTAGGACCATAAATAATTTTCAACTATGTTTAATTAGAATTCTTGTACTAGAGTGAGAATGTAGATATTCCTTAAAGTGAAAATTTTTATCAGGTTTGAGATTAAAGTTGCAAGTTGTAGCATATTTCTGTTGGTTAAATCATCCTGAAGCATACTTAAAGTGCAAACCAGTAGCTGTCACTTAGTAGTGACATTCTGTAAGACATTTGTGACCATTTTTACTAAGTAAATATGCTAAATTTGGATTTTTTAAAAATTGAAGTGTTTGGTACATTCCCTCCTATAGTAATTCTAAGTCAGGTGATCCAACAAGGTCTCTGATACTGTGGCCACTGCTGTATGGCTTGTCTCCTGGACTTTGAAGCCATTTTCGTTCTCTGGAAGAGATAAAGAAAGGTGTCTTATCTCAGGTCTGGGAGAAACACGGGAGTCCAGTACCAAGGTAGTGGAGCAGTTATTTTTCTAGACATAGCCCAGAGTTTTCAAGTTTGAAGAAAAAAGATTAATCTGCTTTAAAATAGTACTGTCCTCACTTGGGCCTGGACATGGAAGTCTTGTTTCCAGCCACCCTGAGTCTAAGCTTGAACAGTAAAAATTTTGCTTGCTCTGATTCTGACGTGGCCCATCTTTCCTTAGCTGCTCACAGTCAAGATTTGGGAAAGAAGAACCAGTGGTGAGCTGCGTAATTCATTGCATTCTGATGAGGAGTTCTTGAGAAAATTGATTACGAATCCTTATAACCTGAATATAATCTGGTATGAACCTTTTCTTTTCTCTCTGTCAATTAGTAACTATAGTGTGGTGTATTTGTTGGGTGGGATATGAACTAAAGATTTGTTGTCTCATGAATATTTGGGGTTTTAATTTAAGATTTGTTGTTTTATGAAAAAATGTTTTGACTCATATTCTGTCATTGACTATTATTCTAAGTCCATGCTGAAATACATTTGATCGTGGAATTATCTTTCATGTATTTTTAGAAAGCATCTGTTTTTAAAAATTACTCATATGAGTTTTTATTTTATAGTTTATCTTTCAGTCCTGCATATGCTAAAAGTTTAATTTGCTCAGTAATAATAACAACTCAACTTCTAGTCACAATTGTCTGCTTAAAAAAAAAAATCTGATTTTTTTTTGTTGTTTTTGTGTTCTGAGAAGTTGTAGGATCTGAAGGGTTTCCTAAGGTGTGGGTCAACTCCTTTGGGATATGAAAGCTGACGCAGGGGGCTTTGTATTTTGTGAAGTGTACAGACATGCTCACGCCTCCTCGTCACACGGCTGCTGGAGAGGAATATTGATTTGGCCTGTTGTCCTTGGGTCTTGGGGTCTTGAGATTCTTAAGTTTACAGTTCCCTTTGTCTTTCTTTACTGTTTAATCTTGAGACTAGGAAAGATGTGTACCTTTCTAAGAATAGACTGTAAAGGCTCTTTGAGAGTGAGTTTGGAGAGAGAGAGAGAGAGAGAGAGAGAGAGAGAGAGAGAGAGAGAGAGAGTCTTCTGAGCTCATTTTTATTTTCAGAACTTTTAGCAGCACTCTTGGCATGTAAAAGACTTTTAGTTAATGCTGAATGAAGGGGGGTGATTAAAGACTACCCCTCATGGCTCATAAGAAGTAATGGTTGCTACTACTTCCTATTTGTTGATGCTAAACAGGGGCATGGAAAAGATCAATCTAGGCTCATACATCCAACTATGGAAAACATGAGACTAAAGTCTTGACAAAAGGAAGGTGTTGCATTTTTTGGATTTGTACTGTAGTAAGAAAGCAGCATGGATATAGGTTTTATAGGATGGTAGCGTTAGTGTAGGAAACAATGCTACAATGTGGTGGTTGATCCAAACAAGATATTTATAAAGAATTTGTCTCATTTTAGAAAAAAAAATGTGCAGGATTCTGTAGGAATTCAAAGATTTCATAGGATGCAGGCAGACAGAGAACGCTCCTGTTACTCAGCTTCAGATTTCCTCACGGGGTAAGGCATTGCATTAATTTATGTTGGCTGAGTGAGTCATGGTCTGCTCTATTTATTTTTCCTCTGTCAACTTCATTTTGAACAGAGAAAACTTCAGTAAACACAAGGTGGATGGTTTTTGACACAGGGAGTGTCAAGCCACTGTGAAGAATCAGTTATGTATTTTAGCTGTATTATTTTACAATCATGTGGGTTTTCCCCACCTTGGGATTTTTTTCTTCTTCTTTGCTCCTGCTCCATTATGTCCTAAGTATTTTTTTTTTCTGGTGAAATTTGTATTGCTAGAGCAGAAAAATATCATCTGGGATTTTGAGTACTAGAACAGGCTGGAGTCCAGCCGGCTGTCCTAGTGGGGCGGGTGAAAGAATTCACAGAACCAGACCTTCCCCTTCCCTTGTCTCTGCCAGAAACCTGTCTTAGCAGTAATGTTCAAAAGCCATTTTGGCCTGTCACTGACTCTGCCCACACTTAGAACATGATCTCAAAATTCTACATACAAACTTCAAGGGCTGAAAAAGAACCCCGTAAATGAAGCAATGGTGTTAAATTAATATATTTTCTACTTTTGTATTATAGAAGAATTTACTTCAATAGAAACCTTATTTAGGGAAGTGCTCCATCTTTAAAACATAAGACTTTCACGGTACTTATTCTGACATCAAAGTGAAGTAGCTACAAAGGGAGTTTGTAGACGCAGACAGCTCAGAACTTACTTTTGAGACATTAAAACTTCCTGTTCCCATATCTGCATTCTTAGTGGTCAGGTCACTTTAACATTTTAATTTTCGATTTTCAAGACAAGTTGGACTGTATTGTAACAATAAGTATATTTATTTCTCTTACCTTGTCTACCAAAAAGGAAACTAAAAATGGAAGCTTTTTCTCCCCCATCCTAATGGACAACAAATCTTTTATGCTGTGTTCAAAGAGCAACCAAGGTGTTTTGATTCACTTGTGAATAAAAATTACCATCCTCAAAAATGCCAGGGCGAAGGGATGGGGCTTTCATTACGGTTAAGTGGTCCAGCCTTATCCTCTGAAGATGAAAAGAAGAGATTATAAAGTGCCAACAAAAGTATTTTTATTTATTTATTTATTTATTTATTTATTTATTTACACTCCAGATTTTATTCCTCCACACCCCCAGCCCCTGTCTACCCTCTGACTGTTCCACATCCCATACCTCTTCCCCACCCCCTGTCTCCACAAGGATCCCCCATTACCCCCCACCCCAACCAGACCTCTAAACTCCATGGGACCTCCAGTCTCTTGAGGGTTAGGTGTATCATCTCTGAATGAACACAGACCCAGCAGTCCTCTGCTGTATGTGTGTTCGGGGCCTCATATCAGCTGGCGTATGCTGCCTGTTTGGTGGTCTCAGGTGTTTGAGAGATCCTGGGGGTCCAGATTAATTGAGATTGCTGGTCCATTAATTGAGACTGCTGGTCCTCCTACAGGGTTGCCCTCCTCCTCAACTTCTTCCAGCCTTTCTCTAATTAAGCCACAGGCAACAAAAGTCTTCATTTAAAGTACTTTTGTCTTTTATTTAAAGGTTTGTCTGTGAATCAATCTATCTATACGATTTTAAATTGTATATATTTGAGATTTGGAGATGAGTCAGATCCACTTCTTAGAGAGCCCTCACTTTCTATGAGAGTAATAACATTTTATACCCAGGCCTTTGCATTCTTATGTTACAAGCCTGTTCTCTAAGAGTCCTTCATTTGTCTTTGATTTAAAGATAGATGGATTTTAATAAGATATGTGTTGCTGAGTCAATCAACCACAAATAAATTGATTAGACAATAGTAGAAAGCCAGACTTGGGCAACTAAGTGACTTTTTGAGTCAGAATATTTAATAATTTGAAGAATGCATTCACCATTGTTAGCACAATTATTATTTACATTTGAAAAGCTCCTTTTCCAAGCAACACATTAATGTACCATCTAGACTACTTTGATTATGTCATTTCCCCTATTCTTTAAACATGTGCAATAATTCTTTTTGTCAGACCTTAGAACACTACTTCAGCCTTAGCTTCTAACCACAGTCAATTACATTTATTTTTCATTTTTGAGACAAGGTCTAACACAGCACAATCTAGTCTTAAACTTTCTATGTAGCAGACTGGCCTTGAACTCCAGGCCTTCTCATTTCCCAAGTGTTAAGATTTTATAGGTCAACCCCCAAATGCTCAGTCATTCAGGTAACTTTTAAATACAACATTTTGAAAATTTTCACAGTTATTAACTTTTTAAAAAAATGATCCCTTTGCTTTTGAATGTCCTGAAGTTTCTAAGAACACTTATTTTCTAACTTTGAATCAATTGATGGAACTATATATTTAATTCTTCCTGAGCTGTGAATGATCTTAGACAAGACAAGATCAGGTTAAGGATGAATGACATCAAGTAAACAACACCAGAAGAAAAAAAACCAACCAATTCTCCAATATTCAAAGCTATATTAGGAATTTGAGATCCAAGGAGGTTCTTTGACTAATCGTTAGCAGTTGAGTTCAAAGATCAGAATGCAACCTTCTCTTCATTTCATTGTTCCTGTCTTTCCTTTCTAACTTGCTCTCTTTTCCCTTTCATAGCATTCATTTTCTAAAATAAAAAGTCTTTATATACAACAGTAGAATCATTGCCACCACCTCCATCACCTCCACCAGCTCCACTTCTGCCAGCTCTACCTCCACCACCACAACCAACTCTATCACCACCACTCCCACCCGCATCACCACCACCACCTTCACCAGCTCCACCTCTACCACCATCACCACCACCACCAGCTTCACCACCACCACAATAAACACAACAACAAGAAGAACAAACGATACTCAAGCCTTATAATAATGCCATTCTCAATCTATGACATTGGTGGGAGAAATAATTGTGCATTCCTTTCTTGGCGAGCTTCAATAACACTTTAGGATAATGAAACCTAAAGTTTGTGAAAGTATTATTCCAGTTTCCGAGAATTTGAAACACATCTTCTTAGATCAAATTCCCTTGGACATAGGAGGCCACAGAAGGTGTCAGATTTACTATATCAAATATTCTGTTAAAGGGAGTGGATTTGAAATGTGCGTAGATGGCCTGTTTAAAAAGTCCTCAACGTCATTCTGAAGTAAATGGCTGTCTCTTGCTTCACTATGTCGGTACCTTCAAGCCCATTACACAACACACTTTGAAACTGTGACCATTACACATGTTTAATTTAAAAGGGTCCAGTACTATCCTGGCACATGACCCGAATTACCACCTCTCTCTCCTCATGGCGAAGGTTGCTCTTTAGAGTCTTGCAAAATCATTAGTGTTTACTCTTGACAAGTTGAGAAAACAAGTTCATCAGAGCAGTTTGTTCTGTTCAGCACATTATAAGAGGGGAGGTTTTTGGCAATAATAATCATTGTGCAAAGAAGGGCTACTGATGAATTTGCTGTTTGAAAAAGCATTTTCGTAGAAACATTCTACTAGTTAGAATGAGCACATGTCTAAAGATTTAGTCATCGTACTCTGAAATTTACACTGTAAGCACGTTTTGGTCAAGTTTTAAGAAAATGCTTTGACCAGGATTAGCCAAACTGATATAGCTAGCATGTTTTTAATTGTTTTATCATTCATCAAATAAATTTTATTTAAAATATGTCAATTATGTGAAACTCAGGTCTAGATTGACTCTTTTTTCCTATTTAAAGAAAAACTAAACTAAAAGCTTTTACTAAAGGCTATTCAGGACTGAATAGCTCATGAATAATGAGATGACTCTATATTTACCCAGATGCCAGATTTTTATACACATAAAACAAAAGAACCAGAGAATGATTTTAAAGGTTTATTTTATAGCTATCTAAAACTATCTATCTAATTTATATTATTTGCCTTCTATGAATGCAGGTGAGGCACTTAAATGTTTTCAATTTTCTTGAAATCATTTTTAGCTAAAGTCAGTACTGTTTCCTGAGATATATTGATTGATATCCTAGCATTTCTTAATAAGTACTTCCTGAATTGGTTATTCTTTTAGTTATTCTACATCTTATTTCCAAACAAATATAAAAATTCAATGACACTAAAGTACTCATGTCCTGTGGCTTTGGAATGAAAAACTTACAAACAATAAGATATAAGATAGAAAACTGTAAGAGCATGATTTGCTCGTGTGGTTAACTTTGGCCAAGCACTCTCGGACGTGCTTTCCACCATGCTGGAGCTCACCCAGCCCACTCCCTCCACCGCACTCTCCACCGGCACACCTGTTTTTCCCAATACGCAGGAAGAAGATGGTTATTGGCTATGAGCTGAGTTCTGATCCTGGCCTTGACTTTTTCAGTATGGTGCTAGTCAAGCTAGTTACAATGCTAAGACACACTATCAGTTATACAACAGGAAGAGCTGTTGATAACCAGGAATTGCTTCTAAGTTTAACAGTGAAGGCAAGCAGGTACCTAACAATGAGAATAAAAGGCAAATTACCTAACATTATTCATGACTAGAACTATTAAAGCAAGTTTATTTAAATATG
This sequence comes from Apodemus sylvaticus, assembly GCF_947179515.1. Taxonomy (NCBI): domain Eukaryota; kingdom Metazoa; phylum Chordata; class Mammalia; order Rodentia; family Muridae; genus Apodemus; species Apodemus sylvaticus. Next base: position 46,122,604 of record NC_067480.1, on the reverse strand, counting down.
TATGCACACATAGACATATCTTTTTATACAAATATGTAATGTGCTAAAATATTGTAATCACACACAAGTATCTTAGCTTCTTATGTAAGATCTTTTAAATTTATTGTTGAATAATTACCATTTTTTATCATTAAAGATTAAGTTTGATTATTAACCCCACATGCCATGATTTTAAATTTTAATTATTTCTAAAGGAGTACTTTTTACATCTTTATTGACTGTTTAACTTTATGAGAAATTTTCAGTTTATTTTCTTAATTTCTATTCTAGATTCTGTTCTCTAAATATACTTTACATAAGTATAGTAGGCTATAAGTAACTTAGGACCTCTTGCTATTCAGTATTAACACTGCATATGCCTTCTTTCCAAAAAATGTCTGTCCCCCACAGCTTCGTTTTGGTAGACATTTTTCTCTCCATCTTTTGGACTAACTTACATTTGACCCACTTGGATTTTATTTCACTATGTTTCTGTTCAACTGTGTCTTCATTTTTCCAAGATCACTTGAATTCTGAATCAACTTTCTAAGGAACTGTCTATTTTCTTTTCATTCCACTTGCCCTCGACATACTTGGCTAATTCCCTTGCAATGGCCTGCTTTTATCCATTCTTTGCAAATTGTCTATGCAACAATGTCAACCTAGAATATATGTGAGCCTCTTGCATTAAGGTAGATTGTGCCTGATATTTTTATTTCAACTATCAACCAATGTTCAAACACAACAATGAACACAACAAAATGTACTGTTGAATAAAAATACATGTTGCATGTACTAGTGAACTTGTTCTCTTTAAGGTGTTTTCAAACACTTGGGGGTTCATAAGCGATTGCTTTTCTTTGTTATCATAGGTTATAAATCACATGTACCTTGGGGTTTTATTGAGTGAAACCAATTTTACAAGGTTTCTTCTCTTGGTTCATTTTTCAACTTCTTTTACATTACTTCAACGTTTAAGTTATCACATGTTAGATTGATAAACACATTAATCATAATTGGTTCCTTGCTTTTAGCCCTCAAAATGTCAATGGGATCTTAATGGACATGTCTTACTTGATTGAGTTTCCAAAGACACTGGTTATCATAAAAAAAAGAAAAGAAAACCCTTCCTCAAACGACTTAATATCTGTCCATTGTCTTTATCAACATCTGACATGTTAGTAAGCAACTAAAACAAGTTGAAATCTTTGTATTTAAACTTGAAAGAACTTTCTATCAGCATACCTTCACTTTTGAGCAAAGTAAGTAAGTGCAATAATGTGTTCCCTGATTAAGTTGTAATCAGTATGTAGAGGGACACATACTTTTGGAAAAAAACTTAACAATATTGATCAAAATGGCAGCATTAATATGTAATGCAACAGCAATAGGAAGGAAAGTGGAATCATTGCAGGTTTTCCAAGACATATAAATAGAATTTTACAACAATAGTACACCTTTTTAGATATGTATTTACTTCACAAAATACTATATACGTTCACTGAAGATTTTAGAGGCACAAAATTTACAGAGACGTAGATATAGAAAACATACAATACTGTTGATTGAGGTTATATTTTGGGTGACACAATTATGTTTTGAATTTCTTTAAGTATAGAAATGAAAATAAATTCGTCATTGTACTCAATACAATACTTTTACAATAACAGATACCTTATTTGCAAATTTCAATACTTAAATACTTCAGAAGACTAAGAGCTATTATTTTCTTAAAAGATTATAAGTAACCATATTATTGTATACAATTAGTATATACTGGATATATATATATATACATATATATATATATATATTGCACATATATACTCTTATTTATATGTGTGTGTTCTGTGTATAAGTACAGGTATGTGTATGCACAGTATATGAATAGAGGTCAGAAGATAATCTCATGTGTTGGTCCTCACTTTCCACCTAGTTTGAAACAGAGTTTCATCCTGCTTTTCACCATGTTTGCCAAGCTAGCAGATCCATGAGCTTTCTAAGAATCTCATGGCTCTGTCTCTCATCTCATCATCAGAGGAATGGGATCGTAGATGAAAGCGGTCCTGTCTGGCTTTAGATGGGTTCTGGGGATTTGAACTTAGGTACTCGTATGTGCACAGCAAGCACTTTAGTCATTTGAACCATCTCCCCAGCAAGAGGGCAGAGGAGAGAGAAAGAGAGAGAAAGAGGGAGAGAGAGAGAAGAGAGAGAGACAGAGACAGAGACAGAAATACAGAGACAGAGACAGACACACACAAGAGAAAGAGACAGAGAGACAGAGAGAGACAGAGAGACAGAAAGAGAGAGAGAGAGAGAAAGAGAGAGAGAGAGAGAGAGAGAGAGAGAGAGAGAGAGAGAGAGAGAGAGAGAGAGAGAATATCCATTTCAATTTATGGGAAGGAATAAAATGCTTTTTAAGCATTAAATTGAAAGGTACTAGAATGTTCCTAACTCTTCCAAATGTTATTAAATGCCTTGATTTTATTTCTCTATGTGGGATTACATACAAGAAAATAATAAAGCTGTAAGCAGCAACAGCTATGGGAAGTGCTTGAGTAACAGAGGGAAAGCTACTGCATAAAATAATTTTACTTTTGCAGATAAATGAATTATGTAAACTTGGAGACCCCAAAATGAGCTGGTTTATAAGTAGTAAATTTTCTAAAACAATTCCTATCATCTGTGCTCATGATGTATTCTGGACACCCTCATTAGTTGAATGTAGGCAGCTTATGTAAGGAAAGAATCATAGCAGTGTGGGAAAAAAATCAAAATATTATGAAGAATGTCTTTCATGAACGTGTACTATTCTTTTAAATTTTTGTTGCCTGACTTTTGTGGTCCCTACCCATCGCGTCCTAAGCCCCACCCCTTTGACCTGCCCAAATGTAAGTTTCCTCCTTCATGCCATGATATTTGAGAGTTTGGTTGTAAGTTCTAGTCTATCTGGGCACTTAATTCCAAAGGCACTCCCCATTTTATTCATTATTTATCCATTAATAGTCTTTTCAATCTCGAGGTTGGTTATGGAATCCCAATGTATGAGTTCTCTATCTTGAATTTAAATTTTTTAACCATTTTTTTCCAAATAGTTTGACCCCAGAGAATGATTCTGCATTAATTCATCAAGACAGAGGATTTAAACTCTGCTTTGATGTTTATTTATTTATAGGTTCTCACTCCCCCTTTCAGCATTGATACCACATCAGTGACATTAACATATCTTTGTGTCATCAGGTCTCTATGGAAATCCTAAGGAGTAAGTCTCCACTGCTTACATTTCCTGGCCTTCAAGGCTATCTGGTTATGATGCTGTGGGGCTTTCTTCTTTTTATATGCCTTGGCTTAAGTGAGATTCCCTGCTAGACAATGTGACCCTTTGACTACCTGTTTTTACCTGTGGTTAAAGGATGAACTGAATAATTGTATTTAGGTCAAAACACAAGTGCCTAAGTCTTGGATTATATTAGGTGACATTTAAATCACTAAGTAATTAAGATTAATGTTTATATTAAATTGTTTCCCACTGTTTTATTCACATTTTACAGGCTTAAGAGATTTAGAGGCACTCAATAAGTTCCTTTGCTCTCTTGTGTTCTGATTCGTGTTACCAATAGCTTTAAAATCTGGAATGAAGAAGAATGTTGTAATACAAATATACTACTATATTAGTATTCCTCTTTTGAAATAACTCAGATGTTTTCTGTATATTTGTGGAGGAAAGTTCCTTCTGATGTTTTCTTTACTGGATGGTGTTTCCACCATTTTTTTCCAAGCAGAAAATGTCCAGGTTTGGGTTTTCTTGAAATACAAATATCTTCTGAAGCAAATGAGGCATGATTTCCAATATAGTGAAGTGTTTGATCTTTTGCATTATTGGAAAGTTACTTCCCTTTTAGTAAGGAGTACACCCAAGGCTGTTTACCATGCCTGGGTCATGTTATTCAGCTACATAAGCAACTCCTTTCATGGCTAGCTTGCTTGCTACAGCAGTATCATGATTTCCACAGGAGAAGGTGCCATTTGCTATGTTGCAATTTGTATGACATGGCCATTGGAACATCTCTGGACATCAGTTTGGGAGGAGGGGCTATGGAGAGGAGGAACTGTAGACAGGTTATTTAATGGCAGAATGAATGGGGAGTCAAAGATCGCTGTGCAGTCAGCCTACAGCCTCAACTGCACTGTCTCCACACAGCTTTCTTTCACACTGGTTACAAGCAAATTGGACAACGAAATCTCATGAGATATTTGTGATTTAATTTTAGTCACAAAGCATCTTCAAAATGACGAGGATTTTGACAGCTTGCAAAGTGGTGAAGACACTGAAGAGTGGCTTTGGTTTTGCCAATGTGACTTCGAAGCGACAGTGGGACTTCTCCAGACCTGGAATCAGGCTCTTTTCTGTGAAGGTAACACCCCTGTTTCTTGTTTCTGATGATAGTACACAGGGCACAGTTTAGCAGTAAAGCCAACTGGGTGCTGACAGAGCAAATACAGCTCCGAATACAATTCCAAAGTGTTGTTTATTAAAAAGTACTTTACCGTAGAATCCATTGATATAGAAGATGGCTATTTTTAATCTTCTCTGAGTAAACTTAAGGTGATCTTTACCCAATATGAAGAATGGCTTCAGTTCCTATGAACATATAAAATCAAAGTGTACTGCTGGGAAAAGAAACACGTAAAAAAGTTATCATAGTTTAGTTTATATCTCGATTTTATTGTTAATAGTATGAGTCAAAAGAAGGAAGCAGGGTCTATGTACATATGGGATGCATGCCCTCACACACAGTATGTTAAGCCTTTGTTAAATAATGGCTTAACTGAAAAGCCTTCTTTCTAGACATATAAGCTTGTAAAAGTTTAGAAGGAAAATATCTATGAATCGTTAATATTGAATGTCCCTGTGCACAGAGAAAGACAGCATTTCTGTGTTCCCTTAACCTTCTTATCAGAGGTAAATTTATGATCAGATGTTCAGGCAAACAGCAGCTGAAAGTCTGTCTGTCCAGGTTTATCTGTAGCTGAGGGGACAAGTCCACAGTGGAACAGTAAATAGTTTCCCTCCTACCCCCACCTCTGGTTATGAAATTCCTATAGGAACCTCTACCCTTTTCTGTCTGTCACTTTATGATATTTCTCACTGGAGAAGTCTAAATTGCATCATGGGAACTTGGCCAATGAAGCTCTTCTTTACTGAACACAAAACTTCAGAAATCACAGTAGTTTCAATATACTGTGTCTTTAGTGCAAAGAGGTATAAAAAAGTAGGAAAAACCCCCCACATTCAACGTTGTGTAAAAGCAGGTAGAGTAGCATTTGGAATTCTGCTTGTGGTTTGGGTGCATAGTAGGCTGACTAAGTGTTGTCCTGGTGCTCCTTAGATTCTTTTATGTTGGTCAGGGTTTCAGGGGCTTTGTATTCTGGCATGTGTGGGAACAGGCCATTTCTACAGGTTCTGAGTTTCCAGGGACAAGAGTTGAGAAGGAAAAGAAATAAAATGAAAGAGAAGAGAGACATAAGAAGACAAGTGAGAGAGAAAAAGAGGGAGGAAGGGAGGGACTGTGGGAGGGAGGGAAAGGAAGAGGGAGAGGGAGATGGGAGAGGGGAGGACGGAGAAAGACACTGATACTTACATCAATGGCATGATACCAACTTGAGCCTGCCCCTCTGAGAATTTCTTACAAAGCCTAAGAAAGCCATGTTGGAGTCATTTTGATTATAATATGGAAGCCAGAAATAAGGATGGACATTCTAAAGCATCAACAAGGACACAGTACCTTGATATAGACAAAGAATGATGGTTTGGCTTTCGTTAAGTGTTTTCAATGCCTTGAAGACAGTCACATGTCATCTTGAAGAGAAGAAACTGTAATGGCGACAGTATCATCTACAGTTTAAGTGCTTTGTCGTATTTTTGTATTGGCTCACCTGGGACACTTTATTCTCACAGAAGTGGGTAGCTAAGGATGAGCACGTCTCTGTTAAATACCAAAAACAGCAATGAGAACTGACTCGTTAAAATAGTAGATGCCACAATAATTAGAAGTCAGCTCCCTAGACTCAGCAAGTACTCTACATAGCAATTACCACACAACAACATGAGCTAATTATGTGGACAGACCCCTGGGAAAGCATTTCTAGCTCACGGTGGTAGATGTGTTTCAAGGGTCTTCCATAGTTCATAGCTAAGAATGACAAATTTTCAGGAGGAATAAGCCATCATTTCAAGGTGTTCAAGCCATTACTCACATACAGTCATTACTGGCCAGAACTTTGGAGGAATGCCAGGCATGAAAAATGGAAGTTCTTAAGCTTCATGGTAGTGAATTAAAGTCCCACAGAGTCCAAGGGGGGACCTGTGTTCTCATTCACTTATTTTGAAATAGTCCTTTATGTTTTTTTTTTTTTTTTGCCTTCTCTTTTAAAACTCAATTTCCAAGAAATACATATCAAAATTAATTCTTTTTGATGTGGGCACAGTATTTTAAAGATAGTTAAAAGTCATCAGAGTGTATTTACATAATTGTCATTGAAGGGCATGGGAGAAGTTTTTAAAGGTTAGTAACAGTACAGCCAGTTACAGATAATAAATGGATTGTGAAAGACACTGGGATCCAAAAGCATTGCCCTGTGAGCCAGGTTGCGCTTCCAATGTCAGAAGAGGTCACTTCTCCTTCCCCCATGGTGAGAGAGGGAGGTGGAACCAGCAGCGACACACTGTGTTTTTCTGTGACACTTCCTTGCATATTTGCTTGTGGCTAATATTTACAGAGTGTGTGTTGCCAGTGCACACAATTGCATTTCACTCATGGGGAAGAAGAAAGAACTTCAAGGTGTTCCTTGTTTTAAAAGAAGTTGGTACCAAGGGTATAAATGATCAACAACCATAACATATGAAAGTTTTAGAGACCATAATCTTTTTTCTATTAGTATTGAAAATGCCCAGTGTGCATTATTATACTCAGCCAGTTGGAACAGTGCTGTTGAAGACACTGAGGCTGAGAAATAAAATATAGATTCTTGCCTCGGTTATACATTTCATATTATTCTGACCTTGGCAACTCACATAGTCTCTGAACTTATACTTTGTCATAAGGAGTGGAGAGAGAGAGAGAATGTACTATCACTATACAATACTGAAGCTTAGAAAACAATTTAAAATGAAAGATAAATACTTAAAAAATTGTGTTCCATTCACTTCAATAGAAAGACATCAAACAGGATTAGATGGGTTCTTATGTTTTTTACAAACTACAAATTATTTCAATGACAAGAAACCTGATAGGAGCTCTTACACATTTATGATGATTATTTTATTATTATGATGATATTATTTCTGCTTAAATATTTTAATTAAATAAGATGTATTTTATAACAAATACGACTCAAGGACCAAAAAGAATAGTACTTGGGAAAAGAATTGGGATAGGGGTAACCTTGTAGCACATATTCAAGGTCTCAATTTTTAGTTAATATAAGTAATGAAATAATAAAAGGCAGATTGTATATCAAAACTTTCAATTTTATCCACCACCTTTTCCGGTTATCCATTATTGGACAGATCAGCACGTGGTGGACAATATAGAAGAGGAATAGGCAAAAGTAGGTGGTAATGTATGTATAATTTCTGATTTCAATGAGCTTGAAGGTTTATAAATTTTGAATTCACAAGTCTTAAAGACACCAAGACTGAATAGTTTTCCTTGTACTTATAAATTTGAAAATTGAAGGTATTCAGTTGAAAAGGTTGAGTTCCCTGTGAATAGGAAAGAAGTCTAATAACTATGGCTTCTAATATTAATCTATGTACACTTAATGGGAACCTGTGTTCAATTAAGTCAGACACCTAACATCTGAGTATTCTCTTTGGCAATCTGGATGTGACTGACAGAGTTCTTTGGAAAGTTTTATTTTGAAAGACTATTCTGATTCCAATAAAGCAGCATATTTAGCTCAATCTAGAGGAGCTACCACTACTTCATTAGGAATTGGTAACTACAAAAAGTCCTATGAGAAGAATCTTTTAGCTTTAGCCTTAAGAATCATTCATGAAAAATAAAATTTATTAGTATATTGGAGTCTTTCTGTACAAAACTTAGGGGCAAGGATTGGGATAGAAGTAAGCTTATCATACATATTCAAGGTTTGCTGTTTTATTAGACTTTTACTACATACATGTTACAGATGGCTTTCATCTGTGGTAGTGCAAATATTTCAATAAAAATTATGTTCAAGTTCCAAGTAGTTATTGCCTAATTGGCTCAGAGAAGAGATAAATTTATGTGCTTTTGATGCACAGTTTTCCTATAGTTGGGAGATGGCTTCTCTTTTGCATTGTTTTTTTTTAGCTTTATTAAATTTTTAGCTTTATTTACATTTCAAATATTACCCCCTTTCCTCATTTCCCCTCAGAAAACCCCCTATCCCATCCCTCTCCCCCTGCTCACTAACCCTCCTACTCCCTCTTCCCTGTCCTGTTATCCATACTTTGTTTTCTTTCTTGAAGCACAGATCCTTTAGCTTACTACAGACGGTGATTTGACCTTGCGCATCTTTGCATACCATTTTTGGAAAAGCTAGGTGAGGGTAGTGAGTGAGACTCCGGGGGCAGAACTTCTGGAAACAGGGCTCTTTGTTCAGATCATGGGTTGTGTCCCCTAAGTCTGAGCCCCGTGGACCTCCTTGCCTTATCGTTCTGTTGTGGTGACAAGGTATGAATTCTGGTTAAGAAGAGTTCTAAGGGTCTAGCCAGGTCTTGACTCATGCTTCCTTGCCTTCTTCTCAAGGCCTCCTATGCCCATCTTTGAGAATGCTCTTTAATGGTTTAGAGGTGAAATGAGATTCATCTGCTGAGGAGATGAGGCTCATTCCTTTGCCCTTATGTCTCTATTAAAGCATCTTGGGATTTCTGACTTGTTAGGATTGAGAACTGTAGTATGGCTGTCAGTATCCATTTTGCAATGGGATGAAGATGGACTCTCTGTTAATCTTCAGATGGAGAACAGACAGACCTCAATGTCACTAGTATTTTCTAATGTCTTCGCAATGACTGGGTCTCAGAGAAGGCTATACGGGGCCAGCGTCAAACTTGCTGTGACATTGTTTTCACAAGTACAAACAAAACCTGAACATATTTTTGAGGTCACTTTCCTTTCTTTATTCTTTTTCAAACACCATCTGAGAAGCTCTTAAGTTTCTTAAGGAAGTTGATGCGTGGTGAAATTGTCATTAGTTCATCAATAGGTTTGGTACAGAACTTGACGGTTTCATTTGTTCTATACCATATACATAGTGAGAGCGTGTTAAAAAACATACACCAATGAAGACCTGAAACTACATCTTCATAAATACTATACTTTATTTATGAGAAATACAATTAGAACAAAATTATTCATGAATCTGGCTCTTTTGTTTATCTATGCCCAGAACATGGGCCTATTCAAAAAATTAACCTCGTGATTTTTTTCTCCTACATTAGGATATGTTTAACCAAAACCAGAGGACTTTGATGCTGTAATGCTTTATTGATTGCTACAGTTACAATGTTCAGACATCCTGAAATGTTAAGCATCCATAAATGCAAAGAAGTACGTCCAATATTTTGAAGATAATCAAATTGTGCTGAAATTAGAAATTTACATACCCATATTGTGAAAGCACAGTTCCAAAAATGAAAAGATAAGATTTCACTTATACAAAGCAAAACTTTATGATTTTAAGTTTTTACTGTATTATTTACATAATAAAATCTGAAAAAAATTGTCCTTAAGCTTCCTATTTTTCACAGTTTAGTTCAGATATATGTTTTAAGAGGCTGAGTACTGGAGTGAACTAATAGCTATGAAACAACAGGTAAGCCAGAAATCAAATATATTATATAGCTTGAGGCTGTGGTGAAAATGGAAATAACACACAGGGCCTCTACTTTCTCTGATATGCAAATAGCCTACTTAGATAAATGACTCTACAGCAATATAGTCAGATTCCCAGAGTAAATCATTTTCATTTCTCCTACTGGCTTCAGGGGATTATTATCTCTATAATGCTTTATATCCAAATCTCTGTGAATCGTATTGCTCAGTTAGCTTAAAGCTTTACACACAAAACATTTTTGTTTGCAAATACTAACATGTCTGGTCAAAAGCTTCGTTACTCTTCCCATTTCACAGATGTGTAAATACCAAAATTAACAAGAACATTTTTGTTTATAAACTGAGATGTTTATCAGGAAATGTAGTAAGAACTTTAAGCAGGCTTCCATTATCACATATTTTTCTTTTTATTATTTCTTTTATTTTGTAGATTATAATACAATTACACAAATTTATCCCTCCCTTTCCTCACCCCAGATAGATTAAAATTTTTTTTTAATTTATTCTCTCATAGATATACCCTGATCACACCCTCCCCTCCTCATTTTCTTCCAGTCCCGCCCCCAATTCTCCTCCTGTTTTCCTTCCCAAAAGGGCAGGCCTCCCAGGGACTGCAACCAAACATGGCATGCTGGAATAAGTTGGAATAAGGCTAGGACCTCCTCTCAGATTAAGGCTGGGTATGGAAACCTGTACTAGAAAAAGGATTCCCAAAGCAGGCAAAAGGACCAGAGATAGTCCCTGCTCCCATTGTTAGAGTCCCACAGGAAGACAAGGCTGCACAAACTTAACATACATGCAGAGGGCCTAGGTTAGACCCATGCAGGCTCCCTGATTATTGGTTCAGGCACTGTGAGCCTCTATGAGCCCAATTTAGTTGATTCTGTGGGTTTTCTTGAGGTATCCTTGACTCATCTGGCTCCTACAGTCCTTCCTCCTCCTCTTCCAGAGACTTCCATGAGTTCCATTTTGGCTGTAGGCCTCTGTACCAGATAGATATTGTTGAGGCTGTCACTAGACTGATGAATCAGTTTTCTTGCTGGGATTTCCTTGTTTGTGCTAGAGCTCCCATCTACCTCAATTTTATCTCATTGGTGCATTGTGCTCTTCTATCTTTTTTTGTTGCGTTTTTAGAAGAGGCTCAGATCAAAGAGCCAACAAAGATTCCTTCTCTATATGGGAGTCAGAAAGAATACAAATAGAATGTTTCAGGACAATGCTGTTTAGATATTTCTCTCCCCCTTCAATGAAATCATTGTTTTGTGTCTGTAACAATATGTGATGTTTTCCAGTTGTTTTTTTTTTTCTGGTGTGCTCCTATATACAAAAGCCCAAGTCTAATTTCAAATATAAGAAAAGACTCATTGCACTTGTTTCCTGTGTCTTGAAGTAAAGGATTAAAACTACCAACAAACCCACAAAATACTTGAGTCAAAGCAAAGGACTAATATCCTCAAAGTCAGTGGAATGACCCTGGGATGCAGAACCTTGAACGAGCATCAATGGGTGATCACAAACAACATTAGGATACATGCAAAGGAATGCCCAGCAGTAATAGACATGAAGCTGATTGAAATTTTATAGGATAATTATAAATTCTGTTTAAATTTTGAATATGCTTCCTAGGAATGAACTCTCTAAGTTAGCTTAGTATAACTCCAGGGACACTTCTGAAGAACATCTTGAGGGGAAATTTAGCTGTGTGACTTCCATTATTACTCATCACACTGTTCTTAGTCTGGAAATTTTTTTGAAATTTTGACTCTTTTAATTGTGATCTCAAACTGAGAGCCTTAAAAAGTAAGAGTTCTGGCTTTTTGTAGCCCTCTGGAAGCTATCCTGTCACCTCATGCAAAAACAAAAATAAACCTGTACGTGGAGTTTCAAAGTAAATTTAAATTTTCGTACCAAATTAAAAGCCTTAAAAAGAAGAGTGGTTTGGGGGATGATAATATTTGTATAATCATACTTTAGAAAATGCAATTAATAAAATTATGATACTTTAGGACACAGTGGAACCACAATGCTGAGATCTATACAGGCAAAGCACAAAGAAAGCCAAACATTTTACTGGAGTAATAATCAAATATATAGACAAAATCATTTGCACTAAATTTGTTTTCATAAAAATTACTTCTAATTGGTGGAAGAATTCCAAGTTACACAATATTAGAAGACACATAATTGAACTTATTTTAAAATGTTCATCCTAAAGGCAATGTATAAATGGGTGTCATATGAACCCATATATTGAAATATAAAGAAAAAAAAGAAATAATACACTTTAATAGAGAGGAGTATTATACAAATCAGAGGATTAAAATGGTGTAAAAAGTTTAAATATTGTGTATGGTAAAAACCTCACAGACATTCCTTTAAAGGTTTGTGGTTAAAACTAGCATTTAATATTACTAGGCCATAGGGAATTTTGTATTTCTTCCTTATTAAGCCTTTGGATTTCTATCAAGTAACAGCAGAATGCAGGCTTACTTCTGTGTATGTCTACCTATGTGCATTCATGAGGCCAGAGATCAACAACCGGCCTCTCTCTCTACTGCTTTCCACAGAATTGTTTCAGACTAGTCTCTCACTCAACCGGGGACACCCTGCCTGGCCAGTGAGCCTCCAGGATTTACCTGTCTACACACTCCTGTTCTGGAGTTTCAAATGTACACTGTCATACCTCGGATTTTATGGGCTTCTGAGGAGCTGAATTCCAGCCTTCTGCTTACTCAGTCTATGTTTTACCTGCTGAGCCATCTCCCCAGATCCCTGAATACACCTTTAGAGAACTTATTTGCAACTTCATTGGCTCCCAGATTCATAGCATCTACAATGTTTAGACTAAAAGAGGTTAAAATAGCTTAAATGAATTTTCCCTCAGATCTATATTGGCCAAAATTCTTGATCTCCTTTTTCCAGGTTCTGTGCATATTTTGCAAACATAATAACTAGGGTAGATGAATACAAATGTGATCTTGAAAAGGGAGAGATAATATTATTAATTACAGATATAATTTGAACATTGGTTTAAGGTCAGTCATAAAAATTTTCTCTCTGTGTGTGCATATAAATTTTCCTTCAAGGTGTTGCATGCTGCTCTTCTGTTTACTGATACAAATAAAATAGATGCTTATATTTCCTCTAATTCTTCCTTTTCTTCTTCTTCTTGTTTTATGAGGCACGTTCTGCTTGTACTGTCCAGGCTGGATTGATCTCACATCTTTGTGCACCTGTCTCTCAGAGTCTATAATGTGTGCATCACCACATCCTGTATGCCGACTGTGCCAGTTGTGTGTTCACTCTGAAATATAGACCAGCTTGGAAGTAATATTAGCCTGGATGGGTGATTTGGTTAAAATGATCCTTGTCAGTTAGGTTGGTTCATTTAGAAAGGTAGTATCAGGTAGGCTGCTGTTGACTTGGAATTGCTTTGGCGAAAAGAAGTTTCCAGAAGTAGCATTGTAAGAGATATACTGGGAGACAAGTTTGACAAAATGGTCGTCGTCACGCCAATTGGAAGTGGGGCTTTATCAGTTTCCCTCTCTGAGCTTGCTCCTTGGTCCCCTGTCTGATTTGGTCTCCAGATGCAAAAATCCCCAGGAAGGGTGTGAGTTTCTGACAGCAGGAAGCAATCCCCTCACCTGGTTTCTCACAGCAAGCCAACAAGAAAGGCAGAGTGGAAAAACATTTGACCTACATTGTTATCTGGGGTTCTAGTTGTCTTCAGAACTTGAAAATTCGTAGGTCTGAAATCAGTATGACTAATTGTCAACACCCACTAACTTATCTTGAGATTTTAGGATGAACCCAATAACGAGTCACTTCACTCTGGCTATGATTTGTAGACAGGCACTTCTTAATCTCCTGTTGGCTTATCCATGGGGATTTTGAACTAAAGTTTCTTATGAATAGACTAAATTTTATGATATAATTAGTTTTAATATCTTCTTAAAAAACTGTAAAGCAGAAAGGAGGAAGGGTCTTAATAAGTAAGACTGGGAAAAGGAAAAAAAAAAAACCCGACATCATCATCAACAACAACCACCACCACAGAAGACTGTTTCTCCCATTACTACTGAGAGGATTTCTTTTCTCAGAAGGCTCTGCCAACTCAAGTGTAAAACGGAGATGTTGATGAAAAACCAATGCCATCGTTTTTTTCTGTGAGGAATAGATGAGGAAATCCACCACTAGCTATAGAGACGCTCCCTTGCACATTCCTGCTAACCACCACTGTCTCAGGAGGCATCAGGGTGGAGCTCTGAGAGACACAAAATGCTCTCAGACATTATCATTCCAACAGGACTTCATGACTGTTTGAATTAATATACCTTAGCCTGAACAGAAGACACTGCTTTTTCTCTAGTCAATTTGTTTATGCCACTGCATAAGGACTTCGATTAACATAGATAACTACATTCAGCAGGTTCATGCTAATCTAGTTCCTCATTAAGGCAGTGTCAAAGGTAGGTGTTTACTAACAGTGATAGAACAACTTCCTTTAAAAGACATTCTTAGGAAATGGTAATCCTCTTTAACAAGGGTTTAGAGGCGCCTCACTAAATGTAATCATACTAGAGGAAATTTCAAGTATGTTTCTTTCAGTAGTTATTTTTTAAAAATTAATTGTGCAAATACTTATTGGTGGTAAGGATCTATCAGCATTTTCCATAAACCTTGACAACAATAAAGATATAACCACACAGCTTCAATTTTAAATGGAAATGAGAAAAATGAACAAATTATTTCGTCTTTAGAAATTTGGTGCATAAACACAACATTTCAAGTATAAGACCTTATTAGTGAGTTAAGACAAAGAATTGTTCTCTATAGAATCTTGTTCAATCTCTTGAGTACCTTTCTTGTCCTAGCTACTACCAACGTTCCCATTACAAATGGGAATATAAACAAATGTTTAATAATTAGATGCTAGCAAGCATTTTATATAAAAAGTAAATAAAAGAGTTCGGGTTATGTATATTGAATCTGGTTTTATTCCTTTTTGCTAATGGATTTGGTTTCTACATAGCATAGTTAGTTATTACTATTTCTAGTGCAATTAAGCCATGGGAAGATATTAAAACAAGACTGAGAGTTCTTCTAGAACTTTCTGACAGCTTTCCTTATACCACAGTGGGCGGTGTGCAAAGCTGGTGCTTCGTGCAGCCAAGAGTTATCACCAGTTTCAACGGGTTCCTCTCTTTCTTTCTTCCTTTAGTATTGGCCTAGGTAGAATGTGTGTCCTCATTCAAGTAAGGTGAAGACAGATAAAAATGACCAGAATCCAGTGGGCATCAAAATCACTTCACAACATCATGTGTTAGTGTTCTAACATTATAACACAACACAGCACTCCAGTTGCTATGCATTTCCAAGTTTGGCTAACTGCAACTTTGTATGAACCACAGCTAGCTCTTTCTGAAGGTTTACAGTATCAGGTTGGGCTTGAAGTTTTCTGCTGTAAAGGTCACTAGGAAGTAGAAAGCATTCCTTAAACAACTATAACATCCCCCATCATCATCATCATCATCATCATCATCATCATCATCATCATCATCTTCTACACACACACTGAGAGAATTCCAGGAACAGAATCAGAAGGCAATCAGTGTTACTTCTGACTCGTTCAATCATCGAAGGCCTAGCCTATATATATTAGGAAAGACAAACAGGATGTAAATGGGACACAAGCAAGGTGTTTACTCCTAAAGAATAAGAGCTGAGGTATCGCATGTAGAAAATGACCTAAGAGAAGGAACCTATATGCAAATTGATTAATTTGAAGACTAGCATCCTTTAATAAGGAAGCCTTAACTGAACTGCCTAGGATAGGGAGAAGCAGGGAGACACGGAGATAGCTTTTGTGATGAGACACAATAGAAAATGAAAAGTCTTTTCTCTTGGGTAGCAGCATGATTTTATGTAATGTAGAGTTAAATGAAGAAGCAAATGGGCCACTATTCATTCACTTTAGTCATCACTGTTATTAATCTTTGGATATTAGGTGCTGAGATGGAGCTACTTTTAATTGGTATACCATCTAAATAGCTTCAGTATTGAGCCTATAGGACCAGATGTGATTCGAAAGTGACTCCTCCTGAGATGTTATGAAAAGATTAGGAAGGCAGGGGTTGCAACTCTAAGGAGTTGAATTTCTTTGAGTTCGAGACTCTAGCAGCAGTAGCCTCTTCTGGAGAACACATAGCATCAGATATTTACCATTGAATGAACAGTTCAGCCAAAATTTAGACAAATCAATGAAGAATATGAAATGCTAAAAGTGAAGACTAAGTATCTTATGGAAAACAAATAATATTTTCAGTAATAAAATAGATGAGCTGGGGGCACTTTGGGGAATAAAACAGATGTCACACTTTGCTCAAATGAAGGTTGCTTCCTAGCAGGATAAGACAGCAAAGGAGGCACTGTGTGCATGGGCTTTTGGAAAGTGAGAAAAATTGTGACAATTCTCAGCCAAGGACAT
Organism: Apodemus sylvaticus; assembly: GCF_947179515.1. Classification (NCBI taxonomy): domain Eukaryota; kingdom Metazoa; phylum Chordata; class Mammalia; order Rodentia; family Muridae; genus Apodemus; species Apodemus sylvaticus. Next base: position 46,106,257 of record NC_067480.1, on the reverse strand, counting down.
GGAGGACTGAGAGGCAAGCTGTAGTCTTAAAAACAGGGATCAGGGGAGACCTACAGAAAGGTGACATTCAAGCAAAGGCCTGAAGGATTTCTCAAATTTGGGACTTAAAATGCAAAATTTGCTAAACATTTCTTAATTGAAATTGGTTTTAATCTTAAGCATGGGGAGGAAAACATGAATTCTTTCATGAAAAAAATTCTCCCCAAAAAAGGATGCTATTTTTTCATTAATTTATTTATTCATGTCCCTTCTTCCAGCCCCACCCTTACAAGTTCCTGTGCCCATTACTCCCACCCTGTCTCCTTAGAGAAAGGGAGAACCCCACCCCCCTCCTTGGGTACCACACTGCCTGGAACATTCAGTGACAACAGGACTAGAAAAGGATGCTATTTTAGGCAACTTTGTATTTCCAGGCATTCAGTCACACTTCCATCCCCTGCATTTCTCAAGGTTTTTTTTCCCTTTTACAATTCAGGAAAGTATTTAGCTCTTTTACTATATGAAGAGTCTAGGGACACTCAGTAAGCATCTCCAGAGGCACAAGTACTTAGCATGTGGGAGAGCTTCAGTGAGGTTTGTGGCTAGACGGTCTTAATTGTCCTATTGGCACATTCATTTTTATTAGGCACAAAGGGACCATATCATTAAAAAGGTCCTTGATTTTTCTTAACCTTTCATGACATTCTACAAGTATACACACTTCCCTTAATTAAGACTTTCTCCGCATTTCAGCTTTTAAGGGACTGTGTCCCGGCAGTGGGCATTTAAATTATAATTTAATAATAGAAATCTAATTCCTAGGTTATGCGTTGTTTGACAGGATGGAGGCTCAAAAATATCTTATGATGGTGAAAGGTGAATTCTTATAGAGTCCCTGGAAGGGAACAGCATTCGAGGGGGAGCGGTGGGGGGGACTGTTATCTAGGAGAGAGGACTCAAAATAATAGCTCCTTGCTCCGAGTTCCTCCATCAATTCATAGATAAGTCAATTGGCACTCATCATTTTAGCCATTGGAGGCTAGTATAGTTAAGAGGAATATAAAGTGTACTACAGGCAATAAACAGAAGCCTGTAACAATGTAATGAGTAGTGGGAAAGAGAATTGGAAGATCTATAAAAACTGCCAAAAAGCACAAAAAATATAATTAAGGGAGCAAAAGACATATTGAACACATTCTCTGGGACTATTTCAGACAGCAGTAAATGTCTCTTAGAGACAGGAAAGCAGAGCGGGAAAGCAGCTTCATGAAGAGAAGAGAGAAAAAAACATGGAATAGAATTGTGGGAAAAGGGAACAAGATGAATTTGCTGATGTGAATTTTTACCTTTCTTTAAAAGAGTGTCATCTAACCCAGAGATCAGACAATAATCAGAAAGCTCTAGTTGGGAGAAGGTCTGAGGAGGGGAGACAAACACAAACAGAGGAGACATTAAGTCCAATGAATTGGAATATAGATAATAGCTAAATTTGGAATTCACAGCCCAGCTTGCCGAAGTACAATTATTCTAAGTTGCATATTCTTAAAGACCACACTCTCTTTCTTCTATTTTCTGAAGGCATGTCAGTTACACATGACTTCCACACCAACAGAAAATAACATTTCTAGTAGAAAATGTTTTGCGACAGTAAGTTTTCATTACTTGGACCAAAGGGTTTCATCTAGTGAAACACGTCCGAGTTATCTGGGGACTTTTGCCAATAAGCACACCCGTTGAGACCCATCTCTGTGGAATGTCTTTTACCAATCTTCAGAAGTACACTGAAGGTTAGCACCCAAACTTCCAAACTCATTAGCCCTTGTCTTGAGTTGTAATTACACAAAAGTAACTGAAAAGAATCAAAGCGAGTTATAGAATAGTGAGAAGGTGTTACTGGATGTGACAAACAGAACTGATTTTTTTCAGAGTGAAATTTAGATATGTAGCAAGCTAATCCCTGACAGAAATTGCATCACCACTGATACCAGATGATGCCAGTCACTGGGTTTTTTATTTTTTGTGATGGAAAAATTTCTAACTTTTCTTAACATAGTGTCTAGAAAAACAAAGTCTAACTAATCAAAGAGACCATCAAGCTTGGGACTCCTCACTCCTCTCTACAATGCACATTTCTACACACCAACATCTTTCCAATGAGCAGTGCAGCACTTCTTTGGTCTTTCTCAGGAAACAAACGTGAAATCAATGTGTTTTTTTTTTAATTTAAAACAAAATAAATAAATAAATTACCCACTTAAAAAGAATGTAATTTAAATCAGAAATACTAAAATAGTCCTGTATATAAGTATACTGTATGTATATATTCATATATAATTGAGATTTAGGAACATAGTGTTTAATGAATGACAATCAAAATATCACATTGCATGTAAGAACAGTCAGTCTAATGGCAAGAGATTTGAGTACTTTGGATGTAAAGGAAGCATCGTATTTCTGCAGACATTATTATTGAAAAATAACAGGCTTCTACATTTTAACACTTCCGAGCTAGAGGAAGACAGAAACAAAACTCACTAGCATCAATTATTAAATTTGTTTTGAATTGGTGTGTGTGTGTGTGTGTGTGTGTGTTAGTGGGACAGCAAGATACAGAGTGATTAGACACTATGACCCCAGCCCTAAAATGGTTAAGGGACAGAGAGTAGAAAATTGGTATATTTCTTCCTCTAATGTTCTCACTTAACCTCATGGAAAGGATAGCCTTTGCACCAACTTCAGTGCATGGCCAAATTGGTTTCATATAAAATCGTATCAGTTTCTCTGACTTGTAATTATTTGAGGCAAGTTTCAGATATATTACGATATGATTTAGTATCTCAGTATGTATTTATTAAAAAGATACAGAACCTTAACTGCATAACCATAACCTAATACTGTCATCAATCCTAGCAGATTCTATCTAGTATAATCAAGTACCAATTTGTCATTCTGATTTCCTCAGTTGCTATGAAGTATTTTATGACCACATATTACAATGAGCTACAGTGTCTCCTAGAATTTTTGCCCCCTGAGCTTTAGTTTAACACATTTTTCCCTCTCCCCTGACCTCTATGGAAATTGCGATGTAAATTGTTTCAACAATAGAATTATAGTACTTTGAGAAATGGGTGATCTTTGCTTGCCTCTTAGATGGGTTCCTCTAATTGTTCCTTCTTTTAGCCAAGAGTTTTATGGAAGCTAGTTCAAAGATTAAGACAGCAAAGTAGTCGAATTCAGGATGCCCATAGCCAAAACTGAGAACCAGACATGGACATAATTAACTCTAATAAAAGGCAAAATACAACACTGCTTTTAGAGTGTTCCACAGTGCTTACTGCTGTATTCATGTTAGCACAGTGATACAGCTTCATTTTCCCAATGTCCATAGCACGGTATGGAGAGGGTAGCCCTGGGGACAACTCCATCAAACACCAGAACTCTGTGGAGCATAATTTAATAGCTAATCTCGAGGATTCCTTCTAGCTCTAAACTTCCTAGTGAACATGAACTGCACGGTATAATTCATGATGCCTTTGTAAGCTCACGAGCTTCCCTTAAAGGTATACTTGAGCAAAGCTAGGGAATATTAAGAAGGGAAAGATACCAACTGTAGCTTTGCGGCTACCTTGAAGTATTTCTGGCTTGTCAACAACTCTACAAGTGGACTTGGAATAGGCAACGTGTTGACATGCTTAAGGTTTCTCTTCCAAGCAAAGCAAGACAAAACACCTACTACTGAGAGTGCCATCCACTCTGGGAAAAGTCACAGGCAACACAGAACAACCCCATACCTGTGAGGGGTGGTTTCAGTAAATCTGCTATACATTTATCTATAGTCATGTATTTTATTGTCAGAATTTCTTCTGTGTGTTTTGTATTTTGCTCTTAAGATTCTTGCAATTGCTTCCTTAGGCACAGACAGCACACATTGTTCTGGAAGATGGAACTAAGATGAAGGGCTACTCCTTTGGTCACCCCTCCTCGGTTGCTGGTGAGGTGGTTTTTAATACTGGATTAGGAGGGTGAGTATACTTCTGTCTAAACTCTTTATTTTTCCTCTATGAAAAAGAATCCTTGGGTGATGTAAACCCATGGTGACAGGCTGAAATCACCACATCATTGTATTGTGCATTGTAGTTACGTGGAGTTTTGTGCATGGTCTACTGTAGCCAGCCTGCCCAGCAGGTATCGATGTGTACTTCCTGTTTCTGCAAAAGAAATGCAACATGGAAGCTTAGGTGGTCCCTGAAACAAAACAAAAGAAAACTAATCCTAAAAATATATGTTTTGAAGACATCACTTATGGGAAATATTGGTCTGATGACAGCGAAACTTGCCTCCTGGGAAAGGTGGAGTGTCAAAATATAGGGCCATTCTGTCAGTGAAGTTAGGTCCTGTTTCTGCACAACTAACAGGAGACACTTGAGCAGTTTATAAATTTTACCTTTGAATAAAAAAATGAACTGATAAGATAAAGGGATTAAATGGCACACTTGTCTAGTCTAATATTCCTTTAAGTTTTGTATTTTATTATTTAATTTTCTCTCTCTCTCTCTCTCTCTCTCTCTCTCTCTCTCTCTCTCTCTCTGTGTGTGTGTGTGTGTGTGTGTGTCTGTGTATGTGATCATGGTAACCAGACACAATGTATCCTCTGGAGTTGGAGCTACTTGAAATGTTGAGTTGTTTAATATGGGTGCGGGGAACTGAACTTAAGATTCTTTATCAAAACAGCAAGTGCCCCTTAAACTCTGATCTGTCTCTTGAGCCACATACCTAGAATTTTTAATAATTTTCAATTTTGACACAATTTAATATTTAAGTTTTACTAATGGGTAACAATGATTATGAGAGTTGTTATATAGTTCATGTCGTAGACAACAACCGGAAGCATTCTGGTTTCAAGTCAGGATGTAACAGCTGAGAATGGACTATTGAGATACTGCTTAATCTTTTGGAGTCTTAGGTCTTCTGTTCAAAAAGTAAGGGGGTTATATTACAAAATAATTGACAGCTGGAGGCTTAAACCACATGTGTCTTGGAAAAATATGACTTGATTATCTTAAAAGGTTTCCTTCAGAGAGTCAGTCAACTAACCTTCTATGAGATATTTGATGAACACTTCAGGGAAATTCACATTAGCCTTGAGAGGAGAAAGTGACATCAGGTTAACTGATACTGAGTATATTGATAAATCAAGCCTGTCGTGTTATTAATGTGCATCTTCTCTAAATCCTCACCGCTCCGTGTAGAATGAAGACTATTAGGTCGTTTAAAAATCAGCCCCAGTGGTGAGGACATTAAATTACAGTGTATAAAACCTGTTTGCAAAGTTTTGCTTTGCCAGGCAATTATTTAAGCTTCTCGACAGCACTAATTACTAGCTGTGTTAATATACCTGCCAACAAACAACTGTTTAATATAGATCAGAATGATGGAGGGCGCTCGAGTTTTCTTCTTGGTGATAGATTACAGGTGATAAATCTTGTCACATCACAAAAGTCAAACAGGACCTGATGGATTAATTTACTTCCAACACTAGAGCACGGTGCACATGCTACATTTATGAACTCACTAGAGAGTACGCTAAGCTCGTGGTTAAGGGAGAGGTCAGGTCCTTAAAGAAAGAGTCCAAGGAAGATAAAATTAATTTAAAGTCTCTTTCTTTTTCTTTTTTTTTTTATTCGATATAATTTATTTACATTTCAAATGATTTCCTGTGGAAAGGCATTTGTATTGGATTAGTCCACAGACCTTATGCTTTATGGAGATATGTAGATTTCATCCGTTGTCTCGCTCATTCAATAAGGTGCTTGATAATTAAGGTTTTTTTTTTCATCTTCAAGAAACACATTTATATTGTGTAGAATCGTTGGTTAAAAAAATGATCAGTTGTTGACAGGTGAGAGGCATCTGAGAAATATGCTGGTAGAGGCTGCATCCCCGGGGGTGGTGAAGCTGGAAGACAAAGTGTTCTGTTGACAAAGTTAGTTCTGGTAGGACTTAGTTTGAATGGGGTTGAGGAATTTATGTCGACTGCTATCTGAGCTGTATTGGATTGGTTTCAAGGCTGTCGATTCCATCCTGTTCAGCTCCTAAATTCACTTTCGGTTGTAATCCACAAGAAAGATTTGGTTGAGCTCTGGCTGCAGGAGACAAAATCTAAGAGGTCAGGAAAGAAGAAATCAGTTACAATGTCTTTAAGTGCATGGAGCAAAGTGTTGCTAGTTCCTAATATTTACAGGAAAATGTTCCCTTCCCCACAAAATGTTACACACACACACACACACACACACACACACACACACACACACACACACACAAACACAGGCACACACACAAGCACACACTCATCTCTCCAACTTTAAAATTCCTGCATTCCTTTCCAGTTACTTTTTCAGGACTTAAAAATAGTTATTTGGAAACTTAATTTTTAAGTCAGTAAGGCTGCAGGTGAGCGAGCAGCATTTTGTTTTTCTCACTTTATACAAGCTACTGGTGTTGTATGCTTCATTTGTATGCTCAAACTAAATAATTTAAAAATCAGAATTCTTGAGTCATTCTTGTATGCACATTAACTCCTTAGTTTAATTATTTCCTGAGTTCTAATATGGGTATCACTCATACTGTTATTATCTTCAGTGTCGTAATGTATATTGAAAAGTTATGTTCCCCTCTTTGATGGCTGGTATGTTTGTGACACTTTCAGCCTTCCACAGTAAGTATAAGTTCTTTACTTAATATCTCGTAGGTGAGAGAAGCTTTTAAGCTATTTGCAATCGTCAAACTGGTAGCGGTGTACAAAAAAAATATTATTTGAGAAATTTAAGTTGTATTAAATGAAACAATAAAAAACATAAAAACCACCTTTGTATTAGAATCAGCTTTTCTGCTCATGTTAGTTTTGCTATGGATACAATTTGTCATTCTCATGAGCTTCGTTAGGATTGTTGAAGTCCAGAGGCAGTTTTTAGGAGTTTGACCCCATTGTCTTTTTATTGAAGAGTTCAGTGGCTCAGAATATGTACATAGATAATAAGTTTGCACTTATATATTTGCTTTGATGGTAACGCTCTGGCCTGTCCACCCAGGTACCCGGAAGCACTTACTGACCCTGCCTACAAGGGGCAGATCCTCACCATGGCCAACCCTATCATTGGGAACGGTGGAGCCCCCGATACCACGGCACGGGATGAACTGGGACTGAATAAATACATGGAGTCTGATGGAATCAAGGTAGCGCCCGCCATGATGTGCTAAGAGTCTCTTTTTGAAAAAGTGTAATTGGCTGACTTTTAAGGCTGTGAGAAAGGCAAAGTTTCTCTCACCAAACCATGTATTAAGCCCATGCTTTCAACCGTATTCCTTTGTACCAAAGCTTGACAAGCTAAAGTTTTATTTATTAGGATAGTTTAGATTTTAGGGCCTTGGAGGAAACTTACTTTATTACACAAAATATTGTTACAAGTTCAAATAATGGGGCAATAAAAGATGGAGAATCATCTTCGGAGATAAGTTTGGTAATCAACTAATATGTCATTTATTAACTTTTAAGTATTAGTAAAAGATAATTTATATGAGTAGGAAGTTAACACATTTAGATTATCTAGTTAAGGATATTTCCATAGTATCTTGAAACATGGAGCATATAAACAATTTAAAATATGCATGGCTACGTCACTCTTTTTGCATTCTGGTTCGAAGGACCTTGGGTCTCATGTTTAGTCCTCACAACTAAAATATTTATTACATTTTTTGCAGTCTTTTCTGCATGTATATTAAGAAAATTATTTTATCTATTATCTACATTAAATAAGTAATTGTGAAAGACATCACTGATAAATTAAATTGTTGAAACACTCAGCATGCCTAGAAGAGATAGTTCCTTCATTTGGAGGCTTGCCTGCAGGGTAAACCCACTTTCCAATAATATTATTAAGGAAACAATGATATACTTAAATACAAGTGTTTTTTAATATCAACCTTTTTTATATCACGTTTTCAAAATTTGAATGTCTTATCAGTGCCAAAATCATTTAAATATGCAAAACTAACCTTCAAGATGACTCACAAGAAGTGCATAAAGTTTGGTGAATCACCCTTCAAATGACTGGCTGTCTTCCTAGGTGGCAGGCCTGCTGGTGCTGAATTACAGCAATGATTATAACCACTGGCTGGCTACCAAGAGTCTGGGTCAATGGCTGCAGGAGGAGAAGGTGAGAAGTCGGATAGGTCTGTGGGTCTACGGGAGCCTGGGAGCTTATGAATTTTTGGATATTGCTACTGTAGATAGGGGTTTGTTAAAGTAACAGCAGCAACACAAACAACAAATCTGTATCCTATTCAATTTTTCCAGAATCCATTCGCTGAGTACATAGACCTTTCTATTTTCAGTTTATCCACTAGGTGGCGCCCACACACGAGTGGTAGCGAATCTTATTTAGAAAAGGCAACAGGGAAAGGTTTAGACATTTGCCTTCTGGAAAACCTTTCTGATAAAATAGAAGAAATATATAGAAAAACATGTTAAAACGGAAGTTTATCATGAAAAGTAATGCAGATAAGACGGTAGACATAAAAACCACTAATAAATTGAAAGAGGAATTACAAACATTTTCTGACAAAATTGAAGGTTGACGTGAAAATATTTCAGTTAGTCTATATCTTTTTATTGGGGAATTGAGTCCATTGATGTTGAGATATTAAGGAATAGTGATTATTGCTTCCCGTTATTTATGATGTTATCTTTATGTTTGTGTGGGTATCTTCTTGGGTTTGTTGGAAGATGTTTTCTATGTAAATCTTTGATTTTATCACAAAATGTTTTAAATTCCACCTTCAATTAATTTAGAAAGGTTTATATATATATTATTTTATCTGTATAATTTTCCATGAAATATTCAATTTTAATGTGTTTGTTTATATATTTCTTGAATTTTATCAGAAATATTTTCCACGATAATCTTCAATTTTACCTAAAAATGTTTATAATTCCGCTTTCAATCAACTTAGAATTATTTTTATGCCTACCATTTTATCTGTATAATTTCTATGATAACCTTCAATTTTAACATGTTTTCTATATATTTATTCAATTTTATCAGAAATATTTTTCATGTAAATCTTCAATTCTATCATAAAATATTTCTATTTCATTTTTCAATTAATTTAGCAATTTTTTATGTCTATAACTTTACTCTTTAATTTTTCGTGAAAATTGTCAACTTCAATGTGTTTTTCTATATATCTCTTCTATTTTTTCAGAATATTTTCCACGTAAACCTTCAATTTTATCATAAAATATTTTTACTTCCTTTTTTAATAAAAGAACATGCTTTTCAAAAAAAGAAGAAAAAGAAAATTTTCTTCTCTTGCTCAATATCATTCACTCCATCATTTCATGTACAATTCAGCTCCATGTCTCTACCTCCTAGTAAAGGTCTGCTGTGGCCTCTATGTGTAGGACACATTATCATTCCATACAATAGCTTTATTTTTGGCCATCTTTAATTCTTATAAGCATAAATAGATTCTCAAGTACTTTGTGTCTTAAACATTATGACAAATTAGGTGGCTACAATTTAATTTGAAGTAATGGGTAAAATAGGTTAAACCTTTCCACAGTTTAAATGTTAACTCTTTATCAGAGTATTTACCTCAAGTGTTAGGAATTCTTAGTATTATCAGACCTACTGTATTTAGTTTCATCTTCACTGTTACTGTAGCTGCTTTCATTCAACTGTGGCTGATACTGTAATATAGAATACTACCAATTACAATACTGTCAAGTAATAAGAAAGTTCTGCCTTTCTAACGATGATTGTGTAACCAGTTGGGTTCAATGTTATCCCTTTGTGACAAAATAAAACAAAGATCTTGGTTCTGGATTCCCAGGTCCTAGTCTTCCTAAAACACAAAGCAGGAAAGAAGGCACTTTACTATGGCCGAGGTCACCACTTATTTCTTCTCAACCATTAAAGCAAGTTATCTTTATTTGGCAGATAGCTAGTTTCTATAATGGTTATTTAGCACTTGAAGTCCTTCTCTCCGTCCCTCTGTCTACCTCTCTCCCTATCTTAGTTTCCGTCATCTCTTCTTTTTCCTATTGCTCTTGTTTTTCTCCTTTCTTTGTCTCTGTTTCTCTCCTTTTCTGTCTCCCTTTGTCTCTCCCACACTGACACACACACACACACACACACACACACACACACACACTGTGTTATTTAGTGCACCTTGTTTTCTTATATTAGAATTAATAATTTTAGTTTCAGCCTGCCTTATGGCTGGTTAGTGTGCTTTCAATATATATACAGTCTGTCTTTGTTCAATCCAGAAAAAAAAGGAAAGAAAAGAAAACCAGTGGGTATATTGCTTTAATGATGAATAAAACAGGACAAATATTAGGAAAACCACAATACAACATGGGCCTTCAGAAAAAAATATGTGGGGTACCTACTGTGTGCCATGAATATTTGGTTCAAAAAAGATTTACATATTTTTTATTATGAGGTTCACTGACTGACTTTTTATAATGTAGATGAAAAGTACATGCTGTACATAAAATTATACCCATATTTCTAAAATATATATGCATGTGCACACATCTCATTATTTCGAAATGAGTATTTGTATAGAATGTGACTTAGTTAATATCTGAGGTTAAGCAGCAAAGCTGTTGCCAGGGATTAATACGCAGTTTCTTGTTCTCTATTCTGAGGACGCTCTTCGCTATAGGAGTTTTGTGCTTAAGTAGAACAGCAATTTCCCTGGAACTGACAACACCGTCACCCTGGGTCAGGGCGAAGAAGGAGTGGGGGAGTTATTTACTGCTCAAGAAGATAGATGAGGGTCAGTGTACAACCTGAAAACAATATGCTGCCTCTAACCTCCTCTCCTTTCACTGTCACTGCGACTTTTTTTTTTCAGGTCCCTGCAATTTATGGAGTGGATACAAGAATGCTGACTAAAATAATTCGGGATAAGGTATGATCATCATCTTTGGCTGAATCTATGTCTCTTCTCATTTCCCTCCAGAGCGTGAAGGACTCACTAGTGCATAAGGGAGAAAATCTGGCTAGCTCTCTCTGTTCACTTCTATGTCACATTCCTTTACTTTTCTGATGTAATTTCCAGGGCTGCTTATTTGATTATGATGATTGCAGCTGGGGGGACTGGAGATCAACTTACCTGGCAGGAGTATGTGCCTTCTATGTGTTGATTATGACAACAAGGCAAGGCGTTCTCTCTCCATTCATGTGACAGAGAGGGAGACTGAGCTAGTGGAACAATTAGAGGAAGTATTTACAATGCATCTAACGATTAGACCTATCCAGAATCCTTCATGCTAAAGAATACAAATCAGAAACTTCACAGCATTGGTGTTATTGTTTACTTGGGTATCATGGAAGAATTAGTGGTCTGTTTTATATCATGAGTATGGACTACCTGATTTAGAGAGTCTTTTTTTTTTTTTAAAGATTTACTTATTTTATTTATATGAGTACATTGTAGCTGTCTTCAGACACACCAGAAGAGGGCATCAGATCTTATCATAGATGGTTGTGAGCTACCATGTGGTTGCTGGGAATTGAACTTAGGACCATTGGAAGAACAGTCAATGCTCTTTACTGCTGAACCATCTTTTCTAAGATTGTATTTATAAACAAAACAACTCAAAGCAAAGTTATCCTTGCTGTCTTGTCTGATGGTGACAACATCTGACCTCCCATCTGAGAGTATCATCACTGCCTGCTTCCTTTTTTGTGCTAATATTTGCTATTCATAATCCAGACCATAAAGAAACACTTCCTCACTAGTGTCCAACAATTTCCCCAAAAGTAACTAAGTTTTCTCACCAAATTTTAATACATTAAAAAGGAAACAATGTAATTCAGTATAGACTGACACAGATCCTTCTAGAAAACCAGTTGTGAATTTCTGGTTAGAATATAGTTAGTTAGTCCTCTGCCCCTGCATGTTTTGCACAAAGTATTAAAAAGGTGATTTAAAAAAATTTAAAAACATTTTGTTTCTCACCCAAATTCAGGGTAGTAGCTTCTCACATTGTATTTGCATTATATTAGCTACTATAAGCTGCCTAGATATGCTTTAAAGCCAGATAGATGTAGATTCAATGAACATACGATATCATTTTATATGAGGAATCTGAGGGCCATGGATTTGAGTACTTTCTGGAACAAGTACCCCGAGGCTAGTAGAGGCAGGTATGTTGGCACAGGCTGTCTGCATACAGAAAGGAGGCATGGTCTTCAACAGGAGAGGGTAGCTGCATCGATAGCTAGAAGACAGTGAGCTGGCCTGCTTATATTACCTGTCTGTCCTGGGAAAAGAATTTAGTGAGATGATATATTTGAAGTGGATTCTTGTGTTTCCTTAGCTGAAGAGAGTATGGGAATGATAAACAATGATGTAGCATCTATGACCTGAAGGGAATACAAGTGGAGAATGCAATTCAGGCTGCACAAGTAGCAGGCTAGGTAGAATGTCGCCAGGCATGATGACTTGTGAAAACTCTTTCCAAGTCTTCACTGTGCCTTCTGTGTCATGTGTTGGCCTCAGATGAACTCTGCTTTTGTCATAGGGACTTTGTTTTTTTTAATAAAAATCTGGCTGAATAGCGCAGGGCGCATAGCAGCATGATCAGTTATGTTTATTTATGGTTGATGGTGGCTCATAATAAAAATGTGCATTTTAGCTTTCGCTTGTTACTCCTAGATCGAAATCGTATCTCACACAGCATGCCTTAAGAGAAAGGAGAAAAACAAGCTTCAACATTTGGGATGCATAAATATAGGATGATGCAACTTGGATTTAAAACATAGGTAGAAACATACTCCAGTGGTAGGGTGAAAGGTCGTTTTGTTTAAGTTGCTCAGGATTTGATTCAGTGCCCTGGTTTTAACAATAGCACTGAAACCCCCTGTGCTCCCACGGTGGGCTGGCATTTTCAAATCCCCGTTCACATAGTGACTTCTCCCAGGAATCAGTTTAAAAGGGAAATAAACCCTTTGTTTCCTTCAGTACAATAATACTGCGGGGGAAACTCCTGATAACTAGGTATAACATGCCGCTTTTCAAGGCAGTTCAAAGCAGACTTCCTGACAAACACTACAGCTAATAAAAGAAGACAGTGCTGCCACACTCAGTCTAGCAAGGCTTATCGTGAAAAGGACACAGAGGTTTGAACATTCTTAGCGGCTCAGGCAGTTTGGAACACCTGCATATTAACATGTCTACCATAGGGAAACACTTTTATGGTGACTTCTACAAATCTCTGACATTAAATCTCATTTTCTTTACCCTTTCTGAGCCTCAACTTTACCATCAAACTCTATAAGTTCTTTTTTATTTCTTTGCAGTTTTTGGATTTCATATTTTATTTTCCACAGATTGTTTTGTCTACCTCTTCTGTGTAATAGTTTTTTAGGTCCAATGAACTAAGGATATAGGCCTCTGGGTCTCTGATTAATCTAAACTCATTTGGAACCTGGAAACCTGAATTCTGATGCCATTTAACGTTGATGTAAAATATCTCCCCATGGAACTGGGGAGATAGCTCTGTTTCTAAAATGCTTTCCTTGTATTTCCGAGGAACTGAGTTTGACTCCCAGCACCCATGTAAAAAGTCCTGGACATAGTGATGCGTATTTGCAATCACAATGCCAGCAGTCAGATCCTGTGGCTGAATAACCAGCCAGTCTTGTTTAACCAGCAAGCTCCAGGCCAAGGGAAGACCCATTTCCAAGGTAGAGAGCACCTGAGGAATGTCACCTGAAGGTGACCTGTAGGCTCCATTTGCACTTGAATACATGCACGTACATATGTGAACACACATATGCCTGTCCACCACTTTTCTCCAGTCACATGAAAAAGAACTAATTATGGTTCCTCGAGCATTCCCTGAAACATAGCTGCCAGCTACTTTGCATTTCCCTTTGAGACGATGAAGACCTGAGGCTGGTTATGAGTTTATAAAGATGTCCAAACGAATGAACAGCTGTACATAGTCCCTGTGGGTTTAGCCTGTCAGCACAGAGTTCTTACTTCCCATTTTATAAATATTTTCATCCAATAGGGTACCATGCTTGGGAAGATTGAATTTGAAGGCCAGTCTGTGGATTTCGTGGATCCCAATAAGCAGAATTTGATTGCTGAGGTTTCAACCAAGGTGAGAAGTTTCCTTCTTACTTTATAGATTTGTTTCATTCTCTTGAATCGTACCAGTTTTGTAATATTGAAATCTTTATTTTGACAGAAGTCATGTTCCATCAGGACCAGAGCTAAAGGGGCAAAGTGGTTCCATGGCAGGAACTAGCTATGCTATCAAATCTTTGCATGCAAAGTCAGTAGCCTTCTCTTGTAGACATTCTCGGAGAGCTCAGGCCTCTGTTTAGAGGCTTTCCCGTATAATTTTAGCTCTCCTTTTCTCTTTTACTTGTTTAAGGTTTAGACCACATCAAGTAGAAAACGTACAGATCTGTTAGAGGTAGGCATGGCACTGAGCAGGATTCTGAGAGAAAATCTCCAAAGAGAGATGGGAGGTGGGATTAGACAAAAATAATAAAGGTCTAGGGTTATTTATACAGGAAAAATATTCCTCTACATAAAAGACTGGCTGTATTATATTTGAGCTAAATAATTAATGTCCACAACGATATCTAAGTAACTCCAAAGCAAAGTGTGCTTAGCTTTTATGTATCAAAAGATAGAGAACATGTTTTATAGATTCATGCCCCATGGTCTTGATTGGATGTCTTTTAAACAAAGGTATGAATGAATCGTATGTGCTACCCTCTCTGACCTCAGAGACCATGGGAGTCTGGTGAGAGAAGCAGACAAGCCAGCCAGTATGTACAGGGTCCTGTGCTAAAGGCTATCCTTGGAATGCTCACAGGCCAAGGCAAGGCCATTCATGGTGGAGTAGCAAAATGATACAGGTGTATCATTGAAGGCTTAGTGGGGGTGTTCAGGTTGCCAACAGACACAAAGAGCCAGCTCCTATAGACAGAAAAATAAACAGAAATAGAGCTATTTATGGCAGAAATAATGCCATGTGTTCAGAGGCAGAGGCCTGGGGCAGCTAGGTATGTTTAATGAGTTATACATAATTTGATATGTAGAAGCAGTGGATTCACTTATATGAATAATAAATTTGGCAGATGTCAAGTGGACACGTATGAGATCTAGAGTGTTTTATCCATCCACATACCATTGTCTGAAGAGTAGTACTGGGAAGTGTGGGGAATTCATTCAGCATGTTTGCAGCCAGTTGTCGGTGAACAAAGGATCAAGTAACTTGATAATAAAATTGTGGCACTTTTCAAATGTCAGGAACACTGGCTTAGAGAAATTCACCGTAAAGAACTCTGTGGCCAGTTGAAAACTCTATTTGATCCGTTCATTTTCAGAATTCTAAGGCAAATCCACATATCCAGGTCCCTGTGATGTTTTGTATAGCTTCTGGCATTTGATATTGGAAGAACATGCAGTTGACCCTTCCTACATGTGTAAGCTCCAGATCTGTGCATCTAACAAAATATGAATCAAAGCTACTGAAAAAGTTGGGACATACGAGATGTGTAAATCTTTTTCTCCTTGCCACTTTTTTATTGTACTGCAGTACAATAACCATTTGCACGAAATTTATGTCTTATTAGTTACTGTGAGTAAGCCAGAGATCACTTAGTGTGTGCAAGTTCTGTGGAAATATCACATGGTCTTAGAAAAAGGGCTTTTAGCATCTGTGGGTTTTGGTATTCAGAGTGTCATATTGTTTCCAGTGATGATGGCTAGATGAATGTAAAGTCTGTTTAGGTGGAGAAAAATAGAAATGAGCATTTAAATTAATTCTTCTTCTTATTGTGTGTGTGTGTGTGTGTGTGTGTGTGTGATGATTGTGTGTGGAGGGCAGAAGAGAGCTTTGTAGATTTTGTTGGTCCCTTTCATCTTTTAATAGGGGTCCAGATATTGAACCCTGATTAGGGTTTTCCAGCAAGTGCTTTACTTACTGAGTCATCTCATCAGCTCTGTATTTTAATCCATGTCAAACCAAGGGAAAAATCATAGCGACAACAGCTGCTTCTGTTAATGCCTTTCTAACTGAATAATGTTATTCCAGCTGAAATAAAATGTGCATTTGAACCAGGAAGTTATATAGATTTCATGAGTTTTGTTTGATTATATGCCATGGAAATGTTGATCATTTAATTCATTGTCATCTCATTGCAATATGTAGTTACAAGTAGATGGTATCATTGTTTTACTTTATAGTAGGAGCCCAAGGTTAACACTAAACAAGCACTTTTACCAATTGTCTGATGAGAGACGTTACCTGTGGCATGAATAGATCAGTTCAGCAATAATTCCCTAGATTCGGTGCCTTCTCTCCAGCACAGCCACCGAAGGGGAATAGTGAATGGCCAGCATCCCGTTTATACCTTTTCCTCAAGCACACTTTAAGGATTATGAATGTATGTCTTATATAGACGTTGTGGTAGACATTGCAGTTAAAGCGAATTTTCTTTCAAATATTCAGGCTGCGTCTTTCTTCTAATACCGTTGGCAAGCCATGGATTCATTCTAAATTCAGAGTATTCTAGATAACTCTTGAAGCCAGGGCCAGTGCAGCCACCAAGTGCTCTAGGCTTCTTCCTCCCTCTTTTGTTCTTTTTTTTTTTTTTTTTTTTTAATTTTATGACTGGAGAATTACTTCTTGGGTAGAAGCCTATGAACACCGATCTGCCTCCAAGCAGTACTTGGATGAAGATAATGAGTATGCCATGCTCTGGGTTCTTTTCTTAGCAAATCTACCATTTAAATGCAATGGTAATCTAAAGGGACTAGTTGGTCTATTCCAGCTGGTGAGTTCTTAGGACTTACTGATTTTACTATTCAGTCTCTCTCCATAAGCCTAATATCCAGTGACTCAAGGCTACCCAATCTGATCTGCAGTGCAATTGGACGATCAAGTGGCATTTAAGACATGATGTATCTATTACCTCGTCTGTCTCCCACTGAATAGGCATTACAGTTTGAAACTTCCATTGCTAATGAGGCAAACCATGAAGATGGTAGTTAACTAGGGAAGCAGCCAACTTCTTAAAGATTTTTCTTATCTTTGTAATAGACAGTTTTTTATAAAACAGCAAAGTGCTTTTTTTTTCTCTCACAAAAAGGATACAGTCTGTGGTATTTGCTGTGCTTTTTCCTACACAAATTGATTTTTAACTGCCAGTCACTCCCTAGCAGTTAACAATCAATCTGTTCTCCATCTAAGTACCAAACACCCTCCATGAATTTACTGTCCAGGCCTGGCGCTTATCGCTGGAGTCTCCTCTCAGTGTCTGCTTTCTTTAAATGCAGGATGTCAAGGTGTTTGGCAAAGGAAACCCCACGAAAGTGGTAGCTGTGGACTGTGGGATCAAAAACAACGTCATCCGCCTGCTAGTTAAGGTAAGCGATCCATTCCCTGGAAAAGCTGAAGTTCGTAGTGTTGATGTTTTGTTGATTCCCTTCGATTTGGAGAGAGAAGGCTTATTTGGAAATGCTGGGGATCTCCTCTGTTCTTGCTGCATTTGATCCACAAGATGACACGTATATCTCTGTTTAAATAAAGGGCACAGACAACTATGTCTTTAAAAAAAAATCCCCAAGCACCAAAAATCCATGGAAAAAGGGGAACTTTCTAGTCATTTATTTGTTATTATTTTAATTAATTAATTTATTTTTCCTTTTAGTTAGCAAACACAGAACGGAGTTTTCTTAAGGCCCTTTGGTGCATGCTCAGTGTTTGCTGCCCCTTCCACCCTGTTTGTCTCCACCTGGTCCTTTCCTCTCTAGTTTCCTCCTTTCACTTTTATATCACCTATGCAATAGTCCCTCCATCTTCCCCCTGCCAAGCCTCCCATTTCCTCCTCATTGGCTTCTCTCGTTTTTTTCCTAATCTCTACTCATGCATATTCCAGTGTAAGACACATACATATGCATATATATGTGTGTATATATATATATATATACACATATACATGCATAATCTACATCTACATACATACACAACCACACACACACACACACACACACACATGCATGCACGTGCGCGAGGGAGAAGTTAGGAGCCACCCATGATAGAGAGCACGTGCAATTCCTTGCCTGGATTGACTGTTCTTCTCACTTACTCTGAGATAGTCCACGTTCACTTTCGTTGAAGTTTGGACATGGCAGAAAGCTAGAATTTGTCTGACAGTTCTGTTGGACTACTTTTTATTATGAACTTTGTTTGTGAGGATTATGTCTTGGTGTTGTTTAAGACTTCTATTTGTAAACTCTTTATGTAAACTCTTAGAAAACAAAGTAAAATTGAACCTTAAAGCCCCTTAAGGAGAATTTCACATTATAGCAGCATTTTATTAAGTATTATGTTGCTACAATTTCTCTTAATAACCCTCCTACTTTCAATCTCTTTCTTTTTCTCTCTTTCCGTCCCTGTCTCTCATGTACACACATATCTGCTACAAAAATACACGCACACTCTCACCCATATTTGCATAACATCAAGCTAGCGGGGATCCAGGGGAATTCTTCAGTTCATCTTCTCATTGTCAGAGACTATCAGCAATATTTAAATTATGACTTTAAATGATCAGTTTTATTAGCCAAATTTTTCATGAATTTTTTGTAGTAGATCCGCAAAGGGCCCTTTCATAGTCTACTCCCACGTTCGCTATTTTAATTCAAGTTGCTCAGTTTTTAGTTGCAAGAATTAAAGGCCTCTTTAGCTCAGGGACTGCTCTAGTTGGATAGAGCCTGTTGGTGCCAGGAAATACATTGAGCTTTTCTTAGAACACTCCACACCCATTGATCATAGAGTAATACTAAATTTCCTTTCTCCAGGCCTGGGTTAATATTCAATGTAGGCTTCAGGTTCTCACACCCTGGTTGTCCACTGTGGTCACTGTTGTATACTGCACTGGAATGTCTTGTGGTGTCATTTGTCAATCCCATTTATGTTTATTGGAAAAACATTCCAAATAAGCCTTCAAGATTTGAACTCATTCAAGAAGTTCAAAGGGGAACTTTCAAGCATACCAAATAATTAAATATTTTTTTACTAGAATTTTCTTTATTTTCTATCTACTCTTCATTTCTCTTTGTCAATGGTCTTTCTTTTCTTTAAGTAATACTTTCACTCTTGGAAAGTTCTATATGTTTATACAATGTACGCTGGTAGGATTTTCCCTCTACTCCTGCTTCCAACTTTAGCTCGTCTCCCTCTCCCCCTTCTGCGTTATGTCCTTTTTATTTTTGTTAATAATTCAGTTCAGTCCAATTAGTGTTCACTGTGTGCACATGAGTGTGTTTCTGTGCTTTAGAGCATGGCTACCTGCTGCTAGACCTAAGGAGAGCTACTTTTCGTCCATCAATTCTACCCATTCAACTGCCCAAAGTTTCTCTAATGGAGGTGGGGCCTCAGAGGCCCTCCTTCATCTATATTGAATTTTTGACCTGCTTGACCCCATATGAGCTGGTCTTATGTTGGTAATCACAGTTACTGTGAGTTGATGTGTCCAATAGCTGTGTCATGTTCAGAAGTCAGCATTTCATAGCTCTCCTTCCATTCACTGGCTCTTACATTCATTCTTGCCCCTCTTACATAAGTGTCACGAACCTCAGATGGTGGGAGGCCGATGTACATGACCCATCTAGAGCTGAGCACTGAGTGTTATTCATACTTGGTGTTTTGAGGACGTCTGAGTCTCTGCACTAAGCACTACCCACTGCCAAAAGAAGCTTCTCTGACCAAAGTTTGAGAGCTGCACAGGTCTATGGGAATAAACATACATATTTGAAATCATGATTGTTTAAGAAAACAGTAGGGGTTAATTCTCTGCAAGGGCCCATGATCTTCTCAGGCATGATATTTTGACCAGGTTTATAATACCAGTCATAAAATCCCTCTTGTGCAAAAGGTCCCATAGCCAATAAGTTGGTTACCCCGATAATCTTGATGTCACTATTACAATACTGGATACACCTTCCCAGCCAGTCAGCACTGAAGCATACAATGTCCACTGCTGGGTAAGGCCACAGACGACTTCTTCCACAGCATCTTGCCTAGCAACGTTTGACACTTTGTAAATTTACCAGAAGGTCACTGGTTTTATTCTTCAAGGTCACTACCTCTTTCTCCTGCTTACTTTTGTGAAAATCATTTTGACTTTCTCAGAATATAAAGGGTTGAAAAAAAAACCATAGGAAGGAAAGTTAACTTAAATTTTATCAGACAAAACAGAGAAAATGAAAGGGTCAGATGTGGCCACACATTTGCAGAGAGGGATCTTCTTTGCCACTGTGCTGCCACTACTAAGGTAGTTATCAGTCTTGCTGTCCTGTGACGGGGAGTTTAGTCATTGGAGTCAATGGGAGTGCCACTTGATTTATCATGACGAAAACTTCAATGCCTTTCCCCCTCTGATTCTTGTTGACCATTTGGTTCTCCTACGTCATATGAAGCACAATGGCCCACTCACATACCATTTTATTCAGTGTTACTTGATTAAAAACTCTATTTTTATTTCTTTTAGGGGCTGGTTCATCAAAAGAAGATCAAGTGAAATCACACATTAGCAAAATAAATGTTTAGCTCATCTTTTTTGTATTTCTTTTGCAGCGAGGAGCTGAAGTGCATTTAGTTCCCTGGAATCATGATTTCACCCAGATGGAGTATGATGGACTTTTGATCGCTGGGGGACCTGGGAATCCGGCTCTTGCACAGCCACTAATTCAGAATGTGAAAAAGGTGTGGTGAGCCTGGGGTTGTGTGTCATTGCTGGGGTTGGGGTGTGAAGGGCATCTACCCTGTACTCTAAAGAGGCTATGTTTAATTTATTTAGGTATTTTTAGAACTTATATTAGGACTTTGGGGGCAATTTTAACATAGGTATTTTATAAAGAAACAAGTGAGTATAGCTTTCCTTTAGGGCAGAGTAACCTTGTCATGGCTTCCTCCAGTAAAAGTAGCTGGCTGGAGTCTAAGCTTCACCTAGAAAGTCCCTCACAATTGCAAGATGACAACCCAATCCTCTTACCTCAATGCAGAACATAACAGACCTTCAGGTTTTTAAAATGTTAAATTATATTTAGTTTAATGTGAATGGCAAGAACATCTTACTGTGTTCTTATGCTACAGACATATCAATTGTGTCTTTTTTTTTACACTCTAATTTGCAAATCATTTACTGATGAGGGGTGGGAGATGCTTTAGCTTTTAATCTTCCAGAGATAGTGTTTCATATCTGTCTGACTGGGTGGATGATCTTCCCTGAAATAGATTTTGGAGAGTGACCGCAAAGAGCCGTTGTTTGGAATCAGTACAGGAAACATAATAACTGGATTGGCTGCTGGTGCCAAATCCTACAAGATGTCCATGGCCAACAGGTGAGGCGTTACAACTGTTTGCAGTCAGACTACCTCTGAAATACCACTGGTAGCCAAATACAAAAGGCTTAGAGAATTTACATAACGTTTCTGCAGCTTAAAGGACAGCCATCCTATTACATAGTTCACAGTTGTCTGACCACCTGATACCACTTTTATTACATTTCTGAGAGGCAGCCTTCTCTAACGATAACTTTGCTATAGTTTAAGGTTATTTTCCTTCTCTCATCATGAATTGAAGTTATAGTACTCAATCTGATGGTATTCCAAGGGAAATTGGTCCAATTTTAAACTTAATTTAAGAACATTGATAACATTTTAAGGAGCTAGAATGACTCAAGTTCTGAGGGAACATCAGATCCTCTGTTATACTTCTTTGCCCCCACCCAGACTCAACCCCAGATGTTGTCCCTCCCTCCCTTCTTCCCTCTCTCCCTCCTTCCTTCCCTCCCTCCCCTCTGCCTTCCTCCCTCCCTGCCTTCCTCCCTCCCTCCACACACAATTCAGCCCAGAAGGTTTCTGATATGAGCAGTCATCTATTGGTTAACTGACAATTCTCCTCGGGCTTTAAAATTCCTGCGGCTCCTTTAAAATAAGTTGCTTATTTGTCTTTCTGTTAAGCCAGCATGCAATTCCTTTTGTTATGAGTGCCTTTTTAAAACTGATTGTAGAAGTTTAATAGACCTGATATTTAAGACTCAACAAAGCTTCCTGAATTGATTTTTTTCTTTTTCTTTTTGGAGGCTGAAATTATTGGGACTAACTATCTGTGACTCTTTTCACAAAGTGATTTTCACTAATGCAGTTGAAAGTTGTGAATTTGGATTTATGAGTAACATTAACATTCTCTTCGGCTTTCCTTCCCTGTTCTTTCTCTGCATCTCTCTCCAGAGGACAGAACCAACCTGTTTTGAATATCACAAACAGACAGGCTTTCATAACTGCTCAGAATCATGGCTATGCTCTGGACAACACCCTCCCTGCTGGCTGGAAGCCACTGTTTGTGAATGTCAATGATCAAACAAACGAGGTAAATGCTCTCAAAAATACTGTTCAGTTGGAAGTGAGAAATTAAGGGCTTTTCGTGCTCTGTTTTGTACATCTTTCCCATGTCTATGTGATGTGTGTGTGTGCATGTGCACATGCATGTACATGTGTACTGTGCAGGTGTGTGCATCCATGTGTGCACATGGGGAGCTTCGAGCAGACACTCACAGAAGGACTGGATTGTTCTTCTCTTCATTGTCTTATGACAGGGACATTTATTGAACTGGACAGTCTTGGCTTGGCTGGCTGGCCAGTAAGTAAGCTTTGAGGAAGCATCTAGCCCCATCCCTTAATGCCGAGGTTATAAGCGCATGCATTTACTTGCTTAGCTTCTTAGCCAGGTGATAGGAACTTGTACACAAGTCCTTTTGCCTGCAGTTCAAGTGCTCTAAGCCATGGAGTGACCTCCCCAGACAGCCTGTCACTTTAAAAAAAGTAATTGCTCTCTTACTTTCTAATTAGTTGACTTGTGTAAGAGCCAGCGCTTGCACCCTCCTCCAGAATCCACCTCATCCATCCATCATAATTAGGGGTCAGTTGATATACATCAGTTTGGACACAGCCTTTGGTGTGTCCTTGAGTTTCACTTAGCACTGGAGTACCCTCTAAGAAGAACTCTGGGAAAGTCATTTAAATGTTGGATATGAGAAGTTTGTTTTATTTTGAAGAGATCCCAGAAGGGGCTCAAAGGTTATAGACCAAATTCATTGTTTTTTTAGACCATATTATGGAACCCCCATCCAGCTGCTTCTTTGTTGGGCTGTTTTGTATTCTTACTTAAATACAGGTGAATCTTTAATGTCTCCAATCATGTTACTTAATAGTACTGGGAATTTTCCAGAACTTTATTAAGCACTTAACTTGGTTTCCTATTTGAACTTTATTATCTCCTGAATAATACATTGCCATACTTGACATTTGTTGTCATAGAAGGAATTTCTCCCTGTTTCTTATTCCTTTAGGGGATTATGCATGAGAGCAAACCTTTCTTCGCTGTGCAGTTCCACCCAGAGGTCAGCCCGGGGCCAACAGACACGGAGGTATGCCAGTCAGATGATGTCTGTTATATACTTGAAAAAAAAAATCAGAGATGCTTATGTGTGAAGACTCAAGAAACCAAAATAATTGGTACATAATATTCTTAGGGAGTGTGTTTTGGTACCATGCATTTTGCATTAAATTCCCCCATGAATATCATGGAGTAAGTTTTAATCTTTTCTTAAATTTAAAGTGGGAAAGCCCTTAAGAAACTCAAAGCAATGCTATGGTGCTATTTTTATGCATTATCATTCTAATATATTTAGTTATGAAATTTACAATTGTTGTGCTATGCAAATGAATTCCCTCTTGCTCTTTCCATCTCATAACTGGAATGAAATTTTAATCCCCCATCTGTGAGTTTAAAGAAATCCCTATGGCAACTGCTTGTGTATCCACAGAGGGAGAATAAACAGCAGCAGGGCAGGAAAAGGGGCAGCGGGGAGGGGAAAAGGCAGCCTCCTTGGTCACATGATTTACGTGACTTTTAAAATGAGAACCCAAAGGAATTCTTGAAGCAGTGCGTTTCTAACTTAGATATTTTTCTTTTCTTTTCTTTCTCTCATTTTTTCTTTTTCTTTTTCTTCTTCTTCTTCTTCTTCTTCTTCTTCTTCTTCTTCTTCTTCTTCTTCTTCTTCTTCTTCTTCTTCTTCTTCTTCTTCTTCTTCTTCTTCTTCTTTTTTTAAATATGAGTTCTTGGTTCAGTATTCAAGCACAACCATCTAACCAAATCTCAGGGTGATTCCTACCCTGACAACCCTGGTGTGTCTGGAGTATCTCCTTTCCTGTACCCAGGAACTTCCTGAGGAGCAGTGATGGCCTTCACTGTCAGCAGATGGGCCCCAAAAGGCACTCAGGAAAAAATGAGAACAGGAGCTTCCTTCTGAAATTCCTGCTTTTTCACATTGGTGTAGCTTCTTAGATATTTGCATGACTTTTTTCCGTTCTTCTATTGTTTGGAAATATCAGTTCACAATAGTGGAAACCAGTATGGTTTTAACTACTCACAAGGAACCTGAAAAAAAAAAACCTATTCACCTCAAATCCTATAAGATGAGAAGTTTGCTTCAGTCAACAAACATGTCCCATACTGCCTTCTGACAGTATCAAGTGTTTGGTCTTTTTAATTGCGTGCCATTCGTGTGAATCAAATTCTAACCGACCCAAACTTGAAGCTACGGCGCATGCACCTTAATGTTAAAAATACTGATATTTCTAATTTCTGTTGGTTCTAAAATATGATCCTGAAAGATTATTCTTAAACTTTACCAATGAGCTTACTTCTGTCATTCTGTTTCTGCTAAGCCGGAAACATGGTTACTGTCTTCATGTAGTTCATGCTAAATATTTTGTTTTTAATTTAAAATTTAGCTGTAAGACCATGCTATCACCTCAGATTAGGAAAGATGCAATTATTACATATAATCTGAGCTCTATGACCTGCTGTTTTTTTTTTGTTGTTTGTTTTTTTGTTTTTTGTTTTTGGTCGTGCCAAATAATTGCAAAGTGAACACTTTTGTTGACATTTGTCATGTCTAGTGAAGCAACAGAAGTAAGCTCACTAGCAAAGTTTAAGAATAATCTTTCAGGGTCATATTTTAGAGCCAAGAGAAATTAGAAATATCAGTATTTCCAACTTTAAGGTGCATGCACTGTAGCTCCAAGTTTGGGTCAGCTAGAATTCGATTCACATGTACGGCATGCAATTAAAGAAACAAACATTTGACATTGTCAGAAGGCAGTATGGGACATATTTATTGACTGAAGAAACATCTCATCTTGTAGGACTTGAGATGAACAGAACCCAGAAGGCCTCCAAAGGTTTACTGTGTGTGTGTGTGTGTGTGTGTGTGTGTAATGGTCTAAATGAACCCTTATCTATTGACTCCTTTCTAGTCTTCCCTGAAGTTTTTATTTTGCCTAATTTGATAAGAATAGACATTCAATTACTGGACCAAACCTAAAATCCAAACTAAAGCCAGCAAGTAACAAAACCTCCAATATTCATGGAAGAACTTAAAGTAAAACAAACAAACAAACCCCACAAAGGTCTCCCAAGCTCCCCCTCAACCGAGCATCAGCAGTGTTGTTAGAGACCTCTTAAGTTCAGAAGTACGTAACTAGTTGGTTTTGTTTTTCTTTTCCAGTATCTATTTGATTCCTTCTTCTCACTGATAAAGAAGGGCAAAGGCACCACCATTACCTCAGTTCTGCCCAAGCCAGCACTGGTGGCGTCTCGTGTTGAGGTCAGTAGATGTCGAATGTGTTTGTGAGTCACATGTTCTCTCACGTGATGACCTTTTAAAGAAAATGATGTAAATTATACTAATGTCTATGAAATGTTAACACCAACATTATATTTTTCTGTTATCTGTTTTTGGTAAGTTGTTGGAATTTACATTAAAATTTTTAAAATATTTCTATTAATTCCTTGAGCATTTCATAGTGTATATTTTAGTCCTAGAGACACACCACCCAAGCTCCTCCCAGATCCACCCTTCTTCCCTATCCACTCATCTTTGTGTTCTCATTGTTTTTAAGCCCACCAAATACAATTTGTTGTGCCCATATGTTCTTGTATGTGTGGACATTCACTCACGTGGCCCCTGTAAAGTAAGTTGACTTTCCTCCCAGCAATTAATCCCCTACCCACCACCATCATGAGTTCATATGTACACCTGCCCTGTTGTATCTGTGAAAGTACATTTCGTTGTGGCCACACATTGCTCTGGTTTCTACAGTCTTTCATCCCCTCTTGCACAAAGATCCTCTAGCCTTGGGAGGACAAAGTTAGATTCATATATATTCATCCCATTTAGGACTGAATATTCCCAGTCCTCTATTTTCTGCATAGAACCTTTGTTTAAACAAATCACACAGCGCCTAGGGGAGAGCCTACCATGATTATTCTGCTATATGGACATAGTGCTAAACCTTTTCTCAGTGACTTATTTTTATAGCCAGAGATTAGAGCTTTTCTCAACCCTCATCAGCGAAACTTCTTGCAACAGATGGTAATTAACACGCACAGAGACTCACACCTGGTCAAGCTGCAGAGAATAAGGAATTTTCACTTAAAATACTGTCTGTTGAAATTCCCTTCTTCTAGACTAATAACAACAATATACTGAAAAATAGTGTTACCTTTATTTTACAGTTTGGTATTTCTCCATTACCCACCCCAAATCTTACTTCTTGGTAAGCCTAATATATACTTTAGAATCATTGTAGTCAATACAGTTGATAGACTAGGTTTTAAACTAGAGAAATCTCCATTCAATATGGTAAACAAAATTTTTTTATTTTGCTGCTAAAGGCAAGTGGGTAAACGTTAATATGTATAAGACATACATCATTATATATTTAATCTTATATGCAAATATGATAACACTTTTATTCCTTTTTAGTATTATAAATTTTAGAATGTATTTGTATTTACAAAACATACACATTATATGCAAATATATTTATACACAGTTTTTTGTGTAGAATAGATGCATTTGGTATTTGCTTATTCTTAAGTCAAATATCAGATTCTTAAAAAATTTTTTTTAACTGTTCATGAATATTGGAAAGGAGATTGAAATTAGATTATTTTAGTTCCTAATCTTTTTTTCTTAGGAATCGCTATATAAATCCAGACAACATAGTTTGGCTCTTCTACTTTTGCAAATACCTTATTTCTAGTACATGATAGTAATGTTTCTTTCTCATTGTTTACAGGTTTCCAAGGTCCTTATCCTAGGATCAGGAGGTCTGTCCATTGGTCAGGCAGGTGAATTTGATTACTCCGGATCTCAGGCTGTAAAAGCCATGAAGGTGAGAGAGCATGGGGTTTCCTAGGATTAATATGCTCTCCTTAATGAGTCTAATTAGTATCTTGTAATTTAGATTTATGATACTTCTTTTCAAAGTCACTATAATAATTTTCCTTAGCTATTGGTAGAACTCTGTAGTAAAAGTTGGGGCAAAATCAAACCGAAACTTTTGACTATTTCAAATGTGCACATCTGCCAAACAAAGTGGTTAGAATTATGTACATTGTTGTCTCTTTACATTGAAAATATTAATTTATTTTTACTGTTTCTGGAGTACGTTGCTGAGTATGCTCATGTTTAATGCGAAGGAGGTAGTATACCTTTGTTCAAGTTTACAAAATTATCACCTGTCACCCACTTATTGCTGACTTGCAAACTGGACGATACTTCTGTATTTTCAAGTGGGAAGGATTATTTGTTGGAAATGATAAACTTGGTTCTTCAATTCACCAAGTTCCTCACTGTCATCCCAACAAAGCCAATGTAGACAAACTATCTCCTGTGGTTAGTGCATTCTTCTGTAGAGACTACTTGCTCTCTCATGAGGCCTGTCTTGAACAAGCATTTTTGTGGTAACCAGGTCATCCAGAGGTGGTGTAAGCACTAACTCTGCGACCCTGCCTCAGGCATTCACTAGAGACCTGACTAGCACTGAGCAGTACAGAGGTGTCAGATGGAGAGAAGGACAGCAAACATTGAAAACAGCTGACTAAAGTTTTCCTATGGCCCAAGATTTCATTGATAAATGCTATTGAAAAGAGCTAAAATACTGTCCTGATGTCTAATTCCTCTCCTCCCCTCCCTTCTTCTCTCTCCTCTCCTCTCTTCTCCCCCTCCCTCACCTATCCCCTCCCATTCCCTCTCCCTCCCTTCACCCTCTACTACCCTTCCCTATCTGTCTCTTCCCTCCTCCCTCCTCTTCTCCTCATTCTTTTCCTTCCCTTAGACCCTCCCCTCCCCTCCCCTCCTCTCCCCTCCTTTCCTCTCATCTCATTTATTCATGCACATTATTTTCTACACATTTAAAAAGATTGATTCATTTAATTATATTTTGATTCAGAATCTTTTTAACTAGCAATTTTCAACAGTTTAGTATGGCTAGGACATACTGTAACTATATTCAGGATTTAGAATACTTTTAAGTAGTATACATTTTCATAGTCTTAGGTAATTTTGTAAAGGTTTAGATTTTTCATATAATGTGTTTTATTTTAACCTGTAGCTGAAGAATACAAATTGTGCAATAGCATATGATTAATTAGGAGATTAATAGACAAACTCAAACTAAAATGTATAAACATTTATGTGTGATATACATTATGTAAAGAATCAGGACAATGTTCATGTAAAATGAATTATGGTTGGTGTGAAGTTTTAAGTGAATTAAAAAGTGCTTAATATGTTCTCTTTGCTTCATATAACATTCTCAATATTCTGAAGCTTGTTGGTACCTTGGAAGTAAGCTTTCCTTCAAATCTTTGTTAGTGATATGTTTGCAGTTTAGATTGATTTATTTCAATTATAATCTATATTCAAAATGTATTTGTTTCTCTCTGTAGCTTTGCAATACTTAGTTTATATTAACGCTCTTATTCTGAATAATTACCTAAAGTCTTGACTGATGACTTTTACTGGAGTCAGAGAAAAGTGCATTTGAATGGGAGCATTTAGATTAGAATACAGTGTCAGCATGTAGCCTTTAGTAGCCTGTTTAACCTCATTGAACCTTAGTTTCTTCAGTTGAAAGATAGGCATCACTCTCACTGGATTAGTAAACAACATAAATTAATCAACATTATACTACATGCAATTTAAAATATCACAAGTTGTATTTATATTTAATTCAGAGCTTCTTTGAAGGCAAACTTTGGCGTTCAAGGATAAGTTTAAGACACTTGGTATCTTGTAAAATCATTATGGCAGGCTTAAAATTCTTGAGAAAATGGCTATGAGGAAGCAGGTGGATCTTAGTGATTCTAACAAGCATAAGACATTATACTGCATTGTAAATGTATACTCAATGCTGTTCTCAGACAAGATATATAAAGAAAAGCCTCTAAGTTGCTTCCAGTTCTATAGAATGCTTACTTTCAGTTTTTGTTTTTGATCATTTTATTCATCAGTCAAGGTTAGCAGAAGCTCTCTAGAGAGTCTAGACATGACTTCCAGTTTGACTCGCTGTCTGCCTTGGCGGAGACTCATGGTGATGAGCTTGAGGAACCCTCACCCTCCTTTTCTTATTAGCATTGTTTTAAAGTGTTTTCTTCCTTTGTTTGGCAAGATGCTTATTTTTCTTTAATTTTCATTGACTTGTCCTATTGATCCCTGCAGCCAGTCCAGGGAATAAAAGATTTGTTACCCAACTAGTCTTCATTTGAGCATAGTAAAGATCATCTTCCTCAGAACATAAATTCAGACACTCGATTCTTCTTCCAGGAAGAAAATGTCAAAACAGTCCTGATGAACCCGAACATTGCATCCGTGCAGACCAACGAGGTGGGATTGAAGCAGGCGGATGCTGTCTATTTTCTCCCTATCACCCCCCAGTTTGTCACAGAAGTGATCAAGGCTGAACGGCCTGATGGGTTAATTCTGGGCATGGGTGGCCAGACAGCACTGAACTGTGGTGAGTTCTTTTCTGTTCAGGTGTGGATTGTTCTACTTAAGCATCAATGTGGAACTCATACTGTTAGTAGTCATCTAATAGCTGTGTTCTATGTGTTCATAATGCCTTTATTCAAATGTATAATGAAACAGCAAATGGAAGTCTACACTACCATGTAGCAAATTAGACAGTTTATGGCACAAAATAGTAGAAAAAAAGGAAAGGGTTCACTTCAAGACTCTAATGTGGCTAGATGGATTTAGTGGGTTCCTTTCTTTACTTTAGGAAATTGTCATCATTGAAACCCTGAGAACTATTATGAATGAAAAATGAGAATTAATGTTCATTGTCATAGTCAGTGAGGTGGCATTTTCTGTCACATGACAATGTAGACTGTGGTGTCTCCTTGGATGCAATTTTAAGAGTTCTTTTGGAATTGCTTTTAGATATCTATCTTATGTATATGGGCATTTTTGCTGCATTCATGTGTATGTGCCACACTTGGACCTTGTTCTCTAGGAGGTCAAAAGGTGGCTTCAAATAACCTTAGAGCTATAACTTTGGACGATCGCTATTCACCATGTGTGTTCTGGGAACCGAATCCTGGTCCTCTGAAAGAGCAGCCAGTGCTCTTAACTGCCGAGCCATCTTTCTCCAGCCCTAGGATGTTTGTTTGTCCATTCATCCATCTATCTACTTATTTATTTTGTAATTAATTTCTTCAGTGTTTTTTAAAGAAGACATAGCATTTGAGATTAAGAAGTCCCATTATGTTTCTTCTGTAGGAGTGGAACTATTCAAGAGGGGTGTGCTCAAGGAATACGGCGTGAAGGTCTTGGGAACATCAGTTGAGTCCATTATGGCCACAGAAGACAGACAGCTTTTCTCAGACAAGCTGAATGAGATCAATGAGAAGATTGCTCCCAGTTTTGCAGTGGAATCAGTAAGGCACTTTGTTAGGGGGAGATGGGCACACGTCACTAGCCCTGGACTGCATGGAGAATGGTGTATCATGCCTGACAATTATATCTAAAATCTTCATATTTATATATATTTTCCTCACAGATATTTTAATCTCATAGAAACACTGTGAATTAGTAGCAACACTCAGTGCTAAAACCGGAGAAATAGATGTTGGTATTTTACTCTGCAAAGGAAAATATAAACCCACAGGTGGATCCCTTTGTTTGGGGCTGAAGCACCCATGATCTCTTGAACTGAAAATAACGACACTGACTTCTCATAGCTAACATATTTTTGCCTTCTCTTCTGAAATAAGTTGCACATGTTGAGTATAAGCCTTAATGCCCTGAAAATTGGATTTTTTGGAATAAAATAAATATTTAAGAATGAAATAAATTAGTCAATAAGACTCATCCTGGATGAGCATACTTTTAATATATATGTTGGTTTCGTTTTTCTACACTCATTTTCTATTACATATTATGCCTATTTTTAGGATATTACCAAACACCGAAAAAAAATCAGCTAGCTGTATACCTCTTTTTTGCCTGATTTTATTTTGATTTCATATATATATTCATAGTCATGAATATATATATGAAATATAGTCATGAATATATATATATATATATATATATATATATATATATATATATATATATATGAAAGTAGAAGTTTTAAACACAACCTTCCCATTGTAGAAATAGGCAAAGTTCTAGGGGTGAGTCAAGTATTTCTGCCATGACTAAAACTGGGCGTATCTGCCTCAGAAAAGAATGCTACCAAATACATGCAGACTACAGAGCTGTCAATCAAGAAGAACTCCATGGGAGATCTCCTGAATGCTTTGGGAAGCTCTTGCCGTACATTCATTCTTTCATTGCCAGATATAATTATGTCCTTGCTTCCCCATGATAAGAAGCCAGCATATGGGGAAGGTGTAATTACATTCCCATTGGTGGTGTAATAATATTCCATGACAGAAAAATATAGCCACCATATGTTGAATTCGGTAAGGTTAAAAAAAAATTCAGGCTGGAGAAACTGTTCTGAGAATAAATTTGAAAAATGAAATATCTTCTTTTATGTGGTATTCCTAATGGCACATTGTTTTATTGCCATATTAGCTTCAGGACTAGAAAACATCTTTTTTTCCTTTAAATGATAGACTTTCAAACTAAAGCTAAAAATACCATTGTTCTATATATCTTTCATTCTCAAATAAGTGATGATTATTTCTGCTTTTGGTCATGGTGTAGTGTTTAAAAATGACTTAAAATTCACTTGATAAAAGTGAAAGTACAGCAACGTTTTACTTAACTTTGTAGAGTGATATTCCTTTTTAGATGGAGATGAGGGAAACATAAAACAACTCCCCTCTGCAAATCAGCCAATTAACCTGAGTTTCTGGGATCTCATGGTGAGACTATGCGTGTTTGCGTTTGTGTTTGCACGTGCATGTGCGTGTGCATGTGGGTGATATATATATATATATATAGAGAGAGAGAGAGAGAGAGAGACAGACAGACAGAGAGAGAGAGAGAGAGAGAGAGAGAGAGAGAGAGAGAGAGAGAGAAGAGAGAGAGAGAGAGAGAGAGAGAGAGAGAGAGAGAGAGAGAGAGAGGTTGGGTTTTCTGCTTCAACGTTCTCGTTTTGTTCACAGATGGAGGACGCCTTGAAGGCAGCAGACACCATTGGCTACCCTGTGATGATTCGGTCTGCATATGCTCTGGGTGGGTTAGGCTCTGGCATTTGTCCCAATAAGGAGACTTTAATAGACCTTGGCACAAAGGTAAGTATTTTTCCAAGCAATGTTCTGTCCTCAAATGGTCCTGATATTGAGAGGGAAAAAAAGCTCAAATCTTCAACCCATATGATTTTAGGTAAACTGGTGGTCACTCTACCTATCTGTCCATTTTCATTTGCTACTGACTTCATGAAAGTTCACCTCATCCACCTGTATTTCACAATCTACTCTAGCAAATTACATTATTAAAATATGTTTTACTGGCTAAGAGAAGAGCAGAATAAAAATGCCTTGTTTTTCAAATTACTTTTGAGAAAATGGTATGTATATGCCTTCAAGTTTTATAATATGAGTGAATTTTGCCAGCACACACACACAAACGCAAGGGAAAGTTTAGTTCTTATCATTTGTTTTCTATCAAAAGCACATTAATTCATCACTAAATACATTCTGAGAGATTTAATGCAACTATCTTCAATAAAAAAGATGTTCTATACAAAGCATAGATAAGCACATAAAACATTGCTCTAGAGTTGTCTATCCATATTCTGCTTCTAAAGGCCATAGCTTGCAATACTGAGACTCATTGATGAGTTTCAATCAGGAAACACAGGTGTAGCTAGTACATCTGCACAGCCTGCGGATGAATTTGACCTCATTATTGTGCATCCATTTGTAGGGGTATCTTAAGTCTCACACAATTTACAGCTTTTCATTTTTTTTAATTTTTGAATTAAAATAGAGTAAGATTTAAAATTGTTGATATTGAAAAGTTGAAAGCAGATAAATACAATGAAATAGACATAGGCACTTGTAAGGGACAAGGTTACAAGGCAGCAACTTAGATTTAGTTTTTCTGAAGTTGCCCATATTGTAAACACAAAAGGTAGTATATTTAATATGAAAGGTGCCTTTTCACATTCAGGACTTTGGAGTTATTTACTTAAAGCAAAATATGTTTATGTAGTTATAAAGTATATTTACTATAACATGCTACAAGCTATGAATTCTTAAAATTAGCAATGCACTTAGAGACAGTAAACATATTCTTCTCTATATTAAATGTATTTTCCCCATAAAATAAAGCATTCGGAATTACCAGTCTTTTATATAGAACAGTTACAATATGAAGACAATTTGGATGAAATATTTTTCAATTATTTCTACTCTGCTAAAATAATCAGTGGTTGTTGAATATTTTCCTTGTTGAAAATCTTTATTTTTTTCTCCTTGAGATTAATTAGTCATATCATTACCTCCTAATCTATCCCTTTATTCATTTGATGTTATAATTAGAGCCACTTGATGCTGTGCTAAGTCATTTAGGTACTTAAGTTAACTTTGGAGTAAAATTGGAGACTTGAAAGAATTTAAAAACAAGGCTAGGAGGTTAGCAGAAAGGATGCCAGTTTTTTCTGTATGTAAATTTCTATACAAGTTTACTAAAATACAGAAATTATTCCCTTTGTCTCTGCCTTCTTCTTTCCCCAAACAACCCAAATGACAAATTAAGTCATTACTTGTTTGTTAACAGTAGCTCTGGAATGTCCTAATAGCTTTGAGAATCTCATGATGGGCAGATGGGGGACAAAGGAGTCACACTTTTAGTGTTGAAACCAAAAGTGATGACTGTGGTTGTAAAATACCATGTTGAGATCCATTATAGAAAATTTAAATTGAGTTGTCACTGCATCATACAGCCTACTAATAATTTGAAATAAAATGAAGATTTTTTTTTATCTTACTGTCATGCAAAATCAAGTCTGTTATGAGACAAGGGGATATTTTTGTCTTCAGTTGTCAGTTACCACATGTCCTAAGGTCAGAGATCGCCTCTTTCCTATATTGAGTTCAGTGTTCTGCCATACTGTGGGTATGAAGTAAATATGAAATGGTAATTATACTAATTCATATCTGTCTAATCAGCCATGTATGATATACGACTCAGAGTATTTAAGCACTTAGGCAGTGATTAACCATAATAATAGCTGCATATGATTTTTCTAATTCCCAAGTTGCACATGCCGTCTTGGCTACCTGTTTATAAGCATCATCATCTTCTTTCTCTTCCTCATCAGCACCAGCAAACTTGTATTGTGTGTGTCACTGTACAAAGCACCCTCAGCTATTTTAGAGAAAGCCCGAATCTTCAGACTTATTTTTTCACATTTATTTGTACTTATCACATTTTCTGGTTTCACAGAAGCCTAGCTACTGAAATAATTTCATTTCCCTCTGCCTGATTGCTCAATTATTTTCTCTTTTTCCTAAATTAGTTTGATTTAATGTCATATCAGCACTTTGAATGGCAAGCCTCAATAACCCAAATCAAGCACATTCACTGCAGGATGCTATTCCTGGTCCCACTGATTTTCAGACCCCACCCCCATGCCTTCTGGAAGGTGGGGGGGGGTGCAGAATGGAGATGAGGTTTAAGACTTTAGTGCTGACCAGGATATAGGTCAGAGCGCTTTCCTTAATGTCCCTGTTTAAACCAGAGCCTTTCCTTAAATCTTTGATATCTCTGTCACTGATTTCCAGGCATTCGCTATGACCAACCAGATCCTGGTGGAGCGGTCAGTGACAGGTTGGAAAGAAATAGAATATGAAGTTGTCCGAGATGCGGATGATAACTGTGTCACAGTCTGTAACATGGAAAATGTTGACGCCATGGGTGTTCACACAGGTAGGCAAAGAATCTTCCAGCATTATCGTCATGCCTTTGGCTCCAGATTCAGATTGCCATAGCAGCCTATGCAAGGCACTTTACCAGTCTTAGTTGGTGGACCGATTATAACACTTAATGTTTATATGTTATATAGTGTTTTATAGCACTGAAAATATTCTCACCTTTAGTTTGGAATTCACAGAAATCCTCTGCAGTGTGATGGATATTGTAATAGATAGACAGATATTGTGATCCTGATTTCAGTGGAGGAAGGTCAGATAAACCATGAATCTGAGCCATGAGAGTATTGAGAAATAAAGATGGGGCTTGCAAAACCTCAAAGCACACAGAAGTGTTAGTGACTGAGAAAATAGTATCAAAAGGTATTGAAAATAGGTTTTTAGCAAGTTAAGCTAGTTGGCTCCACAGTACAAAAATGATCACTTATATTCCAGTTTTGTTGAATCAAAGATGGGAGAAATTTGGAAAAAGGAGTTGGAACTCTAGAATGGGATGTGTGGGAACACAGAAATAAAAATGTCGACACAGAGTCATTGGAAATCATTTAGTGTAAAAGAAATAGTTGAAACTAGAGAAACACACTATATTCTTTTAAAGGATATAGGCATAAAGAACGGTAAGAAGAGAGTTACATTTTGAGTGATGGAAAATGATTCAATTTCTAGGGAAGGATAAAGAGAATTCCTGTTGAAGCAAAGAGATAAATAGAGGGTCATGAGGAATATTAGTGGAAAAAGTATCAAATAGGTCAATGCTAGAACATATTTTACAAATGGTCATGCTTTGTAGCAATATTAGTTCTAATGCAAGGTCAAGAATAAAGATTTAGTTTGAGTTTTTAGCTATTCCCAAGGAAAATACTCTAACTTAGTGATAGAGCATGCATGGAACGGGGTTGTATGGCAAGGAGGGGTGAGGAATTTGACAAACTTCCAACACATTTAGTGATGAAGAAATTGAGAGGTTTGTGTGTCTGACAGTGCTGGAGATAGGTTTCTTGAGGAAAGGGGAGCTGATTATGCGTATTAAGGGGCCTGGGATTGAAACTTCAAAGGCCTCACATAGAAATAGAATGAGAACAGGAAGGGAGAAAGGAGAGGGTTGAACTAGTCTAACACAGGAAAGAATATTCTTTGGAAGAAAAAACTTGAGAGACAGTTTGAGATGAAGCAAGAGAAGCTGACAGGCCTGATGCAAATCGAGGAAGTTGATAATTAAACTTTAACAACTAGACGAATGCGGCAAAGTTGGGGGGAGTGTGATTCTATAAGTAAACTGTCAGAATCATGTGGACAATACAAGAGTTATGGAGAATTCCCGATATTTCCCTCACATGAATGTGAATATTAATTTTAATCCTTTCCTCATATCTTCAGCCCGCTTTATGCCTTGCATCTTTTTTTAGTAGATTAAGTCAGTCAAGCTGGCTGTTGAAATATAACATGGAATAATGGGTGCTTGTGTTAACAGGTGACTCTGTTGTCGTGGCTCCAGCCCAGACACTCTCCAATGCAGAGTTCCAGATGTTGAGACGCACTTCGGTCAATGTTGTTCGCCACTTGGGCATTGTGGGCGAATGTAACATTCAGTTTGCTCTTCACCCTACTTCCATGGAATACTGTATCATTGAAGTGAATGCCAGGCTGTCCCGGAGTTCTGCCCTGGCCTCCAAGGCCACTGGGTAAGATCAGAATGATTGACTGTGTGCTTTCAATTTCTTTGTAGGTAGAATTGGGGAATTGACTGTTAGTCAGTACAGAAGACCATTCTGTATTTACAAAATTTACCCCCACTTCCCGTGTGTTAGCTCCAGAACATTTAGAAAACCCCAAAGACGTGGTTATTAATGAGCTTGCTGCCAGGTTGAGACAAATGGTATTGTTAGGTAACGTTATTTGCTGACTAATCAGAAGTCAATCAAAATCTGGGTGGCCAAAATAGGCTGTGAAAAATATGCTTCTTAATTGCACTTAGCAGATGTTGTTAAAGAGTGAGCATTAATCTTTAATTTTGGTTTTCAACTGCCTATACAAGCAGCTAATAAGAAATACTTTAACTCAACACTTTTGAAAAGATTATTTCGATTTTGAAAATTAGACATGATAAAACATACACAATTATCAGCTTATAACTACAAGTGATTTTTAAAACGTTCACAAGGATTAACAATATAGGATCTTTCCATGGGTAAATGTTAGAACCAAATAAGTAAATTCAATGTCCATTTAGCAGCTGTAGCAACCATAATTGGAAAGAAAGTAAATAAAACCTCTTGTTTCTATTGATATTTTTAGCATCTGGTGTTTAAGTTGTATGGCATTTAAATGAGGAAAATATTTACTTCTTTAGTATTTTTGTGTAGCTCTGGAGTAGTACAAGGTTGTAGCACTCTATACAGAAGTCAGAAGACCTGATTTCTTTCTTGGTTCATCCACAGAATTAGTGAATTTGGGCATAGAATTTACCTCCTTCAGCTTCCTGGTCTGTTAAGACAAGCACTTTTACCAAATAACTCATATCCAGTTCTATAGTTATTAATTATTTTACCAAATAAGATTATCTGAACTGAGATTCCATAGGATGGTCAATTTTCTAGAGTGTTAGTTGTTGTTTTTTTTTTTTTTTTCAAGATCCCAATACAGAACAAGAACGCAGACTTGCAAAGCCCATATTTCCTGGCCATGTATAATACACTGAGCTCCAGCTGTCTCTTTAGATACAAATTTGAATGGGTTTTCTCAGAGATTATTTTGCAGATTTTAATCTAAATGGACATTAGACACAGGCAGTGGAAGTAAAATCTTATTTATCAAGAAACCTATTGATTTTGCGTTGAAAGGATGAAGGCTGGAGATTGTAGTAATACAAGATAGGGCTTAAAAGTGGATTCTGCACTGCTGCATGTGTTATCTTGAATCACATTATTTTGTAAGTGGCCAGTAAATATTTATGTGGGGGAGGTGTCAGGTATGTTTTATCCTTTGAAGTAGACTGATGCCAGAATTGTAAAGAAAGTTTCATTCAAGTTTGGAGATGCTTGAAAATAAGTACTGAAGTACTTATTGCTTGGATTTGAAAACCAACCAACCAATCAATCAACC
The DNA here is from genome assembly GCF_947179515.1 of Apodemus sylvaticus. NCBI lineage: Eukaryota > Metazoa > Chordata > Mammalia > Rodentia > Muridae > Apodemus > Apodemus sylvaticus. Next base: position 46,067,820 of record NC_067480.1, on the reverse strand, counting down.
AACGAACCAACCAACCAACCAGCCAACCAACCAACCAACCAATGGAGGTAGGCTAACTCTGCCTCCTGTATTCCAGCTACCCACTGGCATTCATCGCAGCAAAGATCGCTCTAGGAATCCCACTTCCAGAAATCAAGAATGTTGTATCTGGGAAGACCTCAGCCTGCTTTGAGCCTAGCCTGGATTACATGGTGACCAAGATTCCTCGCTGGGATCTTGACCGCTTTCATGGAACATCCAGCCGAATCGGTAGCTCAATGAAAAGTGTAGGCGAGGTGAGTCTGGAAGTCATTCCGCCATTCACACTGTATTTGGTTTTAGTGCTACTGTTAACTCCTTGAGAGCACTGACAGTTAAAGGCTGCCTGCATATTGTTTCCCTGGCTGTTAGAAGTTTCATTTCCTCCTTAGTGTTTTAACAGTGCTTCTTTTGAGGTTAGTCTATGTTATTTGTTAGATGATATTTTTATGGATTCAAAGTTCCATATAAATATATATATCACATTCATATATATGATATGAATATCTAGATACACTTATCTACCTATCAACAATCTATATATGTATATATGATATGTATCAATATTTGACTAAAAAACAAATCTCATCTCATACTTATATGTATACTATATATACATATAGTATATTTGTTTTTTAATCAAATATAGAAAATAAAACAGCATAAAAGATACGATAGTGGATAAAATGCTTGTTGCATAAGTATGAGGATCTGATTTGGGTCGCTGGACACACATAGTGCAGAGTGATGGTGTTGGTCTGTAATCTCAGCACTATGTGGAGACAGGGTTGGGAAGAAGGTGGGGGAGTGGAGATTGTTGATTGGCTATTTGCTGGCTACCTAATTTAGCTAAATGGCAAGCTCCAGATTCAATAAGAGATCTTGTCTCAAAAAATAATCTGAAGAAGCAGTTTAGGAAGTCATCCCCAAATCAAGCTTTGCTCTCCAGAGCACATAGATCAGAAAGAGCATGCCACACACGTACATACTTACTCATTGATAAACCACACACGTACATGCTTACTCATGATTATACCACACACGTATGAATGCCACACCCCAAAATAGTGTACTGTACAAAACCATACAACTGCCTTGAAGTTAAGTACTTGATTTTAGTTCATTCACATGAATTGTGGCTTCATTTTCTTATACTTCACACTATCGCATCTGTATAGGCGACAGGCAGACTACATGAACTCTCAAAATCCTTCCAGTACAACTATTCCAAACTGAGAAAGCACAGTGGAATATTAATCTCCTTTTCGCTGAACGGAAAGGTCCTGATATTTTGTTTATCCCTGCTTCCTGGAAACTCCCTTTACTTCTAATTACATTTGGGACAGCGTAAAAAAAGGTTAATCTGCTTGAAATTAGTGGTATTTGAATATGTATCTTTCACACAGTTGACATAACCATTTTATAATTTGTCATTAATGTGAGCTTGAATCTATCTGAGGAATCATGAAAAATTTACTGAAGGCAGTATTGTAATCACTGAAATTTTACACTGGAGCCAAAAACTGCACACAATTTACTGTTCTGTGGAGAGATTCAAAGGCAGTATTCATCTACTAAAATAACTGGGTAGACTGCAAGGCCAGGTTAAATTTAGTTCTGAGTACCGACTGGTTCAGACTAAATTGTCCCACTTTTTTTTGATTAGATACAATTAGCTGTAAATATTGTAAAAAGACATATAAAATTTGTCATGGTGAAATTTAACTTCCATCTAGATTCAAAAATCACAATCTATGTGTATTTGTTATGATTCTTAGGGGTCTGCTAATATTAATGCTTAGCTATAGAAAAGCCAAGCTGTCTTGATCCTGACTGGAACTCTTCAAATAGTCTGTTTTCTCCTTACTTGCTTTGTATTGTAAAGGACATTGGCATTTGAAAGGGAGGGGCCCTATGATTTAGTCATTTGTTCCTTATTTTAATACTATTATGCTTCAGAACAGGTGCACACAATGTCTTCTTTACTCTCAGGAAATACAGCTACATTCACTAGCCGGTAAAAACCTAATAAAATGTCAAAGACTTATTGCATTGGAAAGCATGGAGAAAGGGGAAGAGTGACTAGGGAACAGAAGAACAAAATATGCGAATACTCTCAGAATCATCTATTTGCAGTTGTTAAGTTTTGGAAAATATTGCACACAAAATTTTGTGAGAAACTAAAAACAAGCGAGGTTGTTCTTTCAAGAGAGCTCTTCTGATGTGTGTATCCCAGGTCATGGCCATTGGCCGAACCTTTGAGGAAAGTTTCCAGAAGGCTCTGAGGATGTGCCATCCGTCTGTGGACGGGTTCACTCCCCGGCTCCCGATGAATAAGGAATGGCCCGCAAACCTGGATCTGAAGAAAGAGCTGTCCGAACCCTCCAGCACCCGCATCTATGCCATCGCTAAGGTAATACGGGATGAGGCATCGGATTTCTTCAGCTTTGCAAACAGCCCAGTGTTTGTAAAACTCCTTCTGACCTCCTCATGTGAACCAAGACACATATGTGCTTGCACTTCCTTTGAATTGAGTAATAAAGAGTATTTTTTTTTTAATTTAACTTGAAGCTTGGACCCAAGGGCACAATGCACTTTGAAAAGATACCAGCACAGCCAAAATGAGTTCCCCTTTCAGTATACACAGCACCAGTACATTAAAAGTTTATAGTTCTGATTTGTCCTTTCTTGTCACCTTTTGTCAAATGCTCCCTGAAAATGGATGAACTTGTAGTTAGAGAGGAGATACACTAGTATCGTATGGTACATCATCCCAAAGACTCTGATGCAAACCCTTTTGCTTTTTTCTGTGTTTAAGCATCAGGCTACCTAGACTGGGAAAGTAGGCTTTCCCAGGCAATTATCTTATTGGAGAGGTTGCTTGTAGAACAAAAGCCTCACCTTTCTCATGTCCACCCCCTAGTTCCTTCTCATGCAAATGAAGTGCCATTTTAATCTCCTTCATATTGACTGTGCTTAGAGTTTTGAAGTTTCAGCTCATCTGATTTTATGAAAAGTGACTTGGGCAGCTGGAATCTGTCTGGCCAGAAATCCCTAAATGGCTTTTTGACATTTAAGGAAGCACCAGCATTAATTCTCTTACAGTGTCAAAACACCCTGGGTTCACAAGGCTCACTGGGCTGTTTTCTGTGTGCGAGCCTGTGGGATGTACTAGTGAAAATATGAACTGTATCTTTAAATAAGAAGTCTGACTTTATATAATGCCTTGGTAGCAACAGATACGTGCACTTAATGATTTGAACTCACTGCAACCCTTACTAGCGATTAGTGACAGGCCTGCAGAGGGCTGACAAAGAACAAGGGTTTTTTCCATCAGGGCATCTGATATATACTCTTCTCATTCTTTCGGGGTCTATGTCTAGAATAGTTAAGTCCTACTGAAATTCTGGGAGAGATTATGATTTTGATGAATATTTTCGAATCTTGACTTTTAAGACTGATGTTTTTCAGGAGTGGTAGGTTGCAGCAACAAGGTCAGATTTTTCTAGAAGGACAATTCACTGTATATACTGTTCTTCTCTTGGTCTTTTATTTAAGAAGCAACCGAGGCCATTCATATGTGTGGGTGTGGTTGTGTAAATATATAGGTACATATATAAATATAATTTTCTCCCTCAGGGGAAGGGCAGCAAATGGATTTTTCCTTTGAGTCTAGCAATCTCATTTCTGCCACTTGAAGCAGATGAAAAAGGATAGCATTTTCTAGTTCCCAGCCAGGCTGTAAAACTCAGGCAAATCTCTCATTCTTTTCTAACAGACTTACAAAGGATGGGGATGCAGGGCAAGCGTGTGGAAGTTCATCCTGCACAGAGCACGCTGTGTACAAGCAAGAAGTGCAGGCTTGGGGATATAAATTATTGTCAGCCCGAGTGCTGGGAGAGGGAACTGATGCCTGTTTGTTAGAGGTCATCATTACTGTTCATTTCCACAGCAACCGGGGACTTGGTGATTTTGACAAAGACCATAAGGACAGTGCAGGGCTGAAAGGGAAAAAGAATGGAGGGCAGGTGAGACTCTCCACCTGCCTTCATGATTCTCAGGAGAGGGCAAGGTACTCTGAGGTCTGGCTTTTGCAGAATTCTTATTTCAGGACGACTGGGTCACCACCTCTTTTGATTTGGAGAGAATGCAGGCATTAGTTTTTATTTGGAGAACATTTCACCAGCCTCAAATGTGTTTGGGGTCATAATGGACTTCATTCCAGTGGGAGTAAGATGGCTGAGTTACACAGTGTGGGAAGATGATCTCTCAGGACCGGCAGACTCGCCTCACAATGGAAGCAGGCCTGACTGTAGTTTCTTCCTCTCAGGGAAATGGCTACCAGGTTCCTGGCCCTTGTTCATTTTACATCATCACATGCAATCTTTATTTAATCCGTAAAAAAGCATGACTAACTTACTTTCTATGTAGCTTCTGTTACTAATGCCCGGCCGCTTTTAGTCTCTTAGGGACTAAGACCAATGTAGATTTTATAGAAATGATCATGATTTTGTGAAGTTAGGTAAGAGTAATATGAATAAAATAAAAAAGCAAGCATGGATTTGAGTGTTTTCATTAAGTGTTATTCTAGTCAAGTGCACTGTGAACCATGCTATAGTTCAAAGCTTGCAATCATGGGCTCTCATGGTAGAAATAAGTAAAGATTTAAGAAAACTCTATGAGTTGAATATAACTTCAGAGTTACTAGTTAGTTGCATTTCTGAGTTTAAAAATATAAAGTATCATTCTAAGAAAGTTTTGTAATAGATATTATATGTCTATTATTGTTCACATTTGTATAAGTATAAATAATAACAATGTGCATTTGGGTTTGGAAGGTTTGGTTTTTGGAGTTATGTAGTTTGCTGGTACATTCAGATCAGTGAGCAGTTATTACTTTGTTTTTGAGATTGTTAAAGTACATTTAAGAAAATGATGGGAGCTGCCAATAGAGTAGGTTTGTAATTTCATTAGATCCTTCTTACTAGCAAATATATAGTTTAGGAAATAGTAACCCAGCAAGATAAGGAGGAGTCAGGACCTGTTAAGACTGTTGAGAGCACACATTTCTCTGTATGGCATTTATGGGTGCAGTTAACAACATCCTAAGTTTATTTCAAGGAACATCAGTGATTCGGTTTCATATCTCAGGAGGTAGCCTGGCCCCAGTCTCTCTAAATAACGCAAAAAGAGATGGCTTTTATGTTTTCAATTAAACAAGACATTCAGAAAATGGTTGCCACAGTTAAGTGTTTGTTCTTTTTTGGCAGGCCTTGGAAAACAACATGCCCCTTGATGAGATTGTGAAGCTCACATCTATTGACAAGTGGTTTTTGTATAAGATGCGTGACATTTTAAACATGGATAAGACGCTGAAAGGGCTTAACAGGTAAGAGGATTTCTTTGAACCACTCTACATATTTTCAGTGCGATGTCTGAGTTACCCTTTTGTGTAGTTGGCCAAGAGTCTGCCTGTGAGCTAAGATTAGCAAAAAAGACAACTGTCAGTTTCTCACATACTATGTTTTGAAAGGCATTTATTAATATTTTGAATCATTTTATACTTTCATTGGTGACATCAAATATTGTGATTGTTTAAACTAAGTCTTTAGAGCTCAGAGTAACTAGAGTACATTTATAAATATTTATAGGTTTGAATATTAATAAGAAATTCAACAAATAATATTCTGATTTTATGTGCATTTTCCTTTCAGTTCTAAATCCTAGTTCTGCTTTTAATATTAACCTACAAATCATTATGTATGGATAGAGAATTTTATTCTCTTTGTATTCTACTGATATTTCAGCATATAAATGAGCCATACTTGAGTGTCTGATAATAACCTCTTCACCTCTGACTAATTTACATTTTAATTTTTCATGGCCAATTATTTATAAATTTCATTTTATGTTTAGAATGTTCTGATGTCAGATATTTAAAATGTGTCCTTTTAATTTTTATTTGAAGACTGCCTATTGGGTTGTCTCTGGCTTAGACAAGTTTTACACATACATCTTTGAGAAGAGGCTCATCTATTTCCAAATTAAGATGTAAAGTCCTCTTTAGCTTCTCTCTCTAATATACTGAAGCACACTTATGTTGGAAAGAGATCTCCTTTCTAATCCTAGGGATATATTTAGAGAAAGAAAGATTTGGAAGAATACACTATTTCCAAATGGCTTGGGGAAATGCAGACAATTTAATTGCATAACATGTTGAGGACAATGGGAGATCTGGAAGGGGGGAGATCTGAGTTTTACCCATGTTAAATTCTTGACTTTGTACATAGGGATGTTGCCAAACAAGGATGAACCTGGCCACCATTGCCTGTAGCTATCCTTTTAAGAGCTTGTGTAAAATGAACAGTAGTCAGCAAATAAGACAGAGATGGAACCTATACATTTGTCTAAGGGTTTTGCTGACTTAGGGTTTCTTTTCTTGGTTTATGACACCAGTAAAACTTCCATGTTGAATTATATATAGTCTGTTCCAGTGCTCAGTTTTAGGCAACAGATTTCAAAGGCTTATGAAACCACACGGGGGCGCTAGAAACTCACAGTGTGTCAAACAGCCCTAGGTCGAAGAAAAGCAGATGCTATTGTGAAAAAAGTGTGCATTTTATATATGTTCTAATTTGCGTGCACGGGGCTTGGGGAGCAATTTCATGCTTTAAGTGAATAGTTCTTGTTACAGCTAGAAGTCAGGTTAAGATTATAACTAAGTAGAAAAAAGTGTATTTGATAGAAAAAAGGGAAAGGTGTTTGGAGAGTAGGAACAACCCATTGCTGTAGGCATCTCTACTGATTCTGTTGCATGTGCTTGATGATACTTTGACACTTTTAGTTTCCATTTTCTGATATAAGCATATTTATGATTAAATGTTTGTTCATTTGTTCATAATGATCTGTATAAAACTACCTCAGAGCCTGTAATATGTTAATGGTTCAAAGGCATTATCTGGCCTATGTAAAGAGTTTTGATGCCTATTATAGCATAAAATCCAAACACCTGTACCGAGACTCAAATGGCACTAACCCTAAATTTTGTGTTATTATCTGAGAGATACTGTATGTACCGTTTACTCTTACTGAGGTTCATTGATTTAAGCACATAGTGATGTGATGCTTGTTACAAATGTTATATAAATAAGGAATGTACTTGGTCACTGAAGCTAGTTGTCTCCACCCTTCTATGGCATATAAGGGTCTGAGGTCAAAACCATGTCAAAGTTGACTGCTTCTAAGTACTTGAGACTCAAGTTTCCTGGCCCAGTTTTGATCATTCCTACCATTATCCCGGGCCACAAGATCTTTTATTTCCTCAGAAATGTCTAAATGTCCAGAAAGATTTAGTTCTCCAATTATGCACAATTCCCACAATAATCGAAACCCCTTATCGTCAGCTGACATCAAGGAGTAGACATTTTTGCCGGTTTGGATAAGGGTTGAAAAGAGCAGTTGTTCTTTTTACATTGACATTTGTTTATGGTTTACATTGCTCTAAATCCTGTGTTGGAAAAATCTGACTTTGGATGTGGGCCCAGGAGGTAATTATTTATTTGATGTATGTTGAGAGGACTTCAAATTTCCCCTGCCACTGCATATCTCTGGTGCCCATGTGCTTAAATCTGTCTGCAACTTTTGCATAGATTTCTGGTGGAAATTACAGCAAGGGATCCCAGCCTTCATCGGTGTGATCATTTGAGGTGAAACATGTTGTGATCATCAGATTAGTGTCTTAGCACTGAGTGCCTCCCTTTCAGAACTCAGTGCTGATCACTGGTTCACCAACCCACGAGCACAGAAATGGTGACATATATGATGCTTTGATGGCAATATACCCACTTTTACTAATTCAGGGGACAGAAGTTATTTAGGTAGCTTCAGACAAACTTTCCCCCTCTCCACTTGTGTTCACTGACTTTCGTGCTGTTTTTAATTACTTCCTGCTGATGAAGAACATGCTAGGCAGTTCATCAAATTTATAAATGGTACACTGATATTAATCAACACAAGGTATCACCATTGATGTGAATTATCTGTTTAGGCTCCAAGAAGTTTCTTGTTACTGAATGTGATGTGTTGTCATACAGTATGTGTGTGTGTATGTGTGTGTGTGTGTGTGTGTGTGTAGGCACGCACATTGGAATTGGAATTTAGAGGTTTAGTACTTACCAAATTACCTATCAACTACACAACAATAGATCTTTACATATTGATAGATTAGCTACAAGGAGTTTGAGAAGTTAAGACTGAAGTTCTAGAGGAATTAAATGTGCAAACATACACAGACATGCATATGTGTATAGTTTATAGGAGTGTTAGGTACCATCTAGAAGAACTAAGACTAGATATAATAAATGCCTCCAGCAGAGTTACATTTGCCACTAGAGACACAGTAGCTTTAATTCCATATAGCCAGGGCCTATAATAACCATTTCATTGTTATCATATTTCAGGGCCAATGATAACACATTTCATTGTGTTAGCAATGGCCAGACAAAAATAGGGTCAAAGATCCTTTAGCTGGGATGATATGGTTGTAATGAAATATAAATAAGGCTCATGTGTGAGCAGGAACTACTTTAGGACCCTATGTCCCAAACATTTTATTTATAGCAGCAAATTAAATTGAACATTTTTCAACTAAAAGGCAACTATAGTATTTAAAGAAATATGAACAGGTCAGAAAAATTATGAGCCCCTCAGCATCCTCTGTCTGCTGCTCGGAAATTGTGCGTTTTCAAACACTATTCTTTTTCTGAACTCATTCGCCATTTCTAATTCAGCACTTTAGGGATGCAGTTACACCTGCATAAATTAAAGAAATTTACATGAAAAGCCTGGCCACAGCAAAGCTGCAGGAAGTTTCCCGTTCTCCTTCACATGAGTGTTTTGGAGAAGACACAGCCTGTCTGTGTGCTGTGACGTCAGCAGACAAAGGTCTCCCTCTGGTTATGGAGATTGTGGTTTTCTTGCAAGAGCCTCTTTTACCCTCCGGCTCTCACATCACACTTACCACTTACATTAGTCATGTTGGAGATAACTGTTTAAAGGAATTTGTTTCCCACTGTTTTAGATGCTCCAAAGTAGTGTATATCCCCAATGAGATATCACTTAGACTTTAGAAGCTAAGGTTTGGATTTATTTCTCTATGAATGATTGATCTAAATTTGCTACCGGTTTATGAAAATACAGAAATTACTTTTAACCAATATTCTATGGGCTTCTATGATCTTTTTTATGTTACACCATTCTGATAATATGAATATTCACTTCCTTTTTCATCTCCCCTTACTGCTATAATGGATGAATTGAAGAAGGGGAAAGTAGGGTTTTCAAGATTCCGGTTTCCATTTGAGCATCACTATGTTTATGTGATAAACTCTACCCATTGGTGGGTGCTGAAAAATCACAGGCATGCCTATTGCTTAGGGAAACAATCTCAGGCAAGCCTAGTGAGTTCTGCTTGGGCATTCAAGTGGTAAATTGAGCTCAGTAAAGTCGGCCATTTCCCTGCAGCCACAAACTTCTGGCTGATGTAATAATGCAGGTGTCACCTTAGCTGGAACAGTCCCTTTGAATGCCCTCTCCTACACATGCTCGTTTCTATTGACTTTTTATTTAACTTGCTCACAAGGCATGGCAAAATCAGACAAGAACACTTTGTGCCTCCGTTTGATGGAAGCTTCCGAGGGAAAGTGTCACCCGAGAGCTGTTAGAACTCACACACACGAGCGAGACTGTCTGTACTTTGGTTTCTGGTGTTAATTTATCATTTCTGGTTTAAAACATTGAATATAGAAGTAACTCAGGGAAACTCATATGACTATAACATACTTGCATGTTAGGATTTGTTTATTTTGGAATGACAGGATGTGGGGGTAGGGTACTTTAGTGCAGTCCTCTGATTTTTATTCCCAGGAAATGGTCTTATATTACTACTGTATTTCTTAGTTTAATCCCATTATAACACATTCACCCATCTTATTTTACTAGGCTGATATACAAAGTGCTGAATATGTGACGTTTGAAGTGTTAAACATGGCAGGAAATCCACTTTTCCAGTCATGACATATTACTATTCTATGTCTTTAGTCTTCATATTCCTAGCCATCTATACGGTGAATTTCCTTTTTCTACTTTTCCTTTGTTCTTTTGATTTTCTGAGACAGTATTTCGGGAAGACTCAGCTTGCCTTGAACTCACTAGGTAGCTGAGTGTGGTCTTGAATTCCTGATGCTTCTGTCTCTACCTCCTAGGTGCTGGGATTAGAGGTGCCTGACTATGAAGTTCTTTGAGAGTATTAAAATTGAAGAGTACTTAAACCGGAATGTTTTTTTCTCTAAAACAGAAGTATTTCTATGGGAAATTTTATGTCTCAGAACTAATACAAAAGTGCATTATAGTTTAACTTGATTTTATTTTTTATGTGATGAGGTTATTTTAGGTAATCTCATGGGTGTAATATTACTCTATTAATTTTAATAATCTATTTAGTTATACATGATACAAAAAGTTACACAAAACATTTAATGTCCTGAGTAAACCTCATTTATTAGTTAAATAAGAATGTCATAGTTTGACAATAATTGTGTATTTTTCAAGTATAAAAGCATTCTTATGATTCTGGTATGAACAAGTCTGTCAAAAGCCTGTCGGAATGGTACTCAGATAATTCATATTATGCTATATATATCTCAATATTAATTTTACATATCTGAAATATTTAAAGTCTTAAGTTGATTAAAATACATATACTCAAAGTGTACAAGTATGAACTTATTAATCATCAATAATTATTAGTGTATTTATATTGTTAGTGTGTCTAATTGCAGCAATAGGCATTTACTTGATGTCATTTTTCTTTACTAATAACCATGTTCATCTATTAGCAATTACTAATGAATATTTATTTGGTACCCATTGTGTACAAGGTCTTGAACTAGGTTCAGTATCATTTGTTGAAGAATATTTTTTAGCTATTAACTTATCTTCAGTGGGCTTATTATTTATATAAATAGCTACACATAGATTGGCTTTATTGATGGACATGATAAATATGAAAATATTAATTCAGGGACATAGAATGAAGACTAAAACTTAGAGGATTGGAACTCTTACCTATCTATCTGATATCTCAACATGAGTGATCTGAGAAGATCTATATTCATATTTTACTGTATAACAGAGGGCCCTGAATGCTTAAGTTAATTCCCCAAGGTTTCCCCAGGTTCATGCTGGAGTCAAGTCTGAGTTCAAGGCAAGTGTGCTTTCCTTTAAAATGTCCCATTGCTGCTACAGCAGCAGGTTGAAGAAAAAAATTCCTATGAAATAAATCAATAGGAGGACATTTTCAATAGTAGGGTATAACATAGAGAAGGGTTGGCAAGATAATTATGAAAGACAATTGAACAAGTCCAGTGAAGTTAATTACAGAGAGATAGGAGGGAAGTCATAGATAGGTATATTATGAGAAACATGTACTGGGAGACTAGATTAATTCTACTTAGGAAGTGAGAAATTATGATTGCTGGCATTTTTATGCTAAGTTTAATGAAAGTGAAAGGCTTAACTATTCAGTGAAGACAGTGTAAGATTAAATTGAATGTTGTCTAACTATTTGGCCACCAGTTGTAATAGTTAAAGCTACACAGTATCATCGTTCTATAATTATCATATGCATGGCATCACCTTCAAAATTAAATGACAAATTCCACTAGGGATAAAAGTAAATATGCAAATATCTTTACTTTTTACGTTAAAATTTGCTATTTGTGTATGTTTGTGTCTATGCATGTGTGTGATAGTTATGTGTGAGTAAAATCACATGTTATGGTGTGTGTAGTTAGAGCAGCAGAGTAGAAAGAGTTTCCTTTTCCCTTGTGGATGCTGGGATTGAACTCAGGTTTTCAGGCTTTTGTGGCAAGCCCCTTTACCTGCTGAGCCATCCCACTTGCTTAATATACGATGTAGTAGTTGTTTCATCGTAAGAACTTTCCTTGATTTGTAAGAGTTTCAAATAGAGTTCACCATTCTAAGGAAGAACATAAATCCTGGAATGTATACTAATGATTTAGAGTTATCTATTTATCTTATATTTTCTTGGCAATTAGCATAAAGTGAGCAATTAGTAAAATGTATATGATAATATATCAATTAAATACAGAAATATTTTTGGTCTTAATGAAAATCAAAATTTCTCAGTTGTAACAAAGAAGGGAGAAGGAAATAAAACACACAATTCCTGGTTGCTTAAAAAAAAAAAAAACACAGCCAAATTACTAACCACAAGATGGATAGTCCAAGAAACAAGCTGACTGTGGTGAGAGTCACCATAAATTAGCATTAGTAGGCTCCAACTTTTTTCTAATTATCTAGGAAGGCTCTAGATGAGCCATTTACTAACAAAACAAAATTTATCTAATTGTTTTGTATCATTAAATAGAGATCATATACATGAAAGCACCAAGGACTAGAATACTTTCAGGATAAAGTTTTTATTAATTTTTGAGAATAGCCAACATTTATATTTTTTTCTGGAAAAAAGTCTACATCTTCAAAAATGTACATTTTTGAGCTTTTTTTTTGTTTGTTTCTTTTGTTGTTGTTTTGAGACAAGGGTTTCTCTGTGTAACCCTAGCTGTCCTGGAACTCAAGCTATAGATCAGGCTGGTCTCGAACTTAGGGACCCACCTCTCTCTACCTTCCAAGTGCTCGGATTAAAGGCATGTGCTGCCACACCTGGCTCCATTTTTGAATTTTTGATGAAAATTTTTCATGAGTATTTTCAATTGTGTTAACAGAGCTGGTTTACTTGCTAAAAAGGATGATGCAAAACCCAGAGATTGTTTTCAATGAAGACATCTGTATTTCTTTTGAGACCTTAAAGCACAGCATGGTGCTACATTTTGTAGATGGTGAAACTGAGTCACACCCAGGTGCTTGCCATCCTTTGTGTCATGTGAGTCAGGCGAAGTCAAGGATTCCAACTCAGTACCCCTGCCTTCATTTCTAGTCAACAACTCTTTTTCAAAGCTTTTTAGAGACACAGCTTTTAAACAAACAGTTGGAGATCAGGTCTCCTCAGCTGTCATGTTGTGAGATGCACATTTTCCTGCATGAATAGTCGACCTCACTTAGAGCAGCAATATTGTAATGAACATGCCCTTTTCTAGAGCTCTTCTGGGGGTATATCCAGGCAGCCTGACAGGGAAGAAACCCCAAAGGCCATATTTAGAAGATGTAAACAGAAGTTTTAAAGGCACAGAGCTCCCAGAGGATATCCTTTAAAACATTTGCTTTATTAATAGTAACTTCTAACATACTTACTAATATGTATATATTTAAAATAGTGCATGAGCCTCCTCTTAGACATTGAGGTGTGGGAAAAACAATAGAGGAGAATGAAAATCATACTGGCAAAATTATAGAGAATGTTGCCCCTTAGGGTATTCTTACCTGGTAAGAAATGCCTGCGATCCCATTACAGTGAAGTAATGAAGTCACAAAGTTGGAGTGTAGGAATGACCATGCCTCTTGTTGGTACCCAAAACGCCTGGGAGCATTCCTTTCAGAATTTCATTGTTCATTTTCAGGGAGTAAAAACTATGATATTCATCACTGCCTCAAGGACTGTATACAAGAATGCAAGCTAGGATGGGAAGAGGCAAAGGGGGTGGAGGTGTGTGAGTATACTGAGACAGGGTCTTTCTGTAATGTGGCTCTGACAACTCTGGAAGTCAATGTATAGACCAGGTTGGCCTCAAGCTCACAGAGAACTGCCTACTTCTACCCCCCAGAACTAAAGGCATATACCACCACACCTGGAAATAATTGGTGCTTTGGTATTAATATTCACAGAAAAAAATATATTATTAAATTTGACAGAGTATGAGTGGCCTTAACAGATTGAAACAAATAGCATAGCATTTCTGTATAACCAGGAATACTAAAATTTATTTAAAAACGAATATAAGGCTGAGGATGTAAACTAGTGATAATATGATTATTTGCATGCCCAAGACATTGGCATCAATACCTAGCATCGCAAAAATAAACAGAAAATTCTGAAAAGGAAGACAGGTAATAATACAGAATCAAGAAATTAGGAATAAACTATTTAAAACATCTACAGTATTGATTTCTCACGATGTTTTGGATCTGAGAGTGTAGTTTTTGTCTTTCAAGCTAAAGTGTAGTTTCACACAATGCTGTCTGTTGAGAATCAGTACTTCAGATACTATGACGTCATGAATGTCAGATTGACTCAGGTCGCATAGATCACTTTCAAGATGCTGTGCTTTCTCACGGAACTGGTCTGGCTCATGTCTGCCCTGTGTGTCATGTGCAAAGATGAAGGTGTGACATTCCTTCAAAGACCCCATTGCTGTAGAGGAAATTGCCATGATAATATCAGAAATGAAGAGAGGCTAATGACACACAGCTTGTGGTCGCCTCTTTTGTTTTTTCTGAACATCACTCCACTCACAATTTTGCAAAGTATCTTCTGTAGTCCTCTTAGGGATAAAGGCGTGGCCCCTTTCCCCAAAGGAAAACGATGAGATGAGAAATAATCTTCCCACCAGTGGCGATAGTATGATTGCAGCACAGTATTAATAATGGAGATGCCAAATATTATTAGCAATGTTGTGCAAACCCAGGGGAGAAGCAGGCAAGAGTTTGCAGGATGAGAACATGCCACTCAGTTCTCTGCTCTTGTTAGACCTGGGGTCATTTACTGAATACCAGGACCAGAGCTCCCAGCTTCTGCCTTCTGTTTTTCCTAAGAGAAAGGACAATAATAAAATTACAGGTCCATCTCATAATTGTAGGCCGAGTAAAGTGCTTATTTTCACATTAGAGCTTGTGCAATATGGAGGGAAATTTATTTAGTACGGCTTGTGAATTGGTGGATCGGAGGGAAGCCGTCAAGTGGCAGAGAGGACCCGTGCGTGCAAAGCTCCCTTGGTAATTGCGATGCTGCAGGCTCTCCTCCAGTCCTTTAATAGATTTCCCCAGCTCCTTGAGCCCGGTGAAAATTTCCTCATTAAGAAGAACTTATTCCATTTCCTTTCATCATTTATTATTGAAGACCAAGTGTGAGTGGAGGAAGTCTCCGAGATTACGGGGTAGAATTTTAAACAACAACAAGATCTACATTGGGAGTCTGAGAAAGAGAGAAGAAAGCTTGTGTTGTTGTTTATAACACAGAGAACACACAAGAGGCTTCCTGCCTGAGAAGCTGAGCCATGATGTCTAACCAGTAAAAGATTACAGCGGAGTGTGTAAAACTCCCATTGTCTTGATATAAGAAGTTTTGCCTCCTAAAATTTTACTAGTTTATTCTGAGTTACTAAGTAGAGAGAAGCTGGGGATTCTGAGAGCCCTGTGTCCCAGGCCTGAGGTGTGACAGTGTCATGTAGATTTTGCTATGACCTGATGAAAGACCAGTCTTTGAAGACTTCCCCTGTGAACTCTGTAAAGTAAAGCAGGTTGGGCAAATACAACTATCTACAGCATATTTTAGAAGATGTAGCTCTGTAAGAGAGATTTAATGTACATATGTTTAAAAGTGTAAAAATAAACCTGATCCCAGAACACACAAATATCCAATAATAGAAGAATCATTTATTGCACACGTTTGAAAACCCTGTGCTTTAGTGTGCTGTGTTCCCTTCAGCTGATCGCTCTCCTAGCTGGGTATAATGCTCCCTTGATTTATAATATAACATAAACGGAGCATCCCACTGAGGATTCAAAACACAATTTTGAATACAAATTCAGCATTCATCTTTCTTTTAGCAAATACTGTGCTTTGTGTATGTTCCAAATGAAGATATTTTTGTTTTTCCTTGGAAAAATAAAATTGTTACTTTCCCTAAAAGACAATTCTAACGAGTTTGAAAAAGAAAGAAAGGAAGGAAGGAAGAAAGAAAGAAGGAAGGAAAGAAAGAATGAAAAGGAAAAAGCAAAAATAAAACCCAAGTTCTTTTGATGAAGATGGAAGTCCTGTTTCGAGGAATGTAGGTGTGGGCAGGAAAGGAGGAGGTGCATCTGAGGCTATTACAAGAGGTTCTTGGTCATTTAGGATAGTGGTTCTCAACCTTCCTAATGCTGTGACCCTTTAATACAGTTCCTCATGTTGTACTGATCTGAAACTATAAAATTATTTTTGTTGCTACTTCATAGCTGTAATTTTGCTACTGCTATGAATCATAATGGAAATATCTGTGTTTTCTGATGGTCTTAGGTGACTCCTGTGAAAGTTTCTTGACCAGAAAAGGTGGCAGCTCTCAGGTTGAGAAACACCTATTTAGATACGATTGCTTCTGAACTCTGAAGAAGTTTAACCTTATCTGATTCACTGGCTCTAAGCTAATAAATCATGTCTCTAAACTATCCCTCCTCCTTATTGTAATTGGATACAAAATGAGGGTTTGTATCAGAACAAGTTGGAATAAAGTCAGTCTTCTTCTGCGTATAATGACATGTCAGCCAACTTTGTTTTGCACAGAAGTGACAACAGTGGGAGACAGAGATAGCCTGCTCTCTGCTTTGGGGGCTGGTTTGCTTTAATCAGGCAGTTTCCAGCTTGGGAAGGGATCTAACCTAAATTTGTTTAGCCCCTGTTTCTCACCAAAGACTACTGAAAATTGCTTTTAAAATGTTTTATGTCTAAAATCAGAAATTAATAGCAGAGAGGCTTCGAATGGAATCTTATAAAAATCCTTCATGGACTTCACACAATCCCAGTTGTGTAGTATTTGCCTTCATTTACAGTGTGACCATGATACAGTCGTCAGTCTGGTTCCATGAGCTCTAATTCTCAACACATGCCAAAACATCATGTCTGCTGTTGATCTAGTTATTGGATGGTCAGGGTTAAAGAATATATTTTCCTTGTATTTTACTGCCTCTCTCAAGTCTACCCAGATCCTTCCCCACTTCTGTTTTATGTTTATGTTCCCCACTACTGTCCCTGAGCATGGAGCCTGCTCTGGCATATGGTTGATATAACCATTGTAACCCAATTGAAGAAAACAGATTCTCCCTGTCCCAGAAACTATCAATTTTGAAGAGTTCCTTGTCTAATGGTTGGATATTGTGCCTATTTCCCTTCCTCAATACTGTATTTTCTCTTACTTGAACCTGTATTGATTCTCTGTGATTTGACACAGTTTATATGTGCATCTGCTGTGTTATATCTAGAAAACACCCTTTCCTTGAAGTTACCCACCACCTCTGTCTCTTACTGTCTTTCTTCCTTCTCTTCCAGATAGAGCCTGAGCCTTGGGGTTTGTGTGTGTGTGTGTGTGTGTGTGTGTGTGTGTGTGTGTGTTTGTGTGTGTTGCTTGATAAAGGCAAAAATAAAGACTTCAAAATAAAAAAAGTCAGTGTTAAAATAGTTCATTTGTTTACTATAAAATTCTTCCAAGAATCAGCTTGTTATCCTAAATTTCGCACTGTGCATCTAGCTTGATGCATTTGTCGCAAAATTCTCACCTGGTATGATAAGCAGGGGTGCCTTTCACAACAGCTCTGAAACACCAATGGCTGTTTGTCCATCTCCAACACACCAAGATCTCTTTGCATGGAAACATTTATCTCCTGTCACTCACCCGCAAAACATGCACAGAGTCACCAAGTGTGGAAGCACAGGAGACACAACAGTGACCAGCTCTGCTGTATCCGGCCTGGTTCCTGTGAATTTTCTAGCTGCAGACTCTCATTGTATTTCCATATCTGCCATGAGCACGGCTGCTTTCTGTTGCTTTGCATATTGTGGCCCTTACTTATAGACTGCCCATCAACACGCTTCACCTTTATAGAGCTGAACTGCTTTTACGTTGATTTTCTTAGCCCTCCGCTGCTGTGGTGTTTCTCACATGCAACCACATGCACTTTATCTTGTTTCTTTGACCTCATGGTACCCCATGCAGCTTATCCCTATGTGTGTTATTCCAAATCTTCATCATTCTGTTGTATCAAATATTCTTTCATATTTCATTGGGCATCACTTTCCTGTAGAAATTTCTAGAAAGAATATTCTATATATATTGCATGCTGGATAGAGTGCCTAATAGCTTTGTGTGGCTATCAAGCAAATGGAAAGGTGAGTGACTACCAATGTAGAATTTAAGTTTATGAAAAAGTTTATGAAAAATTTTGTTTATATTGTTTTTTCCATTTGAAAAAATTTACTTTAAGAAAATACTTAAAAATTTTATTCTTTGACAATTTTAATTGTACATAGTTTATTTTAATGACTTTTATCATCCCCATGACCCTCTCTTGTCCTCTTCTACTCTTGAGGACCTAATTCTTACTTCACAAAGTTCCTCATGGTTATTTCTGAAAATTATTTACGTTGACTGTATGTGTATGAGTATTGTAGCCGCATGTTTATACGTGCATCATGCATGTAGCTACTTGGTGCCTACGGGGTCAGGAGATCGCGTTGGACACCCTGTAAGAGGAATTATACACTGTTGTGAGTCTCCATGTGTGTGCTGGAACAGAACCCAGGTCCTCTGCAAGGGCAGCAAGAGTTCTTGATGCTCTTAGCCTCTAAGCCATCCCTCCAGCTCCATGCCAGCTTTTAGTCTTTCCTTGTTTGTTTCTTTCTTTCTTCTGTTCCTTTCCCTTCCTTCCTTCCTTCCTTCCTTCCTTCCTTCCTTCCTTCCTTCCTTTTTCTTTCTTTCTTTCTTTCTTTCTTTCTTTCTTTCTTTCTTTCTTTCTTTCTTTCTTTCTTTCTTTCTTTCTTTCTTTCTTTCTTTCTGTCTCTCTCTCTCTCTCTCTCCCTCCCTCCCTCCCTCCCTCCCTCCCTTTCTTCTTTTCTTCCCGCTCTCCCTAAACACCGTGTTGGTTTAATTATGACTGCTTGCCTGAATTTGAGCTGGGGTTATTTACCAAACATAAGTAGTTTACCAGTCTGTATTCTGCTTAATCAAATGACTTGTCATCCTCCTCAACTAAATGCTATTCGAGTTTCGTGAAAATGTTTTATTTTCCATGAGTTAGATCTTTTGATATCACAGCTGCATATTTCAGTTTTACTGTATTAAATACCAAACCATTGTAATTTAATTTTATTGTGTCAGCTCTTGCTGGAAGGAGCCCTTGGGTATCGAGCAATAGATGGTTTACAGTAGCATTTTATTTTTATGCATTGGTTCTTTACCAATTATTTTTCTATTGGTTTTGAAATTTAGGTTAAAGGGTGGCTTTAATCACTTTTGTGTCTTTTTTGTTACACTGAAAATTAGACTAATAATTTCATTTATCTAATAAACGTTTGTCTGTGGACCAGATAATGTGCTAGGCTTTGGTAATAATCTGATAAATGAGCGGTTTGTTGAGAGAACATGAAATCTTGTGTAATGTTGGAAAACCCAATTCAAATAGATTTCTGTTTCACATAGATGAAGACCTAGAGTAAAAGTCCAATATTGAAAAAGAAGCCACAAATTTAGGAATCATCATACAGCTAGGCTAATGGATCCCATGGCAGTGGCTAAATACACAGAGGGAGAAAATGTGGTCTGATTGGAACAGGTGTCAAAGGGCTAGTCTTGACAATTTGCACCAGTTGCATTGGATATAAAACAGGGTGGGAAGGGTGGAGTGACCAATGGGGCAACACCAGCTTTATAAAGTCACGAATAACTGTAGAAAAGGAAGTCCCTAGTTATTACTGTAGAAGAAAATTCATCAGAACTGTAAGATTTTAAAGAGATGAGGGAGAGTGACAGAGAGACAAAGACAGAGAAAGAGAGACAGAGAAATAGAGAGTCAGAGAAATAGAGAGGGAGAGAGAGACAGAGAGAGTAACAGAGAGGCAGAGAGAGAGAGAGAGAGAGAGAGAGAGAGAGAGAGAGAGAGAGAGAGAGAGAGAGAGAAAGAGACAGACAGACAGACAGACAGAGAAAAGTTTACAGAGATGTCAGCATCTCCAATGCCAGAGGCCTCCCAATGCCTCGAAGAATATATATTTATGAAATTTTGAAAGAAAAGAGACATGAATATGCTTGGAGATGGAATATAAGAGCATATTTGGTGCATTTGAAATGGAACAGTTCACTGTTTCATTCGGTGCTTATGCTTGGTTTAAACTTAAATCTTTCTTTTCCATTAAATCCCAGTGAGTCTGTTACAGAAGAAACTCTGAGAAAGGCCAAAGAGATTGGGTTCTCAGACAAGCAGATTTCAAAATGTTTAGGACTGACTGAAGCCCAGACAAGAGAGCTGAGATTAAAGAAAAACATCCACCCTTGGGTTAAACAGGTAAGACATTATCTCTTTCTATCAAGGATTTCTGTTTTGATATGTAGGTGCCATATCAAAATTACCATTAATGAAGCTTGTTTAGACGACAACTCCACTTATCTGACTGATGCCCATGTTGTTGGTAGGTTCACTCAGCACAGGGGTGTGTGACTTGTGCATGAAGGGACAAGGATGAAGGGGCAGTGGGATATAAAGAAAACATGATTTCCATGCTTTAAATACAGTAACCAAAATTAGCTCTGCCTTTGACCTATGTATAAACATAGATGTAGTGACAGAAATCTTGGTGTAATAATATATGGGTCAGCACAGGGGCTGAGCGTCTGGAAAAAAATCATTATCTCTTTGGGCACTAACTTTTTAAAAGGTCAATACTTTATTTTAAGTGCCCCATCATTATGGTTCATTCATATTCATCGTGTTGAGGCTGGACGTAATGATCTCATCTAGCATTCATGACAATCACACATGAACATTCATAGGTATGCCATTTGGTTGGCTTTTTTTCCCTTTTAATGGAAGGGGTGTTTTGGCTTAAAGTACCACCAGCTGCTTTTTGTCCTTTAGAATCATTGACTTTTCTCTGTGGGTTTAAGGCGCACATGTAAGCCCTTAGGTCACAAGCCGGATTCTAAATATTTTCTGCTCAGCGATTATTACCTTTCTTTTTTCTTACCAGCTTCGCACCAGCTTGCCCTGTCAGCCCCAAATTCTTGCTCACTAAGCTGAGTCAGTGACCCTTGAGAGTAGAATTGATTTACTTTTTCCAATTATGTCCAATGAGATCCGGATTCCCTACTGCCTGTTGCACGCTTTCTGATATCTGTGTTACCCATTAGTTCTATTACTAATGAAAATCCTATCCATTAATTTGCAGACTGAAAACTTCCTTCCATGTATGGCATTTTGGTCTGACTTAGACGTCATACATAGACACTTTAGGTGCCTGGTTGAATAAGTGGTCCTTGTGAACAGTTATGAACATTTTATGTGAGCGGTACTACTGCAGGGTTCCCAGGAAACACTGAGTAAAGGGGTCACTAGATTATATTGTTATTTCTTTTGTCATTTTGGTTTTCAGAATTAGTAAGTGCCTTGGTTATACATAGCTTTTCCTGGATTTATATTTGGCAGTATGAGACATTAAAGAAATATGGGAACAGCCCAAAATGTCCAGTCTTTAAAAATTGTAAAGAGTAAAAAAAAAAAAAAAAACCTCAATTAACAAATTTTCTTTTGCAGATTGATACATTGGCTGCAGAATACCCATCAGTAACAAACTACTTGTATATTACCTACAATGGCCAGGTAAGAACTACAAAGATCATCACATGTAGATTGCTCTAGGTTTAGGGCTTAGCCTATCTTTGGGAATGCAGAGTTTTCATCTTTGATTATCGGCCGACCTTGGTAATAGAAGTGGCATCATGTAGGAAAGGTGCCACGAGGAATGTCTGAACTCATTCTGTTAGGAAATGCCAAGCAGGTGTGAGAAGATGAAAGTATGCTGTATTCTCACGACTAAGTTGCAAATATTGAGCTATATCAACTTAAAAATAGAGCTTCTATGAGACTCTAGCACATTATATTTAGAGATTTCCTAAGACTAATAGAGACACATGTGAGAAACACACACTTAGAGATGGGCAAGTAGCTTAATTAGATGGAATAATAACATTGTAATGTTAATATTTTTTCTTTTCCCCCTTAGGAGCATGACATCAAATTTGATGACCATGGAATAATGGTGCTGGGCTGTGGTCCATACCACATTGGTAATATGATAACATGTTTACATAAGACTTTATAGTTTTCTAGTGCCCTTTATAAATATTGATTCTATTACCCTAAGAGTTCACCAAACAAATGTTATAATAAGTGTTTCACAATTTAGGAAACTGAGATCTAGAGAAATAATATTTAAACTTAGGAAGTGATTTAGTGTCAAAAGAAAAGTGGGATTCAAGCACAACTCTCGACTACAAATTCTACCTCCTTTTTATATCATAATATTACATCATAATTTTCACTCTTGTTCATAAAGAAGGGCATAAAGGAATCAGATCAAGCTCTCTCCCCAAGCTGAACCTAAAGCATGAATCTAATCATAAGGGCTCCACTTTCCAAAGGCCTCTCCCAAGACTGTAGTAAAGGATTGTGTTTCCAATACACTGATGTGAACATCACCTATTTGTATGACCTATCTGTATTTGGTTTATGGCTGTACAACCTAAGTACTTTCATGGCTATCTAAGCTCTTCTCTTTGGAATGTTTCTTTTAACCTTTGGTTTCATGTGATTCATTTATGACTGCCATGTTACACTGCGGTTGAGAAAAGAATAGCCAAGCTCATGATCAAGTATATACGCACCTGACACTGAGGAGCAAGCTACCACAAGTGGATGAACATATTTTGATTAGAAGATAATGGCCTAATGCGAAAAATCAGTGCCTACCTGTATCTTTGCTTCTACGGCAACCCAGCAGAGTGATATTTGGAGTCTTTAGGCCTTTATTATGCTAAGATTAATTCTTAGAAGGTCACATACTGTTAAAAAGGACAGGACTCATCAGTCAGTGAAAATATGTCGGAGCTGCAAGTCACCTCACAAGACTGCTGGGTTAACCATGTAAGAGTGATCATGTGAGAGTTAAAGCAAGACCTCAAGTGTTTTAATTGCTGCCTTAGCTGTTTAGCACATTGAAGTCAGAGTTTTCACTCTGAATTTCCTTCACTAAATGAAGTTTATCTTTTTATAGTGGATATATCTCTTTATATCCATTGACATCGAAGCCCTGAATTCTTCAAACATGAAGATACCTATTACCTAGCTTAAGTTTAATTCAAGTCAACATTTTATTATTGTCCAGTCAGTCCCCATTTCTCTTACCATTAACAGAACTTGTAAATAGGTTTAAAGTTTTGTATTAAAGATTCAATTGAAATCATTGACATCCTTCACCTGCACTGGCTGGAGAAATATTTCTTCTCCTCTCACTCCTTTTCCTAATATCCTTGTCTCTGCAGGCAGCAGTGTGGAATTTGATTGGTGTGCTGTCTCCAGCATCCGCACACTGCGCCAACTTGGCAAGAAGACAGTGGTGGTGAATTGTAACCCAGAGACTGTGAGCACTGATTTTGATGAGTGTGACAAACTCTACTTTGAAGAGCTGTCTTTGGAGAGAATCCTAGACATCTACCACCAGGAGGTAAAACGTGGAGAAAAAAAATCAAAAAGGAGAGATATATTTAGTGTATACCTTATATATAATTATATTCATGTGTTCAGATTTATAGTGTAACTCTTCTTAGGACATATCTTCAGTTTTCTCCACTGTCTAATTTTGTAGGGAAACTCCAAAAATAATTGCCCTGGCTTTTTACTTCTTGTACCTTGGCATAGAATGGTCATTTCACTCAATATTCCCCCATTTTGTTCATATGCATTACAACTATGTTGAAAACTCAGTAACACATATCAGTCACATACTAACTAGCATAAAGGAATCTCCATAAATATCTTTTGAAATTTTTTAAGAGACCATCTCCTCATTCCATAAAGGATGTGGTTTAGTGATGAACAGTTCTCAGAGGAGGTAGGTCATTTGTTTGCCAATGACCAGTTCATTCCTTTCTTAATCAGATGAAACCATTATTACTAGTCTTCAGGTTCAGATTAGTGAGTCTATTCCAAATGATTTTGGTTCCTGTGAAGCTTTCTTTTACAGTTGAAATTGACCTATCCTCATGAAAACATTGAATATATATTCTCTGTGGATTAGTGATTTAAGGTTACTCTAAGTCTGTAGAAAGGTTATTTTATACTATATAAATAACTGTGGGAAAATTTAATGGTGATGCCTAGTAGTTAGATATTTGATATAACTTTTATTAATTCCTTACCACAAAGAAACAGTCCTATATATGAAAGAAATACACTGAATCAGAGCCATAGGATTGAATTCTAGTTTTGACTGAGAAACTGTTTTGTGCATGTTCTGGAAATCTCTGTGATCCATCCTTTTGTTAATGAATAATATAAGGTTGCAGGCACAGCTATGTAGATACTGTGAAGGTGAGGTGGAGTAGTGGATGATAATGTATAGAGCTGAAGCAATGTGCTGACTTCATGTTTACAAAGAACAATAGATAAATTTAGAGCCAATGTATACTTACAGGTAACTGTTTAGTCTGACCTATTCATCTCAACACAATATAATAACATTCATTGTCCTATTCATATAATCCATGATGAGGAAGAGGATTTAGTTCTGTCACTGATAAGAGTTTTCTAGGTGACTCCTTTATATTCTCAGATAGATAGTTGAACATCAAAAGAAGTGCATTCTACAAATATTTCTTTAGAATGTTGACATGCCATGTTTAGCAGGAAGGATATGTCTTAGTTAGGGTTCTATTGCTATGAGCAAACCCCATTACTAAAAGCAACATGGGGAGAAGAGGGATTTATTCCATCTTACACTTTGAGGTAACAACTATCGCTGAGGGAAGTCAAAGAAGATATTCAAGGCAGGAAACTGGCTGCAGGAACTGATGTAGAGGCTATGCAGGAGTGCCACTTACTGGTTTGCTTCTCATGGCTTCCTCAGCCTGCTTTCTTGTAGAAGCTAGGACCAACCACCTAGGGGTGGCATCACTGTAGGATGGACCCAGCACAAAAATTATCAATCAAGAAAATACATGACAGGATTGCCTATGTGCCAATCTGATGGGAAATTTTCTCAATTAAGGTTTCTTCTTTGAAAATGACTTTAGCCTGTACCACGTTGATATAAAAACTAGCCATATCAGAGATTCTACCTTCAAGGCATTGATAATAAAACTGGGATCCATGATGTATCATGAAAAATTAAACAGTTTTTGAAAGAAATATTAAGAAACATCATAGGCAATAGCATTATGCAATTTCTACACTGTTTCCTTGTGTGATGATTTCAGGACTATCTTTACTGCTTTTAGATGTTCTCATACATAACTTTAAATGAAACTCTGAATATAATTGAAGGATTTTTGAAAATAATATATTGACCCTTCACGGAACCTTAATGGCATCTAAAACAAGCAGTACCACATTAGAATATATTATGTTGGAGATCATATGAGAACCATTCCATCTATGTGTTCTTTTGGTTATCCTAAATGGTGGATCAGGTAACATATACAATAATGTACATATATGTTTCTTCTCATGGCATTGTTGTATTCCTTACAGCAGGCTCCATGATGCTGCGTAATCACATCTGATAATGGGTGTAACCTCAATGCAAGAGATTGCCATTATCCTACCTTGAGATGTGGAATGCCCTAGCATTTTAATTTTACAAAATAAAAAGCATGTCTAACAATTTTCAGAAATACAACATTTAAGCCATTTTGAAAGGAAATCTCTCTTTGTAATGCATAACTATGTTGGGCAATAGCAAGTATAATTGATAGATCTCTTAGTCCAGCTATGGGACTATCGTTAAACTTATAGTATAAAACATTACGAGGTGACCTGCCCAGTAAGTAAAGCAGGCGTCCACTGAGGAGGGTTTTGGCACAGTTCCTTAAGGAAGTGTTGACATCTGCTTCCCACTCTTCTTTACTTTTCTTCCTTTTTTTTTTTTTTTTTTTGGCTAGAAACTATTCTAGGAAAGGAACTCTCATTCTACAGAGTGACCAAGAGAATCGGTTAGTTATTTCTTCTGATTTTGTGCCAAGGTTCTTCTGGAGGAGAGATCTGAATTTTGATAATGTACTTGATTGCTTGCTAACAACAGTGTAGGTGACAAGCATCAAGGAAAGAAGATGCTGGTGTCACCACTGACACAGCTTTGCTGGATGATATCTGGCCTAGGGTACCACTTTGCTTAGGACATTCCCTACAATAGGAAAACTGTTCTCAAAGTAATTTGAAGTAAATGACGAGATTGTTACATTGTTGGAAATCTTAGCACCCTCCATGCTTCTCATTACTAGATCTACTTGCATGGCACACATTAGTATTTGAAATCTTCACAGGCTACAATGAATAAGAGTCACAGGGATCTGGGTTTCAATACACATATTTTTATTCTACACAAGGTTATTGTTTGAAAAGTATATATAAAAATAGTTTAGTTTTTATCTTAACCCCATTTAAGACTCTTTCCTCAATACTTTGATATTTATTCATTTAATAACATTTATGTTCTTTTTTTATGACCAGCATGGTGGTATGCACCTGTGCTCCCAGATATTTAGAGAAATGAAATAGAAAAGACAACTTGAGTCCATGATGATAAGATTAGCTTCGTCAACATATAAAACTTGGTCTGAACACACGAATACATACACGTGTGTACAAACAGACACACACACGTACACACACACACACACACACACACACACACACATGTACTCATGTGCACACACCCCAGATTACATCTGAATAAACAACACAATACCTTTGATGCTGCTGACTGCTTGAGTCTTCCTTGCATATTTTTTTTTGCACTTTCACAATGCATACTTTTCTGGACTGTACTTTGTAAACATGTATCCTGCATACATTTTATTAGTTTTAACACTATAGGTTTAGTTAGATGAAGGTACTTCTGTAACATAAAGAGTTAAATGAATGACTTGCAAACATTAACAAACAGTGCTCATTAGGGAATGAAAGACTAAACAGAATTCATTTTTAGCATTTGGTTTAATTGTAATTAAATATGATGCCAAGGTTCTACATAAAGTGTAATGTGTAACCTAGAATGAAAAGTACCAAAATATAAGGCCTTCTATTTCTCACTGGTATATACAGTGTAGTTTTATAAACTGGAGATAACTCATGAAATTATAGAGTCAAGGTAATTTTTAATTAGGCAAAGCTACTTCTATTAGTAAGATAAGTTTCACTTTCTTATGTTGTATTGTGCCTTAATCAGTGAAGACCAATATGATTAATGGTTAGAAGAAATTAAAATGTTCTCAAATAAATTTGAGGCATGCTCTTTTAATTCATTTGAGGGTTTTAAGGTAAGTTTCTGGTGTGACTTGTAGCTTGGACAATGCTTAGAAATATCCTCATGCTACCTTAACTTAGGGATATCAGTTTTTAAAGTAGGAGATGAAGCTGAAGGTAAAGTTGAGGAGCTGGAGATGTAGCTCAGTGTAATGTGTTTGCTCCACATGCTTCACGCTCTGAGTTCAGTCTTCAGTACAGAGGAATCCCAAGAACCTGTTGAATTGCTTTGAGACTAAATAATTTAGAAATACCTGTAGTGCAATCTTAGCTTTTCTATTACATTTCAGATAAGTACTGGCATCTGACCATAATGGTGATGCCTAGCCAGTGGGTCTGCCTGGATTCTCTTTCTATGTACACATCTCCAGCTCCTGTACTGAGAGCCAGGAATAACCCACGTCAGTGGTTGTTCTCAACTTTCCCCAGTGAGAGACCCTTTATATAATTCCTTATGGTGTGGTGACCACTAAAGGCGGTTGAGACATATTGATTCAATTAAGGTTAGAACCTTCTGTGAAATGGTTCTATATCATTACCCAGCAAACATGCGCTCATGCCAAGTTCCTCTTGGTTCACAGACTAGGCCTACATAAGCTCCACATTTTAATTCATAGCATTTCTGTGGATCTGAGTCAACTTTCTAGTGATGAATGATGAGTATTTGGTTTGAAAAGGGAAGATTTGCTTTGTCTACTATCTCCCAAAAGTCTTACAAATAGTTCTTTTATCCTCTAGTGTCAACCATTTCTGAATACAGCCGAATAGTTCCAGCATTCAGATACTTTGTATATTACACAAGTGTAGCTTCTTCACACTCTACAGAGTTGAATTCACATGTCAGCTCCAAGTTAGCTGTGAAAGAGACTTGTGGCCTTCAGTGAGCCAATTTTCTTAGCTACACAATGGGGTTAGTAATAACTGCCGCATGTGGATTTTGTAAGGATCAAAGACATTTCAGAATGTACAGTTATGGGCTAAATAAAGAACAGTAGCTACTATATTATTCTATCTTTGAAAGTTGTCAATTTCTTGGAAAAAGAAAAATAAGTTTAATGGAAAGGGAAAATTAAATAATGTTGGTATATTCATTCAAGCCATTTTGTTCAACTTCAAGCTCTAATTTAGTCAAAATGGATCCTACTTTTAATTTATTTGATGTCTTTTACATGGAATCTTTATGTATATGCTTAATGGGAAATTTGGTTTTTAAGCCTCAAAATCTTGATGGTACTTATAATAAACTCAAAATAGTCAGAAACAAGGATTACAACAGTAAAGAGAATAACTGTTCTTTAAAGGCTTTGTAAAGATGTATGTTGAATGCATTTTTAAAAGGTAGGAAAGATATGAACATTTATAAATACACAGAACGGTTGGTTATATTCAATACCATTTACAATGCCTTTAAGAATCCTCTTGAAGCATGTTTATTCAGGCAACACTGTAATTATTGTCTCTGAAGAGATGTTAGCTTCATTCCTTATCAGCGTAATCCAAAAGCAATTTTAATTCATGATAAAATAATTTGGCATGGATCAATAACTTCAGTAATTCTATCAATTTTCATTAGTAGGTCATTAGGACAAATAACTATTGGCTGTCATATTTTTATTTTAATATCTTATTTTTGAACACAATGTATATAAGGCATTGAGGCTTCACAATCTTATTTAATCCATGTATCAGCTGTGTGAATCAGGGCAATGCTGCTATACAAATGATGGAACCTTAGGGTGAGTGGTCAATACATAGAATGAAATGATAGGGTAAAGGATTACTCATTGCCTGTATAGTTTACCTGTTATCACCACACCTCAGCTCTTCCTCACTGGTCCAGCAACAATATTGGGAAGCCTTAAGATTTTATATATATATATATATAAGCACAGTATATATACACATATATGTATACATATGCATATATATAAATAAAAGAACATACATACATCTGCTTATAAGGAATATATACATGTATATATGCACATATAAAGCAGTGGTAAGGAAATGGAAGGAAATGCTTTGTTCATTACAGGGATCAGATCCAAGGTGCTAGCCAAGGAAAACAGTTGGTAATTAGGATGTCCGGGTAGGGGTAGATGGACTTGAACTTAGGGTTGGTCAGAGGCTAAGTAAATGAGAGTGTAGAAGGAGAAGAACAATAGCCCAAGATGTTCCGGTGTTGTAAAGGATTTGTTAGTGTTGACATACAGAGATTGTAGATAATGAATAGTCACTGGGCTGATAGGAACAATGGTGGATAAGATAGGAAAGGCTTAAATGGTAGGGATGGCATTGAAGAATAGGCATTTACTTCAGGAATGACAAGAGTGTTTCAGGAAGCCGTGGGATATGCTAGATCATAGTGACAAGCACATGATACACTTCATCCATTTTATTTTAAAAGTCCATGTAAATGTCTCAAGTGATACTCATATGCTGTTCTGTGTAGTTTTGGCCTGGATTTTTATGCAGCAAAGTCAAAAGAAGTTCTTATTCTTTGTGTTACAAGTCTAATACTCTCCTGTTTTGCTAAACATTATGAAATTCTTACCTTCATGATAAATATTTCAGTGAGGATATGCTGTCAATATTATTAGCTCAGCCATCCATTCCTGCTCAGGTTACTCAGTGGCTGATAAGTGGCTTGTTTCTTCCAGGCATGTAATGGCTGCATCATATCAGTCGGGGGCCAGATTCCAAACAACTTGGCGGTCCCACTCTACAAGAATGGTGTCAAGATCATGGGCACGAGCCCCCTGCAGATTGACAGGGCTGAGGATCGGTCCATCTTCTCAGCTGTCTTAGATGAGCTCAAGGTGGCCCAGGCTCCGTGGAAAGCTGTTAACACTTTGGTAAGGAGAGGAACAAGTGTTTCTTTTTAATGTTCTCTTTTGAAGTCCTAACCTGAATGTTAGCTACCAGAGAAGCTAACTAGAGGGCAGGTAGAATACGCAACATGCTTAGTAAATTTACTCTACTGTAGCTGTGCTTGATGATTGCACTTAAATTCTGGTTATAAATAGACAGCAGCATTCTCATTAAGATTCAGACAATGAAAAGAAGTTCAAACTATTTTTGAACTAGATTTGATATGTAGAATGAGAAACTAGGAATTTTATGTATCTCAGTGTCCAATTTACATTTTAATGGAGTCTTTTGAGAGGAGGAATAAAAAGAGTTAGGTTATCCCTTGATCTAATGATACCAGTCTGCATTTTTATTGCATATTTTAAACTATTCATACCCTTTGTGTTGTCCTTTTTTCCCCTATTAATTAGAATGAAGCACTGGAATTTGCAAACTCTGTGGGCTATCCCTGCTTACTGAGACCTTCCTATGTTTTGAGGTAATTTATTGTTTTCCAGAACAATGTCTCAAAAAACTGGGAGAGACAGAAACACGTGCTGCATGCTAAGAACACAAAGCTTTGGTGTGTAGGAATTTGTTAGTCCAGACACAATCTCTGAAGCCACACAGAAAGCTTGAGTATAAATGTTTACCTCTTCCAGCTTAATTTTTCTTCTGGCAGTGGTAGCATTGTCATCTAGAAGTATCATAACTAAAGTAATTTCCTGGCCAAACTAAAGAGGGATAGTTTTACATAGACAACATTAAGACACGCCTGGGACATCTTTTGTCATCATTTATTTATTTATTTTTTGATAGTCAGAAACAACAGCTTCTTTTGGATTCTCATCAGTATCTTTTGATATTATGTTTGTTTTGAATTTGGGGGTTTTTGAGATTAGATTTTTGTAATTGATGAAGTATGATGGTGAAGAACATGGGCATTGGGGAGCCTTTATAGTAAACGTTGAAACTAAGTTCTATCATCAAAGGAGAAGTTGTGAATTATAGTCCCTTCAGATGTTACCACATGTAAGGAACCACTTCACTGAACAGGAGATAATAGGAGAAACACAATTTGCTGTGCACAATTTGGAAGTGTGAATAGGATTTGAGATGGGATCCTTTAAAATAATGAAACATTTCAAAAGAAGAGGAAATGTGCCCTTTCATTGAAATGACATTTTGTGTAAACCAGTCTAATAATACTACTTTGAAGAATTAATGTAAATCAATTTAAGCAATAGGCATGTGTTTAAAGAGGGTTGGAAGAAAGTCTTTGAATATTGTAAGTTATAAGTATCTTCCACTTTCCCATGCCTGGAATCTTGAGAGTCATTGCTTTAGCCACTGTCTCACAAGCCAATAAAACAATGGTTTTGTGCAGAACTTTATAGTAATTAGAATAGGTAAAGAAAATGCTACTTTTTAAAAGAAGAGGGAAGTAATTTTTTTTGTTTCTTTGAGTACTCCTCATTTCCAACTGTCCCATCGCATTTTCAAAGTGTCAAAATTCAGAGTAAATCTATTTAAGAACATTTTATTACTTAGGTATTTAGAAGGAAGGAGACAGTCAAATACATCTTAGTCATATACTGCATATCCTATTGGCACACATTACTGAAGAATCAGTTCTATTGCTATAGAGACTGATAAATGGTGACCTGCTTTGCATAGTGCCAGTGGGTTAAGATTAGCTGTTGATAATGAATACTGAAGAAACAGGGTGAGAGAAACTATGGTCTGGGCTAAATCCTGTTAACCATTGAGATTTACCCAGAACTAGGAAAATATTGATGCTGTGAATCAGACAGCATAATCATGGGGATATAGCAATTGCTGGGAGCAACAGGGATTTTGGGGGTCCCACCCTTAAGTTCTTAGACTTTTTGCTTCAATTTACTGACCTTGTGATTACATGGAATTAAAACGCAGCTTAGACAAAAAAGATACCTTTCTTCTGTATGGGAACTAGAGATTGCTTGGCATTGTTCAATCAGACGTAGTATACCTTACCTCTGAATTGGTAAAGAACACTCACCCGCTTTTCCCTTCACCTTTTCCAGTGGGTCTGCCATGAACGTGGTATTCTCTGATGATGAGATGAAAAGGTTTCTTGAGGAGGCCACTCGAGTCTCTCAGGTAGTGTCCCATTTCTTTGCAATGATTCGGAGTGATCTCGTTTTGTATCTTGTATCATGTTTTCTATGTGGGTTTCACTTTCACGTGAAGTTGTTGGGATAAAGGTTCCCCTTTTGTTCCTGTGTACTAGTTTCTTACATGTGAGAATGAAAACCTAAAAAGGAAAAAAAAAAGGTCTTCAAGTGATGACTAGATTTTTTTAGTATTGGTGGAATAAGCAGAAGACATCTTTCATCATCAGATTGATTTGTTTGGAGACTCTGGGAGTGTGAATGGAGGAGCACCCATGCTGGATGTTTAATAAGTGTCTTGTCCTTTCCGTGAGCTCCATGCTGGCCACGTTATTCCAGGAACTCCCAGTCTCCAGGAATATCCGGCCCTGTGTATCATTACAGGTGAAAGCTCTCTTTGCTTCAATCCTCACACCTGGGGATTGACACAACTTTATTAGTAAGTCACCTTGCTCACCTGTTGATTTTGGTTTCCATTCTGGCACACTGCATTTGCGAGTTAATAAAAATGTTTATAATTTTGTAGTGACTTAAGACACCCTTCTTAACTGCCCCAAGCTTTCACTTCCTCCTTTGGTGTTACCTTGGTGTGATCCATTTAAGATTTACCCAGCAGGGTTATTGATTTGCAGACCTCGAACTGTGTAGGATGAAAGTAATGTTTTCCTTTAAAAAGCTTTCAAAGGCTAGTTTTTTTTTTTTTTTTTTTATTAAAAAGAACAATTCAGAGGAGAGTTTGATGTTAGGCAAGTGGAGTTTGAAGGGGGCTGAAGAATGGAGTCTGAGGCATTTCAGAGTGGGAAAACAAGCATGGATTGTTCTGAACACGTGAACCCAGGCCCCCGTTCCTCCATGACAGCTGTTCTTCAAGGATTCATGGTCATGAAGAAGATGGAGAAGGAGAATAACTGAGAAGAGACTGATAACTTTAAAGAAAGGAAATTAATGGGGTTTGAATTCACATTGGTAGGAAAGTCAGTTCCTGAAGGACATCTCCTTAATGAATCAGTGAACTCACTTTTATGTTGTAATCTCTGCCCAAGATCCTGTTGTGTTCCTCTTTCGAGAGGCCAGTGATTGACTATCCCCTACATTTGAGGGATGGGATAAGTTTGTCTTTATTTCAGCCTCAGAGGACTTCCACTTAGTAAAAGACTCAATTTTACTTTTCTGTTAGGATGTCAGCTGACACAGCACCACAGTTTTCTAAGGGAGATGTCCTGATAGAACTTGATAGCTCAAGTCTCTCCATCATGCTACAGTAGATTCCATTGTACTCAATTGAACATATGTACAGTAAAGTTAGTGCTGATAATTGTTCCTTTGTCTGCACATTCCTATATATTAGCTAAAAGCTATTGTTTTGGTCTCATTACCAAAGGATATATTTGTGAAAAGATAACCTATATCTTATGTATATATATGTACACACACACACACACACACACACACACACATATATATATACCATATTTGTGTATATACACTCACACACACATATACTGCCCTCACAGATTTTCTTTGCTTGTAACATCAAGGCATGGAATAAGCATTTCAATAGAGAAAATGTAGGCTGCTGGGGGAGACTGTAAAAAGCTTGGTGTTCAGTTCTTGAGGCAGAATTTTAAAGGCAAGTACAAGTCACATTTATTTCTTTATTAACCTTAATGTATGAGGGATGGTTAATTCAGCATTAATTAGGTGAAAGTCTATTGGGTGAATAGAAAGAAAGAGATAGCCTGTGTAAAAGGCTGAAGGTGAGAAATGCCATAGAGTTTCTAGAAAATGACAAAGCATTCATTGGACACAAAATAGGACACCGGTTGTACTACTGTAGTGTATACTGTAGTGTAGAAAAGGTGGATTATATAGCAAAAGCAAATTCACTGGAAAAGGTTAGTGGGTCTTCCGGCAGGTTAGAGGCATAATGGCACTGTTTTGGAATAACATAGAGAAGAAGGATATTGAAGATATTCATTGAAGGGAATTGGCAACTGGGAAGAGGGTGAGGCTGAAAAGTGTTGAGAATGACTCCAGAGTTTCTGAGCAGATCGCAGGGATAGAATGTAGCAACATGACAGATCAGGTATGCTAGAGAAGCAGAGAGTTTAGTAGAAGAAACGTATTTTATGTTAGACCATTTGAATGGGGCAGCCTATGAGGAATCTAAACAGCCACAATATGAAGGCAAGAGGGCTGTACTTAGAACTGAGGACCAGGAGAAGGATTAGTGGGGTTTGAGAGATGGCTTATTGATTAAGAGTAAACAATGCTCTTTAAGAAGACTTGAATTTGGTTTCGAGCACCCATGCTGGAAAGCTACAGAAGGGTCCATCACCTCTGGCCTCCACAGGCATGACCATTATATGCACATATCCACAAACAGACCCACATACATACACACGTGATTAAAATAAAGTAAATTTTAAAGGAAGAGGATGAGGTGACATGAATACTGACTTTGAAATTAATAGCTTTTCCTTTAAAGTAAAGCTTTGGAAATGGAGGCAATCACTGACGAGAAAGGACAGAAGACAGGAGAAACTAAGATGGATACCCGGTAGATACCAGTATTCTAGGGCTCAGTAGAAAATAGGAAATGTTGAAGAGTCTTGGGAAAAGAAGCATGAAAGCATATCTTTAAATTTAAATTCTATTCACAGTGTTCAACAATATCTATTAAATCTAACACATGCCGAAGATGATGAATTTTAGCATAGTAGCCAGAAGGGCCTAGAGAAATCTCCAGAAGGTAGTACCTGGCCTAGACTTTGAAGGAGAGCTGTAATGTAAAAGATTACCTTGAAGAGAAAGGATGAAGGACACACAGGGAAGATAGTTACGAAGTCAGGTAAATGTAACAAGTGACTCGGATTACAGAATCCCATAGCACAGGGAAAGAGGAGGAGGGACTGACAAGATTCCCAGGTATCCTCTTCATTTTGTGTGGAGGAAGCATTGCCAGCGTGGGCATGTAGGGACACCTCAGCATTGTCCTAGGACAACCGAGTGCAGGAAGCAATCCAAGATCTATAAGCAGTCCAGAACACTGCCAAAAGATGCACATGGAAGGTTAACACAGAATTAGATTTGATTTCCAGTTGCTAGCTTCAGAGTCTAAAAACAGGCTTATCAACTTCAAAGGATTTTGTTCTCAAAACAAAACAACAACCAAAACCTCACAACTGAACGTCATTACTCTCCTTTAAGCTTATTCAGATTTCTTACACATTTCCTTCAGATTTCTGAGTAGGAAGCTGTGGCATTTGCATGAACAAATAAGAGTAGAGAGAATCAGATGCAATAATCACCTATAGGTACAAAATACATAGAACTATATCGATGATTCCGACAGAACGCAAGGAAGTTGTATTTGTCGCATCCTTAGCCTTCTCTTTTCTCAAATGAGATCAGAAGCCCTATTTGGCATTTCAGAACTATTTTCTGTTTGCTGGGCCCCCAGAGTTGCAGAAAAACACTTGCTCTTACCATAAGCAGAGCATGACCTTATTCTTACAAAACAGACTGGCTAATGAGTTCCTGTTGTATGTTCAGCCTTAAGTTTTCTGCAAGCACTGCTTTGTTATTTACCTAGGCTACACAGCTATCTGATATTACACGTGGTGGAATTTCTGCTCAAGTTCTTGCTTTTGTTTTTTTGTTGGCAGGAACACCCGGTTGTGCTGACCAAGTTTGTGGAGGGGGCCCGGGAAGTGGAGATGGATGCGGTTGGCAAAGAAGGACGGGTGTGTGCTAATGCTTTCTCTCAAGTCTCCCATTTTTTTCTTTTCTTTTGTTTGTTTTTTGTCTTTCCACCAGTTTTTATCTGTGACAACCCTGAAGCGGTCACAGGTTAGAATCCAGTTTCCTCAAAATCATGTCTGACTGTAGTATAGTGGGGAAGCTGTTCAATCAAAACTCCAGACACTATCACAAACATCCCCCACCCGCACCCCACTTCCCTAATAATGACCAACAAAACAAACAAACAAAAATAACCCAAAACCCCGCAGGCCAACTCTCAAAGTCTCTGAAGATTGAGTTGACTTCTCATGAGTATCGCATTCCTTGCCTTTCAGACTGTCAGCCTTTCTCTTTGATGATGTTCAGTGCCAATTACCAGACCCCACTCCTCCTTCTTGAATAGATCTTTCATTCTCATTTTCTTTTGTCTGTGACTTTC
This sequence comes from Apodemus sylvaticus, assembly GCF_947179515.1. Classification (NCBI taxonomy): domain Eukaryota; kingdom Metazoa; phylum Chordata; class Mammalia; order Rodentia; family Muridae; genus Apodemus; species Apodemus sylvaticus. Next base: position 46,031,319 of record NC_067480.1, on the reverse strand, counting down.
CTTTTATGTTTCAGAGAGTGTTATAAAAACACCCAAACACTTTGCTTTCTAAGATTTATAATTGAGTCTCTAATTTTTCTTCTCTTGTTTCCCACTCTTTCCTCTCCTTTTCATTGGATTAATAAAGGCAACCAAAGAGAATTGTGTACGCAGAATAATAAAGTCAAATTAACTTACTAGATCACATCTGAAATGGCTACAACACTGAAAGCCTCTGACTTCAAGGAGAACGGAAATGGAAATTTGAGTGTTTCCCTCAAATTTGCTGGTTGTCTTAATGAAGCAGAGGGCACGCCATCTTATTTGCCTCAAGGATAGAGTTAAAAATTGGCCTTCATCTTCTGTTTTGAAAATGTTTCAAAACACTACCAAATATGTCAAATCTATTTTTTTCCCAAACAGATTAGCACTGCAGAATAGTTTTCCTATTTTCTTCTAAAATCATGACAGTTTCTCCTAAGCACAGAATCTCCTAATTCTGATTTGAAGCATTCAGAGATAATGTTTCCAGTCTCCCATCTTCAAGGACAGGACTTTTTTTGTTGAAACATCTTCAGAGGGTGCTCATCTGATTCTTTTAGGTTGCTGATAAAGAGCACACATCACTTTAAGATTACATATGGGTTTTGCCAGACATTTTTATTCATGTCTGGAATAGATCTTAGTACCTGTGAGATGCTAGGCAAATGTTCTATCCTGGAGCTATACCCTCACAACTGTGAGGTTATATATTAAAGTCTTCTTTCTGGTTGGGAAAGAGCCTCTCATTTGCTATCTATCTTGCTCTCACATACAGACTTACATACACAAGCATGCACACACATGAATTCACTTCTTATGCATTTTGTGTTTTACAAATATTTCGTAAAGATAAGTACCATTGTTATTCCCCTTTTGTCAGAAACCAATGCCATGGTGCCTTGTCTAGGTCTCAAAGCTCAAAACTAACATCAGAAGAATAGAAACTCAATGATGCTATAATTTAATTTACAAAATCAGTGAATAAATACATCTATGTGTTTTCCATTAGTCTCATACAGTCATGAAATTATTCTTCCATAACTAAGCCTCATAAGTTTCTGAGAAACATATCTTATTAACATATGAACTAAAGTTATTGAGGTTTTAGGCTTCAGAATCTGACAGGCAAGATTTCGAGTTTCTTTCAATCTCATGAACTTGACACACACTTGGTTATTCCTTATAGAGAAGACCTTTGCTTCTTTGAAGAAAAACAAGAGTATTTTCTTGTCTCTCAAACTTCATTTTAAAGATCTCTGCATCAAATCTTCAATCTTTCTCTCTACAACAGAGTTTGTGTAGTGTGAGATGTGCAACAGCAGGCACTCGCATCACTAGGTAGTCACCTCTCTTGTCGTCTTCCCCTGGGTCTGAAAGATAAAGCTGTTTTCACAGTAATTTCCTGTCTTAACCTTATTATTAGTCAGTATGAGTTAATTTATTATTGTGCTCTTTACACTCTTGCCAATTGGGGGAAGGAAAAAAACCCAGTCTTTTTGTCCCTTTCTGCTCTCCATAGAGGTTATTTGTCACTGTACATTGAGGCCTGGACAGTGGTGCAGCTTTCTCTGACTTAACAGGTCTGCTCAGTAATGGTGCAAGAACTGGCTAAACATCAAAGGGGAGGTGATGGAGTAGTGCTCCGAAGTAGGTGTCTAACAACTTTTTAAAACTCTTCTTTTGACAGGTCATCTCCCATGCCATCTCTGAACATGTTGAAGATGCAGGTGTCCACTCAGGGGATGCCACACTGATGCTACCTACACAGACCATCAGCCAAGGAGCCATTGAGAAGGTCATCATTTAGAAATGAGGGCAGAAAGGAAGCAGTAAAGGAAAGAAACGACCACCAAAAGCAACAGAAGAACACACAATCCTTTAGTTTTTTAAAACACTAAGTATTGATGCAAGACATGCTCCAGGCTAAATTTAACAAGGGACTTTCTTGCCCTTAACTGGCTGAGTGTTTTAGAGATGATCTCTTCGACTGATGTTTGATTTTGTGCTAGTTTAACCTTTAGTGGACAGCCAGATCATCCAGGTGACTTGCTTAACTGCCTTCACCCTAAATTTATGATGCCAGTAATCTGGAAACTACTCTGAATTTTGCTTTTCACCAAGTCTCCTAGAGTTATAATTACCACGGGTCTAGGGATCAGATTTAGCGACTGGATGCCACAGGTGATTCTGATAGCCGAGACTGACTTAGCAAGAACAACAGAAAGTGGCACTTTTGAAGAGTGGAGAGGCAGGCATGCAGCAGCCACTTGGGAAACTTTGGAACCTGAGTGCTCACTCTTCACTCTGAGCCCCACTTCAAGCCAGCACTTTGTGATATGACTCTTGACCACTCTTTGAGAGCAGTTCCTTTAAAGATATGTCTGCCTCAGTACCCAGTATGCATGGCAAGTTATATGTAGACCCTGCCATCCTAAGTCAGAGAACTTAAAGGAGGGAGGTCAAGTTGAATTGGCCTTTATAGAGAGCTTCTTCTTTTTTTTTTAAATCCTGTTATAAGAATTTGTGCTGGATTGTACATTTATTTTGGGTGTATTCTGTAGGCCTTTGCTATAGAATGTGGAGGCTTTGTAATAACAATAGCATGGGAGTTTTAAAAAGTCTTTAGATTTAAAATAGGATTCAATCTTTCATATTAGGGTGAATAAGCACAGACCTCAGATTTTTCCAAGTCTTTCCAAGTGAACACGACATATATTGGGCTTCCCTCAATACCCAGTTAAGTTGCTGACCCACCCTTGTATCTGTGATGAGTGGAAACTTCTTCCTTCCTGTCATCATTGGCAATCTTGGCATGGGAAACTTCAATTTCCTGCTAGGTAGAAAGTCTCCAACCTGTGGCATGCACACCTGTAAGGCCTCCCTGCAGGCAAACACTATTTCTTTCTGAACATAATCTCTACCCTTGTAGAGTTCAGGGTAACAGAAAAGCAACAGAAATCTCCATGGCTTTGCAGGATCATGTATTGTGAGAGTCTGCCCTTCTCAGCAGGCAGGACAGTAGATTGATGTATAATTTGAACTGCAGTTTCTGTTGTTGAAGGAAGTAGAAAGGAAAGATTTAATTTAACTTTCTGTGGAAAAAAAGGAGTATGTAATTGCAATAGGAGAACAAATGCTCTTGGATATTTGTTTGTTGACCCTTAATATTGCTATTGACCCATTATTGTTATTAACTATCATTATCAGTGGGGATATAGATCACTACAAAAGACACAAAGGCCATCTAGACAGAGTTCTGCATCTCTTTAAGTCTCTAATATGCTCTCAATCATGGTTTCATTGTCCTCTTGCACAGGTGAAGGATGCCACACGGAAGATTGCGAAGGCTTTTGCCATCTCTGGGCCATTCAATGTCCAGTTTCTTGTCAAAGGAAATGATGTCTTGGTAAGAAATCCTAATGTTCTCAGAGGACTTTGCCATCTTGTTAGGTTATGTCGGTCAGGTTGTGCTGTGCTTCACCCTGCTGATCTCTGTGACCCTGGCAGTGGCTCCTCTCTGAGAGGGATGTTACATAGTGTATAATGTCTCTCTTGTTTGACGTCAAGGGCTCTTGGTCGCACTGAGATGTCACTCACACTCACAGCTTTGTAAAGTCCTTGATGTACTGAAAGAGCACCATATCCCACCCACAATAAAGTACACATGGATGCATGCAAATCTTGCAGTGAACAGCACATGTATTTATAAGCTCCTTCATTGAAGTTTGACTTGCTCCTTACCCAGAGAACAAAGTTGTTTTATAAATACCTTGAAAGACAAAATATAATTTAGACCAATTAGATGGTTCATAATTGTTTTATTTTATTCAAATTATTAGTAACCAATATCTGTTCACTATTTTTTATGGAGTCAAGGGGGGATTACAGTAGTGAATGAGGCATATTCTGCAGCATCAGATACTTTGTAACTTAATGAAGACTTGAAGGAGAAGTGTAATAATAGCTTTAGTAGCTGCTGGAAGAGAGTGTAAATGTCTTTGGAGTTGAAAAGGAAGATCATATTTTCAATATACATATATTTTCCATATATATGTGTGTATGAAGCACATATTTGAATATTATATCTTATATGGAGAAAATAAGAAAAGGCTCCAAGAAAGATTTAATATTGTGAATGAAAGCTTGCAGACTAACTCAAATTTTGGTAAATTGAAGGTAGAGAGGGTGTTACACACGGTTATAAGATCATCTACAACTGAATAACTGGCACTTTTGGGAGATCCTAATTCATCAATCTTTATGCTTAGAGAAAGTGTTTTTCTAAATGGGGGCTGGAATGGAATCTTGGAAAGTCAGACTTGGGCCGGTAAAGTGGTTTAAGGGAAGCGAGATACATGCTGAGGCAAGAAGATGCAAGTCTTTGACGAGCTAAGCATTAATAAGTTGCCAGGATTCCAGGGGCAATGTTTCAGTTAGGAGTGTCACATTAGCCAAACTCTGCATTACATGAAATGCATCAGAAATATGCAGACATTGAACCAGGAAATGGGATGGAAAAGAGCCCAGTTCAAAGATAATGACCCCCAAGAAGGCAATTAGTAAAAAAATGTAAGCAGTGGAGATAAAGGGGAGGGGTTAGAGAAGTGAGAAACAGAAAGAAACCAAGGGACAAAATGAATATAAGATGGTTGTTACTGGCTTTCAGCATCTTCTTCCTTTTGATTTTCTTCCTTAGGTGATTGAGTGCAATCTGAGAGCATCTCGATCCTTCCCCTTTGTCTCCAAGACTCTTGGGGTGGACTTCATTGATGTGGCTACAAAGGTGATGATCGGAGAGAACATTGATGAGAAGCGTCTTCCCACACTGGAGCAGCCCATCATCCCCTCTGACTATGTTGCCATTAAGGTAACATCTTGAAATGTGTGTCATTTTATAAGCAAAAATGAAATTTTATAAGCAGAAACTGCCCATGGATTATTTTCACTTAGAGAAACATTGACAACCATCAAGATAGCATAACCTCAAAATCAGTTGGCCAGGTGGATTGTAGCCCATGTTTCTGCAGCTAACACATGCTGGTGATGGTTTTGTTAGCAAATCAAAATTCTAGGCAATCTTGTTTAGGACAAGGCTGAACTGTGAACAGTCTCCAGAAATTCACGAGTCTCCTAAAAGTGGCTACCCTGAGGGCCTGGTTAAATTCTTGCCACCTTGGCTGCCTTTTCTCAGTTTGTACTTTCTTCAGTGGTACAGATTTTTTCCCTTTGGAAGATTGAAATGAGAGTTTTAGTGGTGCTCTTAAGGTGGCAGAATTAAAAGTTTTATTTTAATAATACTTTAATCATAAAGCCTCTATATTCCTCTAGCTGCCTCAGTATATACATTGTACTCATAATTATGAATACTTTGATGGACAGATATGACCATTTATGAAATAGACAAATACATTTGAATCTCTTAGATAAAGCACACATAATGAAATTGATTAATTTTATGAAATATAGTAATTTATATGACATTGATATATTTTGGATGTCTTTAAAGCAGTGATTCTCAACCTGTGGGTTGTGATCTCTGTGGGAGTGGGTGGGTCAAATAACCTTTTCACAGCGGTCTCATATCAGATATCCAGAAAATCAGGTATTTACATTGTGATTGATAGCCATAGCAAAATTATAGTCATGAAGTAGCAATAAAGATAACTTTTATGGTCAGGGGTCACCACAACATGAGAAACTATTAAAGGGTCACAGCATTTGGAAGGTTGAGAACCACTACTTTAAAAAGATTCTGTTCTTATATGTCTGGTAGCTCCAGCCATGGTCTGCTTCTACTGAGATGCCAACTTCTGACATTAGTTGTAGGTGTTTAAGCTGTTTCTAAGAATCAAAAATATAAAGTTAATGAGTTAGGATTCTTTGGAGTATATGATGCATTGAGATAGGATCTTATTTTTTCATCGTTAGGACACATACAGATGAATTTTAAGTTTAAGATCAGAAGGTATTAGTCAACAAAAATATTTTTTTTACTATAGACACTACTTATATATTTTAAATTTTTTATTGATAAATATAGGAAATATGCTTATTTTTATAAATTGATATACATATATAGGAATATGTCATAATTCCAACTAAGTAACATTTCAAAATGCACTGATTTTTACATCTTTTCTTTATAGATTTCAGTATGAATAAACATTATTTTTCTCAAGGTTCTCATTTGCTGTTAATTTTAGAAGACCTAGTATTGCTGATGGGAAAGAGACAATAGCAGAACTAAAGAGCTGGAAGAAAGGAACATATAATAACTTTATTAAGGTCATCCAGTAAAACTACCCCAAGCTCATTTTCCTACAACTTAGAAAGTGCAGCTATCAACGGAAAGACTGTCTAGACCAGATAAATGGGCAAATGTTAAGAAATAAGAAAGAACTCAGTCCGCAGGAGCCACACTGATAAAATAATTGAAAAGGAAGTACTTCAGTGTTCTTGCTTGTATGAAAAAAGATAGAAAAAAGATGTTTCCAAGTAGAATGTTTTTCAAAGCTTTTAAGAGGTATCAACAACACTTTAATGTCTCAGAAGTCAGCTCACAGACAGCCATGTGTGGCAAGGTGGCTTGCTGCAAGTTCAAATGAATGAAATGAGGAGAATGTTCCAAGAGCCTATCAAGGAAAATGTGTTTGAACTCTGTGTTTGGGAGACTCATGCCCAGTAGATGTTGTTTGAAATAGTTCCAATACGAATATATGAAGGCCAGATTAGCAGTGCTGGTCTAGACTGGTCACAGGGTTTACAGAAATCGTTTGTGATTACTTCACCCAACTTTTGGGCAAGGAGTACAAACATCTTCTTGGAGCAGAATTTTAAAGCTATTTTTCAAGTCAGATTTTTCGTCCAAAGAGAATTTATTTCTTCTGCCCATGCACCCTGGCCTAATGAGTCCTGTGGGAGGTGATTTCTTTCATGTCTTTATCTCGTGTTTTCCTTTCCTATCGCATCTGACAGGCTCCAATGTTTTCCTGGCCCCGACTGAGGGATGCTGATCCTATTCTGAGGTGTGAGATGGCTTCTACTGGAGAGGTAAATAGTTAATGACACAAGTCATTTTGTTAAGTTAACTTGGAAATCTATGGTTCTATGATTTGAATATGGTCTTGTAAGGAAAGTCATCATTGGCAAGAGAAACATAAACTTTACAAACTTTCACCTCCCTGGAGAACTCAAAGGTATAGGAAGTTTGAATTAAAAGGAAGTCTACCTTCTGTAACAAGTTAATGTTTTTACGTGTGAACCTGGGAATTGAGAATACGTGTGTCCTTAATTTCCACATTACCCACTGTGAACAACAGGCATGTGTTTCTCTAGACATCTGAGTATATCCTGTATCATTCTTTTTAAAGTTCCCACACACTGCTGTAATGACAGAAGCTCTGGCTTGCTATGCTTGAAGCAGAATAGCACATCTTTACTAAAAATGTGTAGAATGACATCATTAAAAAGGTCATAGATGTGAGTTGTGGAAATTATGAATATATGAAAAATCCCAGCCCACCTTTAAGAAGAATCCCAGCTTCAACCTCTTGAGGCTGGTCTAAAAACTATAATGGGACTGGCCACTGGATGTCCCTCTTCTCTTGTGTTGGAATTACATCAAGTGAAGGTTTCTTTAAGAATGTGAAATGTGTTTTCTCATAGAGAGCTGTCAGATTCTAGAAAGTTCTCTACATGTCAGTGTCAGGACATTTTATGAATCACCTAGCCCTTGACAGACATACTCGCTCCCACCTTCAGATTCTCCTCTCTGCTCACTGGAGTGGCAATGCCAGACTCTGAAGCATCATTGTCTTTCTTGGTATTAAGGAAAGAATCTAAATAGGAGAATATTTAATTGCAATGAATGCATGATGTTTTATATGGTTGCTTGGTTACAAGCACGAGCTTTGATGAGAAGCCAAATGGGACCAGGAGACAGGCAGTGAGGGATGATGAGTGACTGTGGTGATAGACTGACAGTCTTAGAAAGTGGATCTTGATCCTTTGCCATGTCTTTTAGTTCAGCAGGAAGATAGGCCTAGCTGTGAACTATGGGTATCACATTATTCCCAGACAAAGGATGCTGTTTCAGGTTCATTCTGATCCCATGCTTCTGTTTTCAGTGGATGCAGAGCCAGAACAGGGAGAGAGGTCTCTTTCTCTTCTCCTGCTTCACTAGTGTGGCATGATTGTTTTCAGGGTTTATGTTGTCTCTGTTTGCAATGAGGATAACGTGAACCACTTAGAAGCTATTCCTACTTGTTGTTTCCTTTCTAAACCATAAAAAGAATTCTTCTAATATTAAAGTCATATTTCCAAGTGTCATCAAGTATGTTGCTTTAAATTCTGTTTCATAACTGAATACAAAAATAATAAATCCAGTTTAGAAATCTCAGCTGTGCTACAAAGACACTTATAGTGTTTAAGTGGCTTGCTGAGGGGCGGCGTATGAGCCCAGCTTCTTATCTAATTAAGGGGCATTTTATTTTATAGGGGTAAAGTGAGGATGGAATCCTGATATTTACAGGACTTTGCTGGGATACCTGCTTTGGGTACTTGCACTTCTGATCAGACTGCAGGGTTCCTTTCAGTGGCAGTGAGACTCATTAACTTCCGCTGACATTGCTCGAGTTGATTGGCCAGTATATGACTGATTAAAATGCTCACTGTGGAGTGAAAGGCAGGCATGTACTTGTGGTCAGCTGAAGGTTACACTCATGAGAACTTTCCTTGCCCTGCAAGAGAGAGTCATTTGCTTAAGAACGAATTCAGCCATCAGCATTATTTACTATAATGGTGACTCTGAATGTGTGCCAGATGATATGAACAGAATTGACTCCCATCATGTTAAAATACACCACTTGTCCTCTAGTTATGGCTGCCGTTTGACTTGTAATTACAGTGTGCAGAAGTTACCCTAGGGAAATCTCTATAGACCCTGCCGATTTGTGTTAGCTTGGCATCTTTTTCTTTCCCTTTCCTGCATGTCGTGTGGCTTGGTTATCTAGGACGTGTTGTAGGGTATTTTGGTTCTGTTTATAAAAAGTGATAAAAAAGAATAAACTCTTTTGAGATTTTCATGCACTTATTGCATTTCTCAGGCAGCTTTCCCCTAAGGTGTCTAGGATGATTTTACACCAGTGGGTCAGTAGATTGTCACTCCTATCATTCCTCATCCTGAATTCATATACTGCTGCCTGGCACACATGACATATGCAGTTATTTAAGCACTAACTCGCATTAATATTTGGGATTTTACCACATTACACACCAGAAGCTGTGATTTGTACCCAAATAACTTGCAGTACAATCCAGTATGTTGTTCCACTGAGTGTTGTTGAATTGCAAAGGGGTTGCTTATTCATTCATTATGCTTAATTAAAAACATAAGACACATCTGTCCTGGCTAGCCATTCAATCCTTGGATGCAGATTGCTCAGTTTTCGGGAAATACTAATAAAATCTAGAGAAAGAGTTTATTAGTACATTGCTTTTCATTTGTTTTCTTTTTCTTTCTTCTTCCATTGCAAGTGTATTAAACTGTTTTTCCCTTTCCATCTCTTATTTTATTTTTAAAATTTAATCCTAAACAGGTGGCGTGTTTTGGTGAGGGTATTCATACAGCCTTCCTGAAGGCAATGCTGTCCACAGGCTTTAAGATACCTCAGAAGGGCATTCTGATTGGAATCCAGGTGAGTGGTGTGTGTCTGCGCTCATTCTTAGGTAGCACACAGATAGTGACCGGGATGTTAATCTGACACAGAAGTGAGGGGATAGACCACATTCCTTGGAAGATGGTAACTTATAGAATGGGCACTGTTTCTTACTTTTGCTTCTGTGGCATTCTCCTGCTGCAGCATCAAATACAAAAGTAAACCAAGGAACTGAAAGAAGCAAGTCTCCAGTGAAGGAAAGGAGACTTTGTGCTTTGGGAGGGACTATGACAGAGAAGCAATGGCCCCTTATTCCTTGATTGGGCCGTCCTTCTGTATTGTTTTCTCATTCTCATTCATCTGTTTAGAATATTCTACAATATACTTTGATCAAACTCATCCTTTGCCCCCTCTCCATCCAGGTCCACTGCTCCTTTCCTACCTCCCCAACTCTGTGCTCTGTATCTTTTCAAACCTCCTAATTATAGTTTGTGCTGTCCATATACTCTTGAATGTAGGGTCTTCAATGAGGGTGGCCAGCCCAACAGGGACTACATTCTTCAAGCAAATTAGTGTTCCCTATCCCAACTAACAGTTACCAATAATTCCTTAGATAGGTATGGGACTTCATGAAGAAGGGAAATCTTCTTCATGCTGAAATTTTGTCTGGTTTGAGCTTGCACAGGTCTGTGCCATTTTTTTTAATGTATATAGGTCAAAGCAATATGAGATGACTATATATGAATATTCTAACACAATTGAAAAAACACCATTGGTATATTGTTGCAAGTCAGGTGTAAATGTATCTCAGGGTAAAATTTTGAATATAAAATGTCTGGACTTTTTGAAGTAATTATTGCAACAGTATATACATGAATTTTTATTCCTTAAAAATAATTGTATATGTTTTTCAAGTGGTCATTCATTATGACTTGAGATTGGTAACTCTTATATCTTTTAAAAACAATGATTGGTCATATGTACCTCCCCTGCTGTGGCTTTAATAAGCTCAAACCCTGCATGGCTTCTCAAAAATCAATAAAAACATAATTAGAACAGAATCAGGTATTCTCAAGCCGGTGGGTGATTATTATAAATGCCGCCTCATTAGGGTGTCTTAATATTAGCAAATTAGATTCTGAGACTGAACAGGTAGTCACTTTAGAGAAGTTACTGGAGAGTAAGTTGAGATTTTGCTTTATAGAGGAGGCAGAAGGACAATGATGAGGACTTAGAACAGAGGCTAACAGGATGACTTGTTACGTGAGGCTTAATGGCAGTTTAGAGACAAATCACATCATAAGAGTGGCTCATCACATTATAAATGGGTACTAAGTATTATTAAGTCCCAACTAGGAGAATATTGGCCCAACTTCCAGGGATGGCTTAAAGTTTAATGTGAGACTTGGGGACATTCAGAGGAGACCATGCCCTTAGCCCTCATCTTCACAACTAATGAAAACACTGCTAACATTTTCAAATAGCAGTTTAAAGAGGCAGTGATGTACAAAATTGTGGCTTGTTTGGTTCCAGTGCTGCAGGGAAATGTGCCGCAAAATTAATTTGTTCCTATGAAATATTTGTGGAATTTTGGCATCAGTGAACAGAATTTTGCTTTGTAGCAAAAAGGGGGATTTTATGGAGGAGAGAAGACTATTTTCTAAGCAATGGGATTTTATTAATTAAAATTCGGCCTTTGAATGCTTTATTTTTACAATAATCATTCATCAGCTCTATGAGTTATTACAATGAACATTCTCTTTGTGTATGAGTGACAATTATTAGGGTTTTAAAATATATTTTTGGTACAAGGTTAAATGTAGTTTAAAAAATGATTTAATAAAATTATATTCACTGAAATATCTACGACAGGGGAAATTGATCAGTACCACTGTAAACCTCTAGAAATAGAAAGAATATTATTTTCTGACTTATTTTATGAGAGACAAGGAACACCTACCATTCCCAACATTTAATGTTTATATAGTCTCTGTATTTAATTCATAGTAATTTTTAAAAGTGCTCAGTTTGATGACTTACACTGAAAACATGACAGAATAGGCTAGGCAGAAAGCTAACAGTTTTAAGTCTTAGAGACACTATCTCAGCTAGAAATGGATCTACTCCACACTCATATTTTTACCTAGACTTCAGAGCTTCATGGATCCAGTCACCTGTTTCCCGTATTTCAGGATACCTTTGAAAAAGCATCTTAACCTGTTATTATTGGGTTGGAAGCATTCATCATCATTCTTTTAAATCTATGATCAGAATAGAAAAGGAGTTAACAGAAAATCAACATAAAAATGAAGACCAGGGCTAGAAAGTGTGTCTGGAAGCACCTGTTCAGGGGAGTTATTTAATTAAATTAGGAGGGAAGAGTTCACATCTTCATCTCAGCTCCTTAGAGTGATCGTCCATATCGTATGTGCCATAGGCGTCACAGAACACAGAGAGTCATGTCAGTGCGAAGAAATTCCTTTATTTTTCCTTTTCCGAGCAATGGAGAGGGTGTTTAGCTCCCATCCCATTTATGGTGAAGGCCTTTTCCTTTGGCACACCCCTGAGTTAAGCACGTCTTCTGGGCAGAAATATTTAATGAAGACACCTAGGTTCATTCAGTTGGCACGGGTTCCAGGAGAAAACGGGGAACAGAGAACGCCTCAAAGTCGAGGGCAAAGTGACTCCGAGCTGGAAAATTTCTTCACCTGGTGTCACAGGATGAAAACATTTTAAAAAGAGGCATGCATCTATTACTAGCACATTCTGAAATATGTACAGGTGTGTGTGTGTGTGTGTGTGTGTGTGTATGTACACTTGCCTGTATGTGGCATTTTGTTAAATCTGTATTTCTCTTTCTCATTGTAATCTTTTTGCTCAGGTAGTCTCTTTCTACTCTTCTTATGTCAGATCTCAGGGTCAAATGGCCCAGAAGTTTGAAATATTTGTGCCATCAATCTTGTGTTCCTAGCATTTAGGAGAAAGGAAGAGTCAGGATGACAATTTTAACAAAGCATCTTTGTCAGCTTGATTGCCATGTGCACTAGGTCTTTACTAAGAAGCCTTCCACATTCCATAACTTTTGTACTGTAAGAACATAATATGGGTTTAGGAGGCAACAGAATCTGCCCTGATTTCCCTGCAGTTATTCCAGTCACCTTTCATCCTGTTAGGATGTATTTTTAGTTGCTGTGAGGAGGCAATCTGCCTTGTTTTGAGGGTTTCTAGAACACCCTTTAACAATGAGTGATTTACTCTAGAGGAGATGGAGAGCGCTCTCTCAGCGTTTCCCCCTCTGATTGGCCTATTCATTGATGCTGGTGAAGTGGTGAGCACTGGCCTGAAGGCGTGACATCTGGGCTTCAGCACTGCTTCAAAACACAAAGCAAGCGTTTATTCGAAAAGATGACTCCAAGTGACATGAATAACCTTTTATCTTCAAAGAGGCATCATTAGGAACAACCACACAGTTGTCAATCCAGGCAACCCTGTAGCAGCCACAGACATCACTTGGCGTTAACTTGGCTTTCCCTTCACCGGCCGGTAGTTGGATTAGTGTGAACATGATCACTGAAGGAAATAGATATGCATTCCACGTTCAAAAGAACTTTCTTCTTATTAATATTTCCAAGAACATAAACTACCTTGCGCTTTTCACCTTTACCAAGGAGTGGATTCTTAAGCAGATATTTTCAATCAGCTCCTAAATCTGAGGCTACTCAGATGCAAACTGACAGTGGTAATTTCCTTTTGTAGCGAGGCTGTTTTATGTGTCACAAGTGTTCAATACATGTTTGATAGAAGTTTATAATGTGACTATGAAAGCCAACACCCCACACCAGAAGGCAGAGTGGTTCCCTGGCCGGGAACTGCCAATACTGTCATGTTGTATATTTATCTTTCTCACTTGGGGGACGGCACTGAAACAGCTCCATAATGAGGTTCTGCCTAGTGTCTGCAGGTCTTAGAGGACTTGCTGACTTATTTTATTTTAAAGTGGCAGACAAAAAAAAATTATGCATTATGGTATTTCTCCATCAACGTTTTTCATTGTGACTTTGGTCAAGGTTAATTCATCTTGACCTCAAATTGCAAAATGAATCAAGAATAACACCCCCAGCCTCATTTGATTCCACTTCTACAGTGAAGTGTACCTCAGGATTACCCAGGGAGGTTGAAAACTATATATATATGACCCGGATACCCACATGATGCAGTCTAAATGGGTGGAGCCTAAAGTTTTCTATAAGTTTTAATAAGTTCAGACAACATTCATGTTTTTACTTTTGGACATCTGAGAACCACCTTACTTGTAGCAGTTCATTTTAGGGACCTGAAGAAAAATGGGTTATCATGTTATTATTACCTTCATGTCCTCAGTGGCCTTTTGCTAAGTGAATATTTAAAAGATTGCAAGTCATTAGTTAAGTGTGTGATGAATGCACTAATTACCCAGGCATTAACCGAGATCACTCATTTCGTACAAACCTGAATCTGTTCTGCATTTATCAGAAAGTCCAAATTTAATGTTACCTATGAGTGAGATTTGATAGAAGGAAGAGAACCATTTTGCATGTTTCTTATCAAGAAACTTTAAACTAGGAAGCTAACATAATGGATCATCTCATTTATCCTCTTGTCTCTCAAGCAAGACCACAAGAACATGTTAATGTCCTGATCTGCCTAGTGTATATGCCATAACATTGTTGCATACAGCCTTCAATTGTCCTATTGTCAGCCAGTAGGAATTATTCTCTGTTCTCTGTGCTCTCTATTGTATTTTATAATTTTATTTTATTTTTATGTAGAACCATGAACTGATGGTTTCTGAATGCAATTATTTCTGAGTGGAAATATAAAGCTACTATTTGGGGCACTGTTACAATTCATGTTCTAGAAGGCTGCCATGAATAACCCCTGTACCTGCCTTAGCTCAGGTTATTCCATTCCATTTATCTTTTCTATTTGCCAATAGTTTCTTCTCATAAAACTGCAGTTCTGGGATTGAGAGGGCCAGAATCTACAAAATGATTTTATGTTTGAACATAGTCTTTGGAGTTATTCCCTGGGATTTAGATCTGTTCCCAGAGAACCTTTGTGTGTAAATATTAGGAGATTTTATGGGTAGCACATCATTAAAATTGTACAAGGATCCCAATATGTTTTTAATTATAATTCTTAGTTTTGGCACTAAAACTAAGAAATAAGATCATATCCCTGTTTTTTCAAACATCACTAATGTAATTCCGAATTGATCATAAGACATTTACAGGAACAACCACATTATATCATCAGTTAAACAAAACTTTTTAAAATAAAATCAGCGAAATGGTCTCATTGAAGAACAGATATGCTTTAAGCATACAAAAGTTTAAATTGATCAGATACTAAGGAGCTCAAGATAATAAGATCAAGGTCAGAATTTATTGATGATGTGACTCATCATTGTTGTATGTCATCCTCAATATTGCCTTGAAACGCAAACTCTTAACACTGGGACTCTTTAGAAGTGGGCAGCACCTGATGGCAGTGGGCAGAAATCCAGGGAAATGGGGTCCTAAGAACGATAAAACTACATACTGATAGAAACTCTGGAAAATTAGCTGGACCATTAGGAAAACCCATGTGGAAATGGATGTATATGGTGGGAAAGTTGGTTTGTGCTTTAACAAATGGAAGAAGAACCCAGGACTGAATAGTAGGATAGAGAGAAAGGAATCTAGACTCCGAAAAGCTGGCAAAAAAGCAACATTTTAAAAAAATTATTTATTTATTTATTTGTTTGTTTTTATTCGATATATTCTTTATTTACATTTCAAATGATTTCCTCTTTCCTGGATTCCCCCCTCCCCGAAAGTCCCATAAGCCCTCTTCCCTTCCCCTGTTCCCCAATCCACCCCTTCCCACTTCCCTGTATTTCCCTACACTGCTGCACTGAGCCTTTCCAGGACCAGGGGCCATTCCTTCCTTCTTCTTGGGCATCACTTGATATGTAAATTGTGTCTTGGGTATTCCAAGAAAAAAGAAACAATTTTGATGTTAGCATTAATTAATATTTCGTGAGAACTGCTATTAGCACACAAATGACTGATCTTGAGCCTTAATACTCTGTAATGATTGCTAATAAATTTTCCTACTGGTCAATGACAATGACCTAATACCACAAGTACTCTTACCCAATACCAAGTATTGTACTGAAGGGATGAGGAGACTCCCTCACAGAAAAGCTAAATAAGAAAATTCAAATTGGTGAGCTGTGGAGCCACAAGAGATAGGACCTTTCATCATTCTTTTAGAAGAAGCTAGGCCAAGGGTATCAACTTTTCTAAGCATAGACTTCTAGTGAGTGGCAAATCCAGGGTTTGAAACAAACTTTATATTTTAGTGGATCTTAGCCCATGAACTTCTAGGATGATTAATGAATTATTAAAAGCAGTAAAAAATTAGAACTCAGCAACGAGAGCAGGCTGTTTGGAGGAGCAAAACAGCCAGGTGCCAGCAGGGCTGACTCAATGTTCAGTTCTCCGCACAGTGTCTCCTTAACCAGGCAAAGCAAACCAAACCAAACCAACCAACCAATCAGCAACAATAACAACAGAACATGCACAAAGAGACTGTGTGGCTCTAGACAAAGATGGTTTGGACTCATTGTGAAGGAAGGGTCTTAAAGATAGGTAGGAGGTGGACAACAAGATAACAAATGGAATTTTGCCTACAATGGAGGATAAATAACTCATACTAAGGAAAAAGCAACATATAAGATTTATGTTTATAATGGTGGGAGGGAGACCATGTTGAATATGACTAACAAAGACCATGTTTATCTAGAAAGTGAATTCTGTGAATTTCTTTTCCAGCAATCATTCCGTCCAAGATTCCTTGGTGTTGCTGAGCAGTTGCATAATGAAGGTTTCAAGGTATACTCTCTTAGCTATTTTTAAAAACAAACAAACAAACAGATTTCATTTTGCATTGAAAATTGTCCGTACAATAAAATACTGCACAAACAGGAAACCTGACCTCTCAATTTGGAAAGTTTAATTAACTTGGTAATTCCAAAACTTCCCCAGTGGATTATTGGTAGTTAGTGATTGGTGGACGAGGGAGGAGAGTGTCATTTCCTTCAGTGTTATAGGTACTTTTCAGTTGTCCTGTCTCTTGTAACTAACATTCCACTCCCCATGCAGTGAGAACCTATATTAAATTCGGTGAATCACGCACAGAAGAAGACACGGAAATAGAAGGGCTCTCGTGAGAGTGAGGAAGATCGGAGAAAGGAATAGGGGTGAAAACAATTACAATTGGTTATATAAACCCATAAAACTATCAAACAATAAAAGTTAAAAAAAATAAACTTTGCATAGACTAAAATAACTAGAAAGGCTAGGTTTAACAAAAATGACTACAAACTCAATAGCCGCTGTCAGCTCAAATTCTGGGTAACTTTAGAGGAAACATAATTAGGATACTTACGCCAGTGTATTTCTGGATCGTTCCCTTTTCTTGATTCTGTGTGAGGTCATAGTTTCCAGCTGTTATAGTTACAGGCAAAGTGTCTTTGTAGCAAATTGCTCTGTACACAGCCTGATTCAGTAAAACAAGGTTATTTCCACAGCTCAGAGTGGGCCTATGATCATGGATTTTGTGACCTCATAAAAATAATTTAGCAGCAATGACTAATTCCTTTACAAATGCAGTTTCAACTCTTAAACGTTTAAATGAGACTCTTAAATGTTTCCTCACTGAAAATACTTACAAATATTTAAAGAATCTGCAACCCAAATTTTGAGTTCAAGTCACTACTGTTAGCACCATACTTCTTCCTATTGTAAGTGAGCCTCTGTCCCTTCGTTAACAAAGGTTCCTTCTTTGTAGTAACGGTGTTTTCTATTTTAAATGCAGCTTTTTGCCACAGAAGCTACATCAGACTGGCTAAATGCCAACAATGTCCCTGCCACCCCTGTGGCTTGGCCATCTCAGGAAGGACAGAATCCCAGCCTCTCTTCCATCAGAAAGTAAGAACTGAATATTCTGTTGTCTGAGTTGTTGGGAAAACAAAAGTCAAAACCAAAAGCTAAAGGAAAAGCAGAAGATTAATGGTGGGAGCTAGTCTACAGTATGAAGGTCTCATCTCACTTGCTCTCAAATCTTTTCAAAAGTAGGCTTAGTTAACAAATTTACAAAAGAACACATTTATGGGTGATAGGTTCATCTTCATTGAGTGTTATTACTATATGTATGCACCTGTGCACCTGTGCTAGAAAGCACCTCTCAGATCCTTCTGGTAAGATTGTTTGACACATACAAGTAAAACTACAAAGTATTTCATGCAGTGCTTACTATATGTATACATAGACTGTATGTATGTGTATATGTATGTTTGTTTGTATATATATGTGTGTGTGTGTGATTGATCATCTACATTTCACTGGAGTTGTGCATCAAAGGATTAGTCAATTTATTGAGCACTTGCTACATGGAGGAAACTAAAGTAAGCTTTTTGACGATGTTATCAATGAAATGGTGGCTCCTTAGGCCACATTGTCCCCTGATTTCTGTAAGGCACTCTGTTGTAGGCTTCAGAAACAGCAGTGAAACTATTTTCACAAAGATACATGGGATGAAGACACAATAGATTCTCCTATGTTACTCTCGGATGTTAGAGTTTACCCAATAACTATAACATTTTAAATCCTATGCACTTTGGTATTTATTAAAAGTCAAGAAAACATTTTGCAATGAATCAAAAAATGGCAATATGTACAGACCTTAGAAGCCCTCCACCGATGCTATGAGTCCCTTGCTTAGAGTTTGTAAAGTGAGTCCAGTTCTGCTCTGTGCTTTTGACATTTGAACATCTCATCAGTCCAACAACAGAATGTGACACAGGTTAATTCACAACCAGGTATGCTCATGCTTTAGCTGGCCAGGTAGTGGGAATCCGGTAGAGGGGGAGATGCAGTCATCAGGTGGGAGCCTAGAGGTAGCTGGGTTTTCAATGCTGGAGGGATCACCTCTTTCTAAAGACAAGGTGATTGTCTATCAGATTGTCAATTCTTGCTATATTGGGCAGTGTTTTCAAGAGAAAACGAGTTTTGAATCCTGTCAGACTTTTACCAGAGTTCCTTCATAAACAAAATATAAATTATAATAATTCCCTGATGGGTGCAACCTGAATATCTGTGTAAAAGTAGAAAAGAGTGGGCAGTAGTCTGCTCAGTGTGGCACTGGTTTAAATGGGAGAGAGAGAGAGAGAGAGAGAGAGAGAGAGAGAGAGAGAGAGAGAGAGAGAGAGAGAGAGAGAGAGAGAGAGAGAGAGAGAGAGAGAGAGAGAGAGAGAGAGAGAGAGAGAGAGAGAGATATTTGTGTTCACAATTTTGAAGCTAACTATAAAGTAGGTGTTGTCAACTGTAGGTTTTTATATCTTTTTTTCTTTTAGGTTGATAAGAGATGGAAGCATTGACCTAGTGATTAACCTCCCCAATAACAACACCAAATTTGTCCATGATAATTATGTGATTCGGAGAACAGCTGTGGACAGTGGAATTGCTCTCCTCACCAATTTCCAGGTGTGTTTCTTCCTTTATATACAAGCCATGATCAGGTTTTACTTCTGGGTCTCATTCAAGAGTGTTAACTCCTTGAATAGCTCTCTCTCTCTCTCTCTCTCTCTCTCTCTCTCTCTCTCTCTCTCTCTCAGAGCAGAGATGGATTTTTATTATACTTTAAAACAATGGTGTTAATATCATAGATCACTACCTCACTGAAAAAGTTAGAGATAATCAAAAGTCAGGAATAGGAGTGGTTCTTTGATCATCCATTCAATTAACCCATGAATACAAAAAATACATAGTATAATATGGAATGAAGATTGGAAGTGTTGTCTCCCTGTCTCCAAGTGAAAGCCACTGCAGGAAAGCAATAGTTTATTGATTAAAGATACAGCTATAATACATATGCTTTTCCACATTACACCACATACAAAGGATTGTATGAAAGCTCACTCAATTTTATTTGACTATGAGCTACCAGAATTATCACAGAAAGAACCACTTATCTGAGATTCACTAATGATCTGTGAATCATATTTTTGGCCTAAGTAGGTTTTAGCTCTCATTGGGGGTAGGGTAAGTTTACTCATGCTGAAGTCTGAACTCTGAAAAAAAGCAACATCACATCTTTCATTCCATACCCCTTTGAAAATTGGGAGAAGAACTTGTGACTTTTCACTCCTGATTCATCCTGCATTCACTTTCATCTCTTGTAGGTTGCTAACATTCTTGACATTTTCTTTCAGGTGACCAAACTTTTTGCTGAAGCTGTGCAGAAATCTCGCACTGTGGACTCCAAGAGTCTGTTCCACTACAGGCAGTACAGTGCTGGAAAGGCAGCATAAAGCAATCTGCTGGTCTGGTGAAGTCATCCTTGAGTCAGCATGAGCCACACTGCATCAAAGGGACTAGTCCAAGTCTATCTCCAGAAATGGATGTTGTTGCCAAACTTTATTTTGCATTCCTCTGTTCTTAGTAGTCTGTATCTTTAACCACTAAATTGTTGTCAGTCACTGTTTCAAAACCATCAGGTTCTTCCCAAGCCACTTGTTCTTCACAAGGAATTCAGTCATTCGCACATTATCTTTTGTAGACTGACTTAACATCTCATGGTGCTGGTTAATAACAATTGAAGTAAAAAAGCTGCTGCCCTATCTCCTGAATTCAATACTCTAAACATACTCTAGTTTTAAAGTAACTTCTGTCATACCCAGAGTCCATGAACAGGGCAGATTACCATGAAATTTTGTTAAAATAAAATATGAATTTAATTTATGAATGGCATCATGATGTTTGTGTATTATTATTTTTGGCAATTATTCTCACTTATTTAGTCAATCTAGAAAGAGCATTTCTTTCCATGAAATACCATGTGAAATTGGATTTCTTTGATAGATCCTTGCTTAAGGTTTTAGAGGATGTCGACAGATGGCAGAGAACACAGAAATGGTTATATTCTTGATATTCTTGTTGGATTTTAATATAAGACAAGTGAAATGTATAGACTCATGACATTCACCTTCTGCTCAAATTTTGGAACACTTTAGAAGTTCCTGTTCATTTTGTATGATGGATTCTGGCAATAGCCTGATTCTTACTTTGCTTTGCATGCCACACATATTATGCATAGGGCCCCCATTCCTTTACAAGCAAGATTTTTTCCACCTTTCAAGGTAGCCTTTGTTTAAGTGTTTTGGTTATTACAGTACTTTAAATGTGAACTTTTAAATAAATACTCTTAAGTGAAAATGCAGTTGAACTTTTTATTTAACAACATAAAATATAATAAGTTCATATAAAAACCAACACTTTGAAGTCGAGCAAGGTGAATCAACAGAAGGACAAGATTCCCTGGAGGAGGCACAAGATTCAGAGATACACTTGTGCAATATATGTCGAGGACCTGGTGCAGACCTGTGTCTGCTCTGCACTTGGTAATCTAGTCTCTGAGTTTTGCTCAGTTAAGTTAGAGCACCTTATTCTCCTGATGTCCTCCACCCCCTCTGACTCTTACATTTTTTTTCTACCTCCTGTTCTGTGGAGATTCATGAGCCCTGAAGTGGGGAGATTTGATAAAGAAATCTCATTTAGAGCTGTGTTTTACAAGGCTTCTCTCTCTGCACAATGTCTGTCTCTGTATTGGTTCCCATCTGATGTATGGGGAAACTTCTCTGATGATGCCTGAGAAAGGCACTGATCTATAGAAGTAGAGCAGAACATCATTAGGAGTCATCTTATTATTATTTTTTAGGCCATTAATAATTGGGTTTATCCTAGGACTCTGGGCTGTGACGTTTCTGGTTCTTGATCCGCCAAGCTGTATCCAGTGTTGGTAACATTTCATGAAGTAGTCCTTAAGTCAAATCAGACATGTTGGTTACTCCCACAAGCCTTATACTACCATTTCTCTACCACATTGCCCAGGAAGGGCAGCATTTTAGACCAAAGGCTTTGTGGCTGGGTTAATGTCTATGTTTCCTTTATGGGGGAGGGTAGTCTGCAGAGTACTTTCCCTTATCAAAGACACTAGAACATAGGGATAAATGTTTTATATAGGTACCAGCTCAACGTCTCTTTGTTCAATGAATTAGGTGGGTATTGTTCATCAATGGAGGTTTTCTCTCAGTTTATAGAGAGTAACCTATTGTCTTGACATCAGCCTGGTTTGTTTGGGGGATTTCCAAGGGACCTATTTGAACAACAACTCAATTGCCTGTAACCTAGTCCTAGTAATGGAAACTTCACTTCATTTTCTGACAAGAGATAACTAGTTTAGGTTTGGTCATTATTTGGAGACTTCCTTAGGATCACCTTCATATATTTTAGTAAGTTTTCATATCACCCCTCAAATTCTCATTTATCTTCGTCTCTCTCCACCTTATCCTTCCATTCTGTACAAAAAATACAATCCATTTCCTTCTCCCAGGGAGATCCATGTGTTCCTGCCTAGTTCCTTCCTCTATAGCTAACCACCCTAAATTGTAGCTTGGTTGTCATTTACTTAGTGGATAATATCTAGATATAAGAGGGCATTTATCTTAATGGGCCCATTGTGTAAATGCACTACATTTTCTTTATCCATTCTTCTGCTGTGAGGAATCTAGATTGTTTTAAATTCCTAGCTACTGTTCATAGAGCAGCCATGAACATGGGACCAAGTATTCTTATTGTAGAGTGAAATATCCTTTGGGTATATCACCTCAAGAGGTATATCTGGATCTTCAGTTAGTTGGATTTTTGTCTTTATGAGGAACTACTATATTGATTGTTAGAGTGGCAGTACAAGTTTGCACTCCCACCAACAATACATCAGTTTTACCCTTACTCCTCATCCTCTCCAACATGAAATATTGCTTGTGTTATTGATTTTAGCATTCTGATTTGTACAAGATGAAATCTCAGAGCAGTTTTGTTTAACATTTCCCTAATGATGTTGACCATTTCTTTAAATATTTCTTGGCCATTTGAATTTCCTCTACTGAGAATTCTGTTTAGATCTGTACTCATTCTAAAAATTGGATTTTTTTGATAACTAGATTCTTGGGTTCTTTATATATTTCAGATATTAGTCCTTTATTAGATGTGAATAAGTAATGGAAACATTCTTATAATTCCTAGTGAAATATAAGTAATCACTGAAAATATCCCAGGCAAAAAAGCTCAGGGTCAGATGATTTTTAGCACAGAATTTGATGAGATTTTTCAAAGGAGTGTTAACGCCAACATTACTGAAAATATTCCACAAGACACACAAGAAACATTGCCCAACATTTTTTTTAATGAGGCCACAATTATCCTAATACCAAAACTACATAAAGACTCACAAAAGAGAATTACAGATAATTTTCCCTTATGAACATAGATGCAAAAATAAACAATAAAATATTTGCAAACTAAATCCAAGAATATATCAGAAAGATCATCCACCATGACCAAGGAAGATTCATCTTAGAGATGCAGTGATGATTCAACATATGAAGGTCAGTAAATGCAACTACCATATAAGCAAACTGAAAGAAAACTCATATGAGCATATCATTAGATGCATAAAAAGCCTTTGTCAAAATTCAACAACCCTTCATGATAAAATTCCTAGAGAGATTAGGGATGGAAAGGGACATCCTAAACATACCTAAACATAATTAAATTAGTTTACAAAAGCTAGTTGAATTTGCGAAGATCCAAATCAAACATACACATAACCACATAAGCATACTATGAATTTCATATTGATACTTAGAGCAAGACATGGAAGGGTAATGGTTATAACTAAAGATTATTTTATTACAGCTATGTTTGTAACCTGTATGAAGTCGTTTCAAAAGCTAAGCAAGGGTATCCTGACTCCAACTTCTTTTTATCATAGAAATAATATATTTTTGTATGTCTAAGTTAGTAAATAAAGAATTCAACTAGTCTTATCCATGGTGCTGAAAATTACATCACATTATTTGCTGTTGACTTTCTGTTTTCAGATGTCTTTTAAAAATAAGATTTAAATGCAAATAAATATTGCATTTACAATATTTAGTTGGAAGAAAAAATGCAAGGAAGTAGAGACTCTTGTGTTCAGATTTAGCAACAATTTTCTTCTTGTACAGATTGATTCTTTCATATAAACAAGTTAACACATTTTTAGATCTGTGGGTTTGCTGTACATCACAAGTGCAGTTGACACAGTGACAACAGTCATATTGCTGAACAGTAAACTGAAGTGATATTTCCATATTAAGAATATAATAGCTCTTGAAAAGGATAGATTCTCTGTGTGGGGAGGGAGTATAGCCAGCTTGTGAGAGGAAAAGGAATAAAGAATAGTCCATTTATAGATTTGGAATTTTAAAGCTTTGGAAAGGAAAGAGGAATATTTTTAAAGTACTTTTGTGAAAATTTCCTGGTAGGCAGAATTCCTGATGGAAACTTTTAAAAACAGCTCCAACAGTCATTTGTCTCCACAGCTGCAGGTACTTGAACCTCAGCTTCTACAGTGTCCACGGCCTCTCGAACAATGAAAGTGGAAATTATCAGAGAAACAAAACCATGTCTGAATGCAGTTAAGTGCTCTGTAATTACACACCAGAGTTACCATTTGGCTGCTGGTGCGGCCCCCTGCAGGCACACGTGCCTTACATGCTCTTGCACACCCAATCATATCCACAAAGACCTTTCATTAGGGATTATTTGAGACACCCTTAACTGGAAAAAGACCGGCTCGACTTTATTTCTCTCTTCTATTACTGTTTCTTTCTCCCTTTGTTCTTATATATAAAATTTCTATTTTTCCTTAATAAATATCACTTTGCTGTTCTGTCAGACATGTGGCGATTGGTGAGTGTGAAGTTAATGTAGCAGGAGGGAGCATGTCTGTGCCCTTCTAACTGGCTCCCTGAGTTCCATGAAAAATTGAAAATAATTGTCTCACAGTCTTCTCTCTTGCATAATGGAGGGTGCAAAGGCTGCAGAAAGAACTTAAGTACCTGCAGCTGTTGAGATCAAGACAGCGATAGGAAAATAAAAACCCTCAGTGAGTCAAAATTAGTACCATTTGTGCTTGCTTTTTATTGCTTAAAGACCATATTTAGGTCTTCACAATTTTTGTTTTGTAAAGAATTTATATCTACACGGAAAATGATCAATCCCTCTCCAAAATAAAACAAACAAATCAGGCTTTTCCAGCAATAGTAAAGACCCATTTTTCTAGAAGCTGCCAGCTTACCAAATTATTTCCTTTTAAGGTTTTGCTTAGAACAGACCCATAGACTACCAGGAGGAGCTTTCGCTCATCAAATAATGTACATATCCTACTGGAAGAGCAGTCAATGATGCTTATGTCTTCCGAAGGCACTTCCCCATGGGATATCATCAAGTCATCAAGTTGCAGAAATGGGGAGAGAGAATCCAAGTATAGATAAAGCTATGAAGGGGAGGAATAACTTGAAAATTTTACTTGGTTTCATTATTAAGGAATATATCCTATTATCTAGTGCCCAGTAAATATTTTCCATTTTGATATTTAAAAACCTACTGAAATCTATTTTCATTTTCTTAAAGACTCATGTGTGTGTATGTGTGTGTTTGTGTATGCATGTGTGTGTGTGTGTGTGTGTGTGTGTGTGTATGTATGTGCCATATGAATACAGTTGTCCATAGATGCCACATGAAAGTGTTGGAGCTAATGGAGTTACAAGAGGTTGTGAGCCAGTTGATGTAGGTGCTGGGAGCTGACAGAGAGTCCTAAGGAAGAGAACCAAGTGTTCTTTTTTTCTTTTTCTTTTTTTTCTTTTCTATATTCTTTGTTTACATTCTAAATGATTTCCCCTTTCCCAGTTCCCCACTCCCCATATGTCCCATAAGCCTTCTTCTCTCCACCCATTCTCCAATCACCTCCCTTCTTTTTCTCTGTCCTGGTACTCCCCTACAATGCTAGATCAAGACTTTCCAGGATCAGGGCCTTCTCCTTACTTTTTCATTGGATTCATTTGTTATGCTAATTGTGTCTTTGGTATTCAGAGCTTCTGGGCTAATTAATATCCATTTATCAGTGTTGGTATTCCATGTGTATTCTTTTGTGATTGGGTTACCTCACTTAGGATGATATTTTCCAGTTCCAACCATTTGCCTAAAAATTTCATGAATTCATTGTTTTTAATTGCTGAGTAGTATTCCACTGTGTGAATATACCACACTTTCTGTATCCATTCCTCCACTGAGGGACATCAGGGTTCTTTACGGCTTCTGGCTATTATAAATAAGGATGCTATGAACATAGTGGAGCATGCGTCCTTATTACATGCTGGGGAATCCTCTGGGTATATGCCCAGGAGAGGTATAGCAGAGTCCTCCGGAAGTGTCATGTCCAGTTTTCTGAGGAACCGCCAGACTGATTTCCATAGTGGTTGTACCATCTTGCAATCCCACCAGCAGTGGAGGAGTGTTCCTCTTTCTCCACATCCTCACCAACACCTGCTGTCTCCTGAGTTTTTGACCTTAGCCATTCTGACTGGTGTGAGGTGAAATCTCAGGGTTGTTTTTATTTGCATTTCCCTAATGACTAATAATGTTGAGCATTTCTTAAGGTGCTTCTCAGCCATCCGAATTTCTTCAGGTGAAAATTCTTTGTTTAGCTCTGTACCCCATTTTTAATAGGGTTATTTGGTTCCCTGGGGTCTAACCTCTTGAGTTCTTTGTATATATTGAATAGTAGCCCTCTATCGGATGTAGGGTTGGTGAAGATCTTTTCCCATGTTTTTGGTTGCTGTTTTGTCCTTTTGATAGTGTCCTTTGCCTTACAGAAACTTTGTAATTTTATGAGGTCCCATTTGTCAATTCTTGATCTTAGAGCATAAGCTATTGGTGTTCTGTTCAGGAACTTTTCCCCTGTGCCCATGTCCTCAAGGGTTTTCCCCAGTTTCATTTCTATTAGTTTCAGTGTGTCTGGTTTTACATGGAGGTCCTTGATCCACTTGGAGCTGAGCTTAGTACAAGAAGATAAGAATGAATCAATTCGCATTCTTCTGCATGCTGACCTCCAGTTGAACCAGCACCATTTGTTGAAAAGGCTATCTTTTTTCCACTGGATGTTTTCTGCTCCTCTGTCAATGATCAAATCCAAAAGAAGTTAACCAATCAAATATAAAAAATAACATCAAAAATGACAGGAAACAAGTGTTCTTAATCACTAATCTCTTGCCTGCCTTCTCCTAGAAATTCCACTTGCAAAATTTCCCCCACTTTCTATATAATATATTGAAAGCTGAAAAATGGCAAGATTGTCATGCCTGAACTTTAACAGGAAAATCCTAGTTAAGCATTTTCCATATGACTTTGCAAATTTTTTAATAGAATATTGCAACATAAATTTATATGAAATAATTTGAACTGTAAGATTTACTAAACCTCTCTTTCAGAGGATTTGCATATGGATCCTTTCAAAAACTGCTCTCAATAATATGTAGTGCCATTTTGTCATGTTATTCTCTTGTTTTGGTACATGTTCTTTTCTAGTCTCAAATTAAAATATTGAAGAAGCTTTCAGGGCAAAGATATTTCTCTGGGTAAAATGTGAACATGTAGGAGTTAACAGAGAAGTAAAAGAAAAGCCATGAGGTTTAAGTGTTTCATATAAAGTAAGCTCAAATTTTATTTACTGGATCAGAATGAAATAAACAGCACTAACTTGAGTCTCAGCATCAGGGAAGCCTTCCAGAGCAAGCAATCATCTTGTGCTCAATCTTTTATTACCTGCCCCGGGCCCTCTGCAAAGTACTGTTAGTTTCAGAGGTCCCTCACTAATCCTAATGCCTAGATCTGTTGAAATCTGGATTTGCTAGGGCCCGGGTACTTAATGAAAACAGACTGCCTTCTCTGGAATGGTCCCTGGCTTACCATATTGTGTTTTGCTATCTTAAGTACTGGGGAGCTGATGTAAATGAGATATTCTCAGACATATGTGAGCACTTAAATCCTTTGATTACTAGTTTTGGTACTAGTGTTAATGTTACAGGTTTAGTTTTAAGCAGTGCTAATTTTCTTTGATCCAGTAAGGTGAATCTCACAGTGATTTTAGATCAGTTTTAACAACCTTTTTCTTCAATCTATAGCCAAGAAAACAATAATGAAATGCTGGTAGTTATTGTGAAAGAATAGAAAATACAGCCTAACTCCAGCCTTCTAAGGAACCCCAAACACTTTATATTCCAGAGCCTGCTCTTTGTGTTCTTTGTTAGAAACTAGGTAAATGGTCACATTCTAGAGCCCATCCTTTGATCAGAGCTAGACAAAAAGGCCTTGAATAGGTGATCCTGGCCCCACAAGGTAACTAGAAATGAGCTAAGCTTATTTACTGCTAGAGTTGAGACGGAGGGTTGAGACCGAGGAGGTCTGGAGGAAGCTTTAGACCCTGGAGAGAGCTAAATAAGGCTCTCTTCCATCTGTAAACAGCAAGTCAGTAATGGTGGAAGCCATGTTTTGCTGAAATCTGCTTTATCTGGTCCCTGCAATGTGTGCAAGGACACTTGGTATCTGTGTCCCTCTTAGGGGCAAATTGTGTGATTTTCCTTGCTCAGTGTTCTTGAATTTAGAGGCCTTAACTGTGGCAGGGTCAGGCTGTCTATGTGGTGTTGTTTTGTTTCGTGTTTTGTGTTATTGGACTTAGACGGATGATATTATTTGGACTTTAGACTGACTTACAGCAACTCTCTTTGTGGCGCTAAAATCAGGTCATGTGACTCAAGTGCACCAACTTAGAACAAAAGGAGAGACAAAATACTTGGACTCTGACACTCTCTGGTGGGGAAAATAAGCCTTGACAAGACGCTCGATGTGGCAGGTGTGAGTATTCTGGTACATTAAGTTGGTACAGATGGTTTATTTCTTTTATTTTAAATTGTTTAAATTATTATGATCAATGTGATGGTAAACTTTGTGGTTATATTGTTGTTCTGGGAGAGAGGTCAAAATAAGGGAGACTTCCAGAAGACTAGATTTTAAAATATTACATGAAAAATCTGTCTTTGTAATACTAAAATCTTGTTTTGAGATTTACATTACAGAAAATACCACTCCCCTTCATATCTCAACCTTCATGTTCAGATTGAGGAAAAGGTCTTTCTAGAGAATATAGAAATGGTCAGATTTAAAACAGGGAGAAATAAAATTAATTTCATTTGATAAAAATATTTATAATTGTTATTAAGTTCAAGGCATAAGTTCTTATTTGATACGGGTTTTATTTTTATACAAAAACAAGGTTGTCATTGATATAAATACTAAATTTGAAAGTACAGGATTTACACCCAGTTCTTTGTTAGTATTACTGATCTGAGATGTTTAAGACTATTAGTTTCGGGCTAAATAGAAATATAAGGCTCTGAGTTGATTGTTAGGGTGTTTTATAGGTTTTAATCAGAAATAGCTGAAGATAGTTTAACAGACAACAGTACACATTACTTTACATAGATAATTGGTTTTCAAAAATGTCAAAAATCCATGGAATAAGATGTTTTAGTCTTAGAAGCTGCGTTAAGCTTTCTATATATTTTCAGTTAATATTGGTCACTCTTAGATTTCTTATGGTATTGAAGACTGTTAGTCTTATAGACAGCCCAAACTATTTAATTCTGAGAAAGCTGATATAGATTTAAATAAATGATTTTCAGGTGACATAAAATTTAAAGCCAGGCCATGAGTCAATTCTTATAATGTTAATTCTTAAGTTGTGCAGAGCCATATTGGGGAGTCGTGCTGCATGGTGGGTCTTGACATTGGCCATGGACAATCCCTGGCTTTGGGCAGGAATCTGCTGTTAGGGCATAATAGGGAAGTAGGTTACAGCAGTGATTTTTATCCTAGGGTGGAGTGCAAAGAGTGTACTTGACATTGGCCAAGGTGAACTTCTCCCAGCCTTTGTTGAGCACTGATTCCTGTGCTAGTCAGGATCCTGCTCCACCTAGGGTGGAGAAGCTCAGAGTGAAGGTTAAGCTCATTGTTCCTCCAGGTTCCTGAATTAAGCAGGTGACCCACCCAGCTGTCTGAGCAGTAAAGCCAAGGACCACCAGATGACTTTGCTGGGAACTCAGCCCGGGGTCTGGGGGGGAGGGGCTTGCCCAAACTGTTAAAAGGTCTGACATTAAAGTTCCAGTAACCCAGTTCATAGTAGCTGCAGGCAGCTACGGAATACAACATTAAATATTTATTCTGACAGTCTTTTAAGATAATACAGATGAAAAGTTTTCTATTTAATTGACAGGGATGATAAACTAGGTGTTATGTGTATCTTATAGTTTATAATTTACAAAATGGTAATAATTATGCTCAATTGATATTTAGAGAGAACCTGAGACCACCTATCCTGATACCATTGTGGCTCTCTCATTAAGGGTATATTTCCCAAGAGACTAATTAATCTCTTTGAGATTGTTTTATTTGTAATACAGGAAGCCAAAAAGATTACCCCCTCAGACAAAAGGTAAGAAGAAAGACTAACACCAGACTTCATTGGCAGGTCTCGAGGGCATGGCAGCCCACAAATTTGACCAAGGTATGTAAGGTTAAGCAGGGACCAGATGAGTCACCTGCAGCTTTTCTAGAGCAGCTCATAGAGGAATTCTGCCAATATACACGTTATGACTCCAGGGGCACGGAATATAAAGTTACTATGACAATGGTTCTTATAGACAGGGCTAGTAGAGATATCAGGAAAAAGCTTCAGAGGCTAGAGGGATTTGTTGCAGGTTGCTGAGAAGGTCTGTATAAGGATTTAATATAGATTGTTGAGAAAGTCTATAGAAAGATTTAGTGCAGTTTGCTGAGACAGGGAGACAGAGGAGGAGAAGAAACAGAAAAAGA
Source organism: Apodemus sylvaticus (assembly GCF_947179515.1). Lineage (NCBI taxonomy): Eukaryota > Metazoa > Chordata > Mammalia > Rodentia > Muridae > Apodemus > Apodemus sylvaticus. The sequence goes on along the minus strand of NC_067480.1, from coordinate 46,000,745 downwards.
AAGAAAAATGGCAGAGAAGGAAGCTACAGAGAATCCTGGTTATAATAGTTAGAAAAGGCAGAAAAAGAAACAGAAAAGGACCAGTGTGCATACTATAAGGAGAGAGGCCACTGAGCCAGAGTGTGCCCTAAGAAATAGAAGCCGGGAACAGGAATTCCCAGATCTTGGGAAAAGTGCCCCCCAAATGGCAAACCCAGGTGTTATCCCTGGGTGAAGACAGTGACTAGGGGACAAGGGTTTTCTGACCACCTCCCCCAACCCAGGATAACTGTGGGAATGAAAGAGAAACCCACTCAGTTCTTGATGGACACAGGGGCTCAATACTCGGTCTTTCAAGCCAATGGCGCTGTTTCTAAGAAAAGATCTTGGGTCCAAGAATCCACTGGCACCAAAATGTATTCATGGACTACCCGAAGAACAGTGGACCCAGGGATGGGATGGGTAGTCCATTTATTTAGGCTCACCCCAGATTGTTCCTCTCTCTGTTGGAGTAAGACATACTCTCCAAAATGGGGGCGGGGCGCGCAGATATGCTTCCTGCCCAACAGGCTACAGCTAACTGGCTCCAAAAGAGAGACTGACCCCTGCTGAAAGTCGCTACAGACAGGAGCAGTTTTCTCCATGATGGACAGAGATAAGCAGTTGCTGCTATGGTGGACGACACACATGTCATCTTGGTAGAAGAATCTTTACCCCCTGGCATGTCAATGCAGAAAGTGGAGCTTGTTGCCCTCACCAAGACCTTGGAATTTGGAACCAGCAAGAAAATCAACATCCACACGGATAACAGGTATGCCTTTGTCACAGCCCATGTCCACAGGGATATATGCCAAGAGGACTGATCACATCAGAGGAAACCAGCAGGAAATCTTAGACCTCTTAGATGTCCTAATGAAGCCAGCCACTGTGAGTATTCACTGCCTAGGACGTCCAAAGGGAAAAGACTCAATAGGCAATAACCAGGGTAAGTGGCTCCAGGAGTGGATATGAAGGAGCCTATACTGGTTATGGGTCTGTAAGAGACAGCCACTGGGAAATGGAACAAATTAAGAAACAGCCTCACTTAAAAAAAGACTGAGATTGCTAACCACTCTACCAACGATTACCAAGAGAAGGTACACACAAGAAGGGCAAACTATACTCCCTAGAAAGTAAGTCAAAGTCTCACTAGTCCAAATGTACAGATGGACTCATTTAGGGGATTAAAAACCTTGTCCTGGCAGTAAAGGGACCAAACGTATATATTTATGACTCAGGTTTTAGGCTAGAGAGATAATAGAACAGTGTAAGACATGCCAGCAAGTAAATGCTTATGCAGTAAAGAGTAAACAGGGCAAAAGACCTAGAAGAGAACAGCCTAGAGTACATTAAGAGATTTTATAAAAGCCAAGGCAGGAGAATATGGTTATAAAATATCTTCTAGCATTTATAGATACTTTTCCTCTAGATAGGTTGAAGCAGGAAACAGCTGCCAAAGTTAGAAGAAATTTTCCTGAGTTTCAGAGTGCCCAAGGTAATTGGATCAGACAATGGTTCTGTTTTTGTTTTTAAGGTAAGTCAGAAATTGACAGAGATATTGGGGACTAATTGGAAACATTATTGGACGTACTGTCCCCAGGGCTCAAGGCAGGTAGAGAGAATAAACAATACCCTATGAGAGACCTTAACTAAATTGACCTTAGAGACTGTCTTAGGCTGGGTGGTGCCTCTCCCCTTGTTTCTGAAGAGCTCCTACCATTTTAACCTGACCCCTCTAGAGATCCTCTTTGATACCCCAACTCCTTTGGTGTCCACTGGGCCCTCCCAGGAGGTGTCCGACAATATGAGATTTGCCTTAAATGCTCCAGGCATGTCAGAAACTACTCACTGTTTCCAGATAGGCACTGGATCTGTATAAGAAGGCTTCAGGAACAGTTGCTGAAACCCTGATGAAAGAAAGCCTTACCAAATTGACCACAGAGACTGGTGTTAATTATTAGATAGCTCTCCTACCCTTTGTACTCTTCAGGCCTTTGTTCTCTAAGCTCAAGGCCCAGGCCTACTCAGGATGAAGAGACTTCCAAGTCCCACGTCACTTCCAATTTGGAGATTTGGTCTATATTAGACGCCACTGTGCAGAAAACCTTGAGACTCATTGTAAAGGCCCTTATCTTGTACTCTTGACCACCCTGCTTTGTGTTTTGATGAGACCCTTAGTAATTTTGCTCCTGTGGCCTACAGCTGGGCCTTGCATACTTAATAGGTTTATTGCTTTTGTTAGAGAACGTGTGAGTGCGGTCCAGATCATAACACTTAGATCACTGTAAGAGAGCCTTCTGTGCCAAGAGGAGGCTAACCTTTAATTCTCCTAGTTCTAAGATTAGAGCTCCTAACAAGAGAAGAAGTGGGGAATGAAAGAAAATAGAAAATACAGCCTAACTCCAGCCTTCTAAGGAGCCCCAAACACTTCATATTCCAGAGCCTGCTCTTTGTGCTCTTTGTTAGATACTAGGTAAAAGGTCACATTCCAGAGACTGCCCTTTGTTCAGAGCTAGACAAAAAGGCCTTGAATAGGTGATCCTGGCCCCCAAGGTAACTGGAAGTGAGCTAAGCTTATTTTGCTTCTGTAAACTGCTTAAGCCATTACCCCTATCCAAGAGTTCACGCAGCTATAGACTCCAATAGGAAACTAATTGGTCCACTGAGCGCGGGCTCTGATAATTTAAACTGATTGGCCTACAAACTATGGAGTGGTACAAATCGATTGGCTTGCACTTCGCGGGCTCTCGATGCTAAGGAATGATTGGTTTGTGATTTTCAGGCTTTGTTGTAAACTTATAAAAACTGTCACAATTCGGCACTCGGGGTCCACAGTCCTCTACCCCTGCGCGGTTTACAGCTGTGGAACCCAGAATTCTGGAATAAATAATCCTCATGTTATTGCATCAAGACCATTTCTTGCGAGTGATATGGGTGTCGCCTTCCGAAGCGTGGGGTGCTGGGGCACCCTCGGTTTTTTGGGGGAGTCTTACAGTTGAAGTCTATGAAATCTATGGGCATGTTATTTTATTGACTGCAGCATTTGCAGAATTTACAGTTATTACTCAAAATTATTGATCCACAAAATTTTCATGATAAAAATATTTGTGTTGATATATGTTTGATTATCAAAATTAAATTTATCTTCTGTATTTTAGCTGCTAGATCTTGTCATCTATTTTGGGATAAGAACAAGAGCCATGATTTCTTTTGTGCATGGGGTCTGTCTCAAAATTATTTTTTCATGTATTCAAGAAATAAGAACCATTCATGGGCCCTTACCAAGGACTGGTCTCAGCTTGGAGAGGGGTTCTGAGGAAGGGGTGTCTGGGAGTGGCAAACAAATGTCTCAGAATTCAAATGGGTTACAAGAAGACAGTCTATGTTCTGTTTGAGACAGCTTTCCAGATTGCTCCTTCTAAGTTTTGCTCTAGACAGCTTTTTCTTGGTATTCTAGAAAACCTCTCTGAATAGCTCATCTCTTGTAAAGAAAAAACCCAGTATTTTATTTACATATCAATTCAGTCTTTATGCCATTCCCTTCAGCATCCTATGACCCCAGCCTCTTTATTCTTAGAAAGATACAGTGAGGGAACTTTTTTGTTTTTTTTTTTACATTGCAAATGAATTCAGAGATCTACTTGCCTTTGTAAAGCATGGACAATAAACTAGCTGGGTGAGAACCTGTCCTGAAATTACCATTTCTACTCTATCTGGAACTGGACCTCTGTCCCAGGCTGACCTTGAACTCAGGAATCTGCTTGCTTTTGTAAGCAAAAACAAAACTTAGCTGGGTGGAATCTTGCCCTGTGATTTCCACCCCCTAAATCTCTTTATCTTCTTTAGAATCTTTCTGACAAGCTGGCTTATAGTGCAGCTCCCTCTATTCTTTTAGATCTGTGAAACTTGTTATACAACTCATATTGTATTCTTATATTTTGCATAGTTGAGAAATTATATATTTTTGAACTCATGATTTCAGAGATCTTTCTCACAGCCTTAAGGGCTGTCCTGAAGGTCTCAGGGTTTACCATTTTCCTGAGACAAAGATACACCCTTGACTCCTGGACTGGTGCTGTTTGTAATTGCCATGGATTTATTAACATTAACAGGGACTTAATTCCCTGAAGGAGGAACAGGAAAGGTCATGGAACACTTGCTCCTCTCAGAAGGGAGAGTATAAATTACATTCCTCAGACTACAGGGAGGTCACTGCAGCTAAGTGAGGCCCAGAATTATTTCGAGACCGTTGGCCACCTACCTCATCCCCTAACAACCAATTAGTTTAAAGGTAACACTGTTCTGACAATCACATTGTGCCTAATTGTGGCTGAATAAGGGCCCCTTCTTGGGCTGTGTGTGGTAGTTCTCTCCCCATGTGCAGGACAAACCCAGCATGCTTGAGTAAATAAAATTCCTCTTACTTTTTGCATCGATTGTCTCCACGTTGTTTACACAGGGTATCTCCTGTAAGTTAAAACTCCCTGAGTCTTACAGCCTTATGTCCACAATAACCATCAAAACTCCTTGAGGACCACACCTTGCTGGCTCTGTTCCAGAGGTGAGAACCATGTCATGCCAACCCTATCATGGCAAAACTAGACTAGGCAGGCTCTTGTCAAAGAAATATCAATATGGCTGTTTGAAATCTTCGACCTGTTATTGTTAAAAAAGTATGTAGATCAACATGGTATCTTAGATCCTAATTACTGTTCCTGTAAATTCATGAGTACTGTTGTCTGTCTCAATGTCAACAGTGTTAATCAGTATGCTGACATATCCATGAAAACACATCCATACTTTCACTTCATCTTCCTCCATTGTTATTTGCCCATTTAATCCTCTTAATTTTCTTAGGCTTCCCATGACATGTATTTCCATAACATTTGGGGCAGGGAGTACAGTACTATCTTCTGACCTAAACTAACACCATCTTTAGGATGCCAAAGATCATCACACCTGGACTTATTGGCTGTTGTTGTTTCTTCTAGCAAAAAGGGGAAGGGAAGTCTTAGCCTTTCCTGAGTAGCCAGCTCATCATCTCAGCCAGCTGTATGCAATTTTTCCGTACTTTTATGTGGCCTTAGGGTTTCTTGAAAAAGCTAGAGGATGTAGTTTTCAAAGTATCAGGGGAGAAGAATCAATGTACACAGCAATGGGAGAGTGCCTTAGTTACATTCTGTTACTGTGATTAAACACCATGACCAAAGTGACTTTCAAAGGAAAGCATTGAATTTGATCTTATGCTTTCAGATAGAGTTCATGGTGTCAGAGCAAAAGGGAAGCTAAGAGATCACATATTAATCACATATAAATAAACACACAAACACAGAGGGGGGGCAGGGAGAGAGAGAGGGGGGGGAGAGGGGAGAGAGAGAGAGGGAGGAGGGGGTGTGAGGGAGGAGGTCCTGAGGTAAATGAGGCTGTTGACATGGTGATGGTCATATCAAGGACTCAATAGCCTGAGACTCCTGGGAAAATGTCAAAACCTTCTATTTTTGTCTTTGTATACACACTTTGTATATATACTATAGCTTTCTCCCCCGCATATTTAGAGCTTGCAGATTTCTCTCCCAGAGATTGCTCTTACCAAGATTAGCTAAATCTGTCTCCTTGATCCAGCTCTATACTATAAACCTACCACATTTTTCTTTATGAAATAATCCTGCCCTTGTTCAGCTGTATGTAGCCATCCTGCCTTTCTGTTCAACTCTTTATAGTAAACCAACCAGTTTTAGAGCAGTTTCTTTAGAACAGAGGCCTAAATCATCCAAACTGAGCCTGAGTGTCATTCTGTCTGTCCTTTTTTTTAAATTCTATCACTGCTTTGTTCAGGTCCAAATCTCTGAGGCCAAGAAAGGACTTAGCAGAGAACAATGGGCATAATGACTTGGAGAAGAGAAAAACATGTTATGTTTGAAGAATTAAAGAGAGCTAAAACTAACTAGAGTATTGAGCTCAGAGAGTGGATGGAGAGACTAGGAAAATAGGGCGAACTCACAAGAGCCCTGTAAGCTATGCTGAGGATTTAACATTTGCTGAGGGCAATAAGAAGCTGTTGAAGTATTTAAGTTAGAAGGTATACTGGCTGGTTTTGTGTGTCAACTTGACACAAGTTAGAGTCATCAGAGAGGTAGGACCCTCAGTTGAGAAAATGCCTCCATGAGTTCCAGCTGTAAGGCATTTTCTCATTAGTGATTAATGGGAGAGGGTCCATCCCATTATGGGTGGTGCTATTCCTGGGTTGGTGGCTCTGAGTTCAATAATGAAGTAGGCTTAGCGAGTCATGAGAAGTAAACCATTAAGCAGCACCTCTCCATGGTTTCTGCATCAGCTCTTGCCTCCATGTTCCTCCACTGATTGAGTTACTTGTCCTGATTTCCTTTGGTGATGAATGTGCAAGTATAACCAGAGCAAACCCTTTCCTCCCCAACTTGCTTTTTGATCATGGTGTTTTGTTGCAGCTAAAGAAACCCTGACTAAGACAAGTTGGTACCAGTATAGTAGGGTATTACAGTGACATTTCTGACCATAGTTTTGGGAGAATTGTGAAAGGACTTTGGAACTTTGTGCTAGAAAAGCCATTGAGTGTTGGGCACTCTGTGGGAAGTTCTATAGGACCTTGGGAAATAATGTTGAGAGCAGTATAGAAGATGGAGACCTGGCTTGTGAAATTTCAGAGAGAAAATTAAAGACTCCACCAGGGCTATTTTGATTTAGGATTCTGTGGTTCTGGTTATCTGGGCCTTAAGAATCAGCTGTGATTAACAAAATACCAGAACTACTAAAGCAAAACTTTTACATTATTGGGACAATTGATACTGGTTAACTGAAGCTAAGAACTTAGCAGTGATTAGGAAGAGACCAATATCACTGATGTGTAAATGGAATAAATTCTTTTCTCCCCTACTTGCTTTTTGGTCATTGTGTTTTGTTGAAGCAAAAGAAACCTTAACTAAGACGGAAGGCAGCATGGTTATATTTGAACTTTTGGAAAAACCTTTCATTATTGAAAAGAAAATTAATCAAAACAGGAGACAGAGAGATTAAATGGGGATGGGGTTTTTGGAAATTTCTGGAAATACAATAGGAATGAGGAACAAATTTTACCATGATGTTTAGGAGAAAGAAATGGCCTGTAGCATTTGGGTTAGTGAGAGGGTGCTTGTGAGAAGGATTAGAAGTTCAAAGGTCATTCTTAGATACAAAGTGAGTTTAAAGCTAGTAGAACAACACAACACAAAGAAAACAACATCAACCAAAAAATCCAACCAAATTAAAAAAAAAAAAACCTGTTTTAGTTAGCGGTTTACGAAAGTGAATACACACCATGATCAAGGCAACTCTTATAAGGAAAACATTTCATTGGGGCTGGCTTACAGGATCTGCATCAAGGTAGAAGCATAACAGCATCTACACAGTCATGGTGTAGAAATTGCTGAGAGTTCTGCATCTTGTTCCAAAGTCAAACAGAAGACTGGCTTCCAGGGAGGTAGGATGAGGGAGGGTCTTAAAGCCTATACCCACAATGACACACTTTCTCCAACAAGGCCACATCTACTTCAACAAGGCCACACCAGGGCCAAGCATATTCAAATCATCACAAACGCCAAAACAAAACAAACAACTCCATCCTCCAAAGATCCAAGACAGCTTCATTTATAGGTACAATTCTAAAGCCCAACCAGGGTTTTGGCCAGAGTGCCTTCAGCTGAAATCTCTAGTTCCAAAGAGAACCTGAAGTCAGGCTTTGGAACAAGATAGAGCAATTGGCTTCTTCCAGTGTGTGCATTTCAAGAGACCCTAGTGGAAGCAGTGTCTTCTTAGGATCTGTCCTAGAACTTGTAGGACATCCTTTCTTTGTGTTCCACTGGTTAAACACTTCAAGTTCTAAAGGAAATTCAGATTTAAGGATAAAGGAGTAAAGTTCTTCCTTCCAAGGTGAGGCTCAGCCAAGAGTTTGCACACATCTTTAATTAATCACAATGCCTGACCTCAGTTAGGTAATCCACAGACAATTTACATTGCTTCCATGCAGAAGTTCTCCTTCAGCTATCACTCTAGCTATAATCAGCATTCATAATACAAATCTCACCATCAGCAATCAAGCAGCATCCTCCCCTTATTTTTCAGGACACACCCAGCTTCTCTATGACACAAAGTAGTGTTTTGCTATCAAAGGCTACCTAATACTTTCAAGTCAATTGGGGTCCAGGACTATGATGATAGCAATTTTGACTGACTCAAAAGCAAAATAGAATTAATTTAGGAAACACATACCTGGGTGAATTCTCAAAGAGACAGGAAGGGAATTCTGACTATACTCCTGGATCAATGACCACAACTATGGCTCTAACAAACATTTTGACAACCTCTTCCTAAGAGACAACTTTACATTGTGTACATATCTCATGTATTTTTTTCACTAGTCACATTGTTCTGCAACTGTAAGAACATGGAATATTTTAAAGAAATGGTAGCCTCTATTGTAAGTACATAGTCTTTCACTTTTTACTTAAGTGAGCGAGTTAATGGGTAAAATCTAGGATCTTTGAGGTTGAAGTCTGTTGTCAAGAGTGACTTTCTAATACTTGTCAAGAGTTCATATAAAATGCTTGAGATTACCCAGAAGTCAGCCAATGAAGAACAAGAACTCATATATAGAAGTGTAGTTAAGGTAAGTAAGATAATTCATGGAGACTCTTACAGACATATATCTGCAAATAACAAAAGCTTGATAAGCATTCTTAAATATCTCTTTAAAAAACCTCTCATTTCTAGGGACAGCTTATCCCTTTGTGAATGGAATGATCATTAGATCCAAAACCCCCTTTCAAGGGATTGAGCCACAAATGAGTCACTATGGGATCTGATAAAATCAATATGAATTTTGAAGACTCTGCCATGCTTGTATTCTCAGACACAGAGAAACCTAAAATCAGTGGAGAAGGAGATATCCAAATGCCCCAAGATGAGAGGGGAGTACTTATGACAGATAGGAGGACTAGACATTCTTTGAATGCAGAAAATCCCAATTGCATAAAAACCATTCAGAAATTGAGACCTTAAATTATTTTCCAAAACACGGGGGATAAACTGAGGTCAGTAGAGCAGCTTGTCTGCTACCACAAAGCAATGCTGTATTAAACCCATTTAACTGAAGATAGAATGATTTTTAAGAAATTAACTGTTGGAAAAATAGCTTCAACAGATTTAACTCACTAGCAAGGCAAAGCCTATTAACAATAATTGGCGAGTTCTTAGAATCTAAGAACCCATAATTAAATTTTATTGTCTTGTGAGTGATTTGGATTAATTATATCCATAATAGGAACTCCCCTCCCTGGCTTGGAGTTGGGGATGGCTGCTTCATAGAATCTAAGCATTTACTTCAAACCTTGAGCATTCTGTGTACTGCCAAGGCAATGCTGCTACAAAGCCCATTTCCTCTTAGGATTTACTGAAAAGTGACAGGTGTTGATTTGCTGGTATCTTTCTCAACAGATCCGAATGAGCTAAACAAAATGACTTCTCTACCCATTTAGGCAGAAAAATAAATGGGGACACCAGCTAATGAGTGAATGTAGAGTTAGCTGGCCTCAAAGCTTTCCAAGCTGTTGGCAGCTGGAATCAAAAGAGGAATCATGCAGACAGTCGCTCATGTTTATTGCCGAACATGAAATTAGAAAGATGCTTCATCTTCTCCACAGGTGCATGAACATATAGTTATTAATTGCAGCAAAACATGCCTATTGACAAGCCCAAGCCTACAAAATCCCACACTCAGCAAATGGCTTTCAAAGTTCATCCAGAAAACACTTTAGAATCAATACAAAAGCATCACGCAGTTGATGAATCTGTGCCCAGAAGAATTGTACATCCTAGAAGCATGGCACAGGCTGTCTCTTGATATTTATGTAGTCGAGTATCATTGATGCTTTCTTTGTTCTTGTAAGGAGGGGGCACCCATTATATAAAGTGTTCTGCAGCTTCTGACTGTGGACAAGTATAACTCCAGACTAGGGAGAGGATTGGATCAATTTTGTTTCTGTCTCCACCTTTAACAACTGCTTTACTCTTGCATTGAGTCTTAAGCCATGCAAGGTCATGTGCTCATCCTGTGAATTTAGCAAAGGTCTATTAGGCAGATTATTTAGGCAAATCTATTGTTGGGCCAGTCAATTTCTAGTCTTATATTATAGAAAATGTATACAAATAGATAGAGGGTTGAGAATCTTTCTTTTCTTTTTTTTTCTTTGATATATTTTTTATTTACATTTCAAATGATTTCCCCTTTTCTAGCCCTCCACACCCCGAGAGTCCCATAAGCCCCCTTCCCTCCCTCTGTTCTCCCACCCACTCCTTCCCACTTCCCTGTTCTGGTTTTGCCCTATACTGCTTCAATGAGTCTTTCCAGAACAAGAGGCCACTCCACTGTTCTTCTTGTACCTCATTTGATGTGTGGATTATGTTTTGGGTATTCCAGTTTTCTAGGTTAATATCCACTTATTAGTGAGTGCATACCCTGATTGATCTTTTGAGACTGGGTTACCTCACTTAGTATGATGTTTTCCAGCTCCATCCATGCCTAAGAATTTCATGAATTCATTGTTTCTAATAGTTGAATAGCACTCCATTGTATATATATACCACATTTTTTGTATCCACTCTTCTGTTGAGGGATACCTGGGTTCTTTCCAACTTCTGGCTATTATAAATAGGGCTGCTATGAACATAGTGGAACATATATCCTTATTACATGCTGGGGAATCCTCTGGGTTTATGCCCAGGAATGGTATAGCAGGATCTTCCGGAAGTGAGGTGCCCAGTTTTCTGAGGAACCGCCAGACTGATTTCCAGAGTGGTTGTACCAATTTGCAACCCCACCAGCAGTGGAGGAGTGTTCCTCTTTCTCCACATCGTTGCCAACACCTCTGTCTCCTGAATTTTTAATCTTAGCCATTCTGACTGGTGTAAGGTGAAATCTCAGAGTTGTTTTGATTTGCATTTCCCTAATGACTAATGAAGTTGAGCATGTTTCAAGATGCTTCTCCACCATCTGAAGTTCTTCAGGTGAAAATTCTTTAATTCTGTACCCCATTTTTTAATAGGGTTATTTGGTTTTCTGGAGTCTAACTTCTTGAGTTCTTTATATATATTGGATATTAGCCCTCTATCTGATGTAGGATTGGTGAAGATGTTTTCCCAATTTGTTGGTTGCCGATTTGTCCTTTTGATGGTGTCCTTTGCCGTACAGAAACTTTGTAATTTTATGAGATCCCATTTGTCAATTCTTGATCTTAGAGCATACGCTATTGGTGATCTGTTCAGAAACTTTCCCCCTGTACCAATGTCCTCAAGGGTTGAGAATCTTATTGAATTAATGTTATGAACTAATTATGGTATATCATAATAGTGTCTCATTAAAATTTAATTTATAACCAAAAAAATTTAAAAGTTACCTTGGTTTGAAGGGGAGAAGCCTTTGAAACAATTGCAAAGATGGACTCCTGAGCTATGCTGTTCACTGTTAAATGAACATCCATAGTTTATTTGGTTGTTGATTTTACTAACTTATTTTATATAGGTTTCGCGATAGTATTCATAGAGAATATAAAATAATAATATTCCAATAAAACTATCAGATATGAAAATAAATGTCATATGTGACTTAGGTGTGAATACAACACTCCAAATGTTCACCATACATTTCTGTCATTTGAAACCATGTCTTTAACTTGAGCCTAAGTTTCTTGGTAGCCAGGAAGAGAACTATAATTTGGTACAAGAGATATATGATTCCAGATGTGTCTCATGAGTCTTAGTCATACTTATGTATAAATACTAAAGATGAACATTTTCAATAAATCTTTTAGAGATGAATAAATCTTTTAAATATGAAAGGACATAGCACAATAAATTTTGAAAGCATTTATATAATATTTAATATTATATAAACTCATGGTTGCTTGTCTTGCAATTCTGATAACTTAGCTGCATTTACTTAGGCATTCAAGTAAGAGGTATTTAAAATGCTTATTAAGAATTTGCCGTGTGCCTTGGAGATAAACTGATGAGCAAGACAGATAATGTGTCAGAGATGACAGAATGTTTAGAAATCATGTAATAAATCAATAAACTCATCTCAAAGAATGGAGTGTTTTGGAGATGATACAAACAGATTATATTTTGGGGAGTAACTGGGTAGATGGATGATATGTGACCTGAGACAGAGTGCCCTGACAAGATGAAAAAAAGGATTTCTAAGCATGGAGAAGGGCAATTTTACTAGGTCTCAGGGATGAAAACTGTTTGAGAGTTTGAAAAAGTAACACTGAGTCTGCTGCTGTGTCTGGAGGGCAGGAGAGGAAATAAAGAAGAATTGAGAGATTCGTAGTGGATAGAGTTTTGCTGAGGAGTTTTAACAGGTCAGCTGTTAAAACTTGCACTATTATTGATAGGATCCCTGCTTGATTCACAGCTTACAACTACCTATGGGTACAGCTCTATGTGGAGCTGAAACCTCTAGTGTCTAAGGATACATGCACATTTCCCTCACACATTAAAAAAAATCAAAGCAGGCAGAGATACCTACAGTAAGACTTTTGGATATTATGGGAAATGAGAAATAGGTTATATAATTTAGAATAAGATTGTCTGAATTATTCCCTCTCTCTCAATTTATTCTTTTATACATTGCATCCCAACCACAGCTTCCCTTCCCTATACTTCTCGTACTTCCTCTACCTCATCCCTTCTTTCCCAGATCTCCCTTCTCCTTTTCTCTTCATAAAAGAGCAGGCCTCCTAGGGATATCAACTGAATATAGCATAACAAGATACAATAAGACCAAGGCAACCTAGCAGAGAAGGATCTTAAACACAGGCAAAAGAATCAGAGATACTGCTCCCACTCTTGGGAGCTCCACAAAAACACTAAGCTATGCAGTCATAATATTTAAGCAGAGGACCTACCTAGACCAATGTAAGGTCCAGGATTGCTGATTCAGTCTTTGTAAGCCTCTATGAGCCCTGCTAGGTTGATTCTGTGTTCTCTCGGTGTCCTTGGTCCACTGGCTTCTATAATCCTTCTCCTTTTCTGTTGAGGTCCTTAAGTTCTACCTAATGTTTAACTGTGGGTCTCTGAGTCTGCTCCCTTCAGTTTCTGGAGGAAGTCGCTCTGATACTGATTGGAGCTGGGTACTGATCGAAATGTATAGCAGAATATTACTATGAATCATTTCATTGACATTTTATGAGTCATATTTGATTTTATCCTAGGTCTTTTGTCTATCCATCAAAAATGATAAAATATTGGATATTATTTAACTTACAAATATTCTCTCTTGAAAAAAATTCCATAAATGATAAAATTTTTTAAAGTCAAGGCTGTTCTTTGCTACTAATCATTATCTAAATTTGAGTAGAAGGGCTGTAGTGATGGCTCAGTGGTTAAGAGCACTGCTGTTCTTCCAAGAACTAGATTTAAAATTCAGCTCCAACATGGTGGCTTATAGTTATTTGCAATTCCAATTCCAATATTGATGCTTTCTCTTTCTTTTCTGGACATCAGATAAGCACGTTGTAAAACACACACACACACACACACACACACACACGCACACGCACGCGCACGCGCACACGCACGCACACGCACACACACACACACACACACACACGCACGCACACACACACACACACACACACACACACACACATTATACACATAAAAACCACTAGGTAGACTAACTAATAGTTATGTGATACTAAAGTATGTTTGGAGTTGTGTCTTTCACAACAAATTGATAAAGGGGCACTATAGCTTCTAAAATGATATGCTAAAAAGTAGAATTTGGCAGAAAATTTATATTATGTGATCTTCATTATTTTATCACAGAGCAAAATGAAATCAGGAGCTTCTAATTATTTATGGAAGCATGAAAATATTAGCACCTGCCCCTAGAGGAATTGCAGGTGTGACTGTTGTATCACATGTGCATCAGCAGGTGGCAGAGAAGAGAGGCTATGTTTCTTAGATCAGTGTTCTGACCTATGAACATGAGAGTTGCTCCCAAGAACTTTTTTAAACAGGTCCACTCCCTCATATCCTTTCTTTTCTTCTATCTCTGGTGGGTGGTGGACTAAGAGGGCATGAAAACATTTAAAAACCATCATTAAAAATAGGTTTTGAAAAAAAAGTAAAGCTACAACGCTCCCTGAAAAATAAAGCAAGCCTGAAATGACCAACAGTCCAGTGATACACAGGTCTGGGGTGGTTGTAGTGACAGACCATGCCTGAGATGAATCGTGCTCAGTGCCATAATACAAGAATTGGGTATAACACTCCTGAGACCACTCCTGAGTAACTCAAGAGACCCAAGAGACCCTGGGCAGCACTAAGAGGAGCAAATAAGTGGTGGAGAAATAGAAGAGAAAAATAAACAGAAGGATGTGGGCATAATGAAGAGAGATGGGACTGGAGACTCCATGGTAGTGATGAATAGCCTGATGCGTACCAGATGATGTCACTGGTCGCCATGGTGGGATCCTGGCCTGTGCTACCACCAGGATCATGTCTGTTTCCATGGCTCTGCAGCAGCAGGTGTCTGTTACCACCAAAGTCCAGGCGAATATCCCTAGTCTGAGCTGCTGCCAAGGAACATGTTGATATCTGAGAGCTGTGCAGAACTAGCCCTACTTCTCATCTGGGCATTGCAGTATAGTTGGACCCAGGGAGCATGAACACAGGAGGGCCAAACTCACCCCTACCCAGCTACAATATTTGGGAAAGCAGGCCCTGAACATTGAGGGAGTCTCATGTGAGCCACCCTAAGTATATGAATATGGGAGAGATGGCCTTGCCACTCATCTTTTGTGCAGAGGCATGGGTGAAGGAGAGATATGTCGTCCCTCTTCCAATGTGTAGTAGGTGGGAGACTTGGACCTGGGATCATGAGATCAGGAGAGCTAGCCCTGCCCCTCACCAGCTGCCGCACTTGCCTGGGCAGTACAGTAGAGCTGGCCCTGAATGTGGGGGTTACAGGTGAGCTGGCCTAAGGGCAAGAACACTGGAGAGCCATCTCTGCAGCTTGTCTGCTGTGCAGTGGTGCAGATGAAGGAGAGCTATCTTTCTCCCCTCACTCATCCCTCAACAACTATGTCAGTGGGAGAACTGGTCCTATCCCTCACCAGATGCAGCACCTGGGAAACAGGCCCTGCATCTTGAGTGGGCAACAGGATAGAGCTGGATCTGGGTGTGGGTGAGCCATCCTTGAGGGCAAGAGTACAGGCAGAGCTGGTGGGCTGACCAGATCAGATACCTTTTAGGCCCAGAATCAGGGCTTTGAATTGACCCACCAACATTTATCCCATTGATGAACTGTTGAAGTGCATGAAGCTGATCTTATAGATAATTACAAGATCTCCATGACACAGGGCAACATCAGGATGTTTGAGAGGAGACCCAGTGATGTTCCAGTATTGATACAGTAGCAGAAGTTGAAGCCTTATAGCAGACAAATGAGTCATTGCAATGAACATTTGCAAGTAAAGAAGTTAAAGAAGTATGAACAAAGGGTATACTATAGGACATACTATCACACAGTACAGCTTCCATAATAATATTTTTCTTTCTCAGTTGTGGGGGATGTTGTAAGGATGGAAGGCAGGTATGGGGGGGGTGAGTGAGATTGGGGTACATGATATGAAATTCACAAAGAATCAATAAGTTAAAAAAGATAAAATATTTGCAAGGTCATTGGTAAATCTCCAAAGTAAGCCAGTTATGAATCTATACCCTTGGTAACTAAATGAATTGGCCTATGATATACAGTTGTTAACTATAAACCAATTAAGCTTTGGAGGACTGCCAAAATTGTTATTAAGACTTTATAGTGGGAATTATGAAGCCATACTTTCTGACAGTAATTAGGTGACAGGGTCAGTTATCAACTGAGGGCACTCTTAGTTGATGACAATAAAACACAGGATCAGTATACCAGCCATGCCCTCAGATAATAATACACAGGAGCAGAATACCATCAGACAATAAAACACAACATTGGTATACCCAGACAGCTTGTTTCTGTGGACTCAGTGTAGGGGTCAAAGGAGATTGACTTTTCTCACCTGTCAAGGAATCCAATAGAAATCATATTGTTTCCTTGGGTCTTTTTGATGAAAAGCATCTTTGAGATTAAGAATTTGATAACTGCTCTACTCTAAGGTTTTTAGCAAATGAAGGACTTGAGGTACTTAACCATCTTATCAACAGGGTGAAAAGTGTTAACTACATATGACCCAGGAGGCAATGTAAGATGCTCCATATTTGGCTTTTGCACTTTTTTGGCAAGCATCCAGCCATGTTTCTAAAAACTTATGATTCTATAATGCACCTTGCCCCTGGTTTGGATTCAGGTCCTAGTCTCTATCTGGCAAGATAAGGCAAAACACTGAGCTATAGTGTTTTCTAGATTGATATGATTTGGAGCAGTGATGGAGGTTCCTTGTAGATGTTTCTTGGAATTTAGAGATGGAAAAGCAGACTTGGTTACAGAATTCTAGAACTTCCTCATGATGTGTGATGTGTTTCCCAAATTTATCCTGTACATTTCTGAAGTTCCTTACCTATTCTGATAATCTGCTTTTGTATTCTTGAGAACAGTATTTCCATTTAGTTGGGCATAGGTGTCAGTCTAGGCTCTGGTGGGAGATAGATGGTACATTGAAAAATATATAATATTTCATAATATTTACAGTATATAATTGCATAATCTCCAAGTGTTTTGAGGAGAACTGAAAGTGGTGTCAGCACACACCAGGACAAAGTTAAGGGACTCAGCAAAGAGCAGTGAAGCACACAGGCAGTAGCAGCAGTGAGGAGACTTTAAACCACAGCCCTAAAGTGAGAAGAGAGGAACCACTGTTGCCCAAACCAGGGTATCAGCAGATACTGGAGAGTTGAACTAAAGGCTTGTCATAGACAGGTTCAACCACTTCCCAAATCACAGCCCCCACACAAAGGAGCTTGGGTAAAGGGCACCATATCTGCCATCCTCCTCATGATTTTTTCCCAATCTCTTGCTGGCGCCCATATTGTTAATGCAATCCAATTACAAGTTTGTCTGATGACTCATTTCTGAGCCCTTTCTGAGTCTCTTCAGAGGAAAAAAGCAATGTAGAGAAAAAGTAGATAAAGAATCTGCATGTTAAGCAATGAACAGTTTGAACTGTTATATTACAGAGTAAATCAAACAGGATTTAATCAAAGGTTGCTTTTTCCTCCTTCAACTTTTGTAATCTTCAAGTTAATTCTTTTCTCTTTTGAGACAGTCTCATCATGGAGCCCCGAATGGCTCAGAACCCACAGGTCTCCCAGCTCCTGTGGATATGAATGCAGCAGCATGCCTAGCATTTTCCAGTTAATTTTTAATGCTATCTGGACGTCTTGTTCCAAAAGTTTGCTTTTAAAAAGCTTTGTTCTCAAAGTACAATTACATACTGGGAAGCACATAGAACTTAAGTATATAGCTCAATGAATCTTCACAAATATGAACACGCTATAAAATTCTCCCCCATATCAAGAAGTTAAATAACAGGTTCCACCTCCTCACAGGGGACCAGTCATCCTACCTCTGGCAAAGAGATGATCTGTGATGCTTTAAACTTTATTTCATATATTTGCTTCATATATTCACTAAAATCTGTCATTTTCCCTAAATATGCTTGTAAATCTCATCATATTGTCATGCAGAATTGTATATTATTTCTGAATCATGGCTATGCTACCCTTTCTATCATTCTAATAGACAGTGGATTTTGACTGTTTTTGGCTTTTCTCTTAAACCTGCTTTGGTGTGTGTTTGTGTGGATTGAACTCAGGGCTTTATTCATGCTAGATAATCACTCTACAGCCCAGCTGTACTCCCAGCCTCTTCTAGATAAAATCCTGTAAATATTTTTTGTGATTTGCATTTACTTCTTTTTTCTTTTGTTTTTTTTTAAATTGGTTATTTTATTTGTTTGCATTTCAAATGTTATCCTCTTCCCAGTTTCCCCTTTATAAGCCCCCTATTACCTTGCCATTCCCCTGCCTCTATGAGGGTTCTCCCCTACCCACCCACCCATTCCTGCCTCACCCACTTAGCACTCCCCTACCCTGGCCATCAAGCCTCCACAAGACCAAGGGATTCCCCTCCCAGTGATACCCGACAAGGCCATCATCTGCTACATATGCAACTGGAGCCATGGTTGCCCTCCATGTGTACTCTTTGGTTGGTGGTTTAGTCCCTGGGAGGTTTGGGGGAGTCTGGTTGGTTGATAGTATTGTTCTCCCTATGGGGTTGCAAACCCATTTGGCTCCTTATACTTGGCTCTTGGTGAATACATGTGCTTCATTATAAAAGACTGCCAGAGACCAAACTGTGGAAAACCAGACCTTCAACAGCTCTCACCTTGAGATTCCACTGACCTTGCGGTTTACAGCTGAACCACCCCCTTCTTCACACAAGGCTGATCAACTGGTTCTTATCCTGGCCGAACACCTGGGGTTGTCTAGGCGGAACCAGCATTCCAGAAAAGCTGCTGGATGTCACAGCCAACATCTGCCCAGGATGACCTTTCCTCTTTCTGTGCTTCTAGCATTCCCTTTAGCCCCTCCCTGCTTCCTCTTATGGTGTGTTCAAAACTAGGCGATTTGCCTTTCATTAAAGAGGCTTTGACAAGACACCCCTTTTTGCTTGGCCTCGCTCTTTCCTGCCTGTTTCTCTTAACAGGCTCGGTACTCCTTGACTCTCCAAATAACTAGGTCCTGCGGGACGGGATAAAGGACATTGATCTGGAAGAATTGCTGAGCTAGAGAGTGTGCACATGTGGTCAGGTTTACTACAGGCTGCTAGATTTTCAAAATTGTTTTTCAATAATGCTCATTCCCATTAGCAGTGGGTGAACGTTATCTGCTTACACCCCCAAAGGGAATGCTGGCCTTTCTGTGGAGACAAATGATCTGAATACCTTTGGTGTATTTAGTGGCCATTTGACATCAACTGTCCACTTGATGGTGACTGCTTGTTCCACTCTTTAGTCTATTTCAGGTAATCCTCTGATTCCTTAGCAACAGCATCATATATTCTGAGTTTGAGCCTTTTCTCGAATAAAGCTGACTATGTCTGTGGGCATGGTAGGTGTATGTACTGCATAGTTCCTTTATGCTATAGTGTTACTTTTCAGAAATCTAATCATGTATTTTCATAAATTCTAAATTTGTGTGATGAAATTGAACAATGTTTTACATTTTGGTTAACATAGTTTGTATACATTTCAGGAAATTTTGCCTGCCTACCCAAATGTCAAGTTATGTTGCCTGTGTTTTTAATTTAAGAACACAGTTTTCTCTTTCACATTTCCAGTCTCAATCCATCCAGCATTTATTTTTATACATGGTGTGAATCAAGCAGTAAGATTTATTGCCTCCCTGTCTCTGTTCATAGAAAAGGGCATCCTTTTTTTCCTCTGGAGTGCCTATTTTTAATTTATTAGAGTCACTTTAAATTTTTAAATTAGTTTGTGGAGCGTTGGCATTCAAGAACAGTGTTGCCTTACCATTTACTCTCGTATTCTTGGGGATTTTCAGTAAACATTAATGTTTTCCACAGAAAATATCTAATTTTCCTGGTCATTTTCATAATGACTTGCATAGAATAATATATATTTTTCCATTATACACTTATTTGCAGGCATATTTCTTTTTAGACAGATTTTACATATTTTTTTAATTATTATTTGTTGTTTGCAGTTGTTTTTCCCTGGGAAATTTGTAGCAGTTTTTTCTACTTCTCATGTTCCACTGACATTGCTTTGAGGTAATTCTGGAAGTATTACTATCAACCATAGTGATAACTGATTTATTTATGTTTATACCTTCTGTAGATGATTTTCAGCTTTTTTCATTAACCACTACTATGTTAAAAACTTGTCCACTAGTTTCATTTAAGAGACAGAGTTTTATAAAAAAATTGTAAATGAGATTATTTGGACCTTTTCCTAATTTGGTCTGGCTAATATTTATGCTATATTAATGCCTTAAAATTAAAAGTGAGAACTATTTGTTGTAAAGTTATACAAGACACGATTTTCTATTAAAGAAGTGTATATTATATGCAACACTATATTAACATACTTAGCATATAATATGTTAGCATATTATATATATATATTGATATGCATATAAAAAATGATCACAGGCCTCCTTTTATTACATTTAGACATAGACACCTAATCATCTCCCCTGGTTTATATCCATTCACGTTTACAAATGAACAACAATGAAATCAGCATATATTTCCTTCTTTTCTAATAATCACCTTATCTAACACTCCTATAACAAGACTATCACGAGTTACAATGATTTTCTTAGATTTTTGTATTGATGACTTCCTATGAATCAAGTCATTTCCTTTCCTTGACTAAGTTCAAATAGTGTACTTCATTCTCTGCATATGAAACGAGGCCATTAGTGTTCTATGCTTCCTTCTTTTCCATCTCTAAACTATCTTGTCCTGGTCACTGCTTTCCCTTTGTCCCTCACTCCACTTTTTGACATAACACTATTGTCTCATTATGGTTGCTGCTCTGGTACGTGTCATTTTTGTGATTCCTTCCCTGTTCCTTCTGAGCCATACAGAATGATATTTCAACTCTCTCTACTCTCCCAGTCTATTTTCTGATTCCTTGTAGTTCTTTGGATGACTTGATTAATTCACTCAGTTACTTTGAATTCATGGCAGTGATTTTGGTAAAGATTTTCATCTGCTTGCTTGCAATATTTTCCTCTAGTGATTATGGCTTTGTCCTCTTATTTGTTTTTCCCATTTCTTTCTTCTTAAAGCATTAAATATAAAATGATTCTGGGCTGCATTCTTTCCTAATCTGACTCATTCGTGATTGAGGTGATAAGTGGCATTTGTATCAACTATTTTCACAATGCCTACATGAGGCAGTAGCAGGACAATGTATTTGGTGGAGATTTATTTGTCTGTGAGTTATTTAGCTTTTATTTGCCCTCCTGGATGTACATAAACCACCAGCTTTTCAGCAGTCAAAGAGGACTATAATTCAATCTGTTTTCTAGACTCACCTATATGCAACTTTGTATAACTATGCATTCTGTATAGTCAAATTTGTACTAAAACAAGTCCAGTCCCCAATTCATTTATTGTCTTTCTAACATTATAAACCATGCACATCATTTGGAATTCCAGTAAAAAGCAGGGAGTTCATATAAATAGAGTGACTGAAAATAATTCATACAGTGTATCCTTAAACAGGATGGTCATATATAAGTAAGGTAAAGCATTAAGGAATGATGACTATTATAAGAATAACTACAAACAGGAAGCCAGGATCTTTTAAGAAAATAGATAAATGAGTGGATGGAACAAGTGAGCCAGTCAGTTATAAGAGCTGATATCCCAGTACCATTTGTGTCTTTTGGTAGCAGGCTGTCAATCTATGTCTCAATCATATTTTCTTCTTTGCTAATATTTTCTTAGGAGATTATCTTTAGCCAAAGTCAGTTTGAAGCTATAGGCAAGGAAAGGTACTTGGGTCATGTGCTCCATATTGCTTAGCTGATATCAGGCCCAAGCAGTTTGAATTAGGCTCAGGGAGAAACAAACAGAAACGGTTAAGCTGAACAGTAATTTTAGTTTTGAATTTCAGGGTTTGTCATCATCTTCATTAGGTTAGTAGGACATGGGAGAGAACACATGGCAAACTTTAGGATAAGTATGAACAACTTCTTCTTCTTGGCATATTATTGTACTCTTTCATTTTTGTTGACTTTGTTACTATACCCCACATACTATTTTGTGGATGTCTAAGAGTGATGAGAAAGGACTCATTTGCTATTGTATGAGGCGACTGTCAGGAGGCTAAGGAGGACGATACTGTCCACTCATACAGGCTGTTTTTGTTTCAGCTCTACCTTATAAGGGTGGCTCAGCATGAAAATGATTTGAGAGACGAGTACAGGACATGAAGGTGACTTATGGGAGGCTGCTGCAGTAGCCTTGATGGCATATGATACTGGCTTAGATCTGTGATTGAAAAGGCGAGAACTGTATGAACCTAGAAGTGGGTTGCAATGAAAGAGGGTTGGATTTGTGGTTGAACACTAGGGGTGAACATATTCAAATATGCAGATGGTGATTCCATTTAAGAAGAAGCTTATCCACAACAAGGAACCTCTCATGACCAGCTGACTTCTTTCACATTTCTCACACATTTCTCCATAATTACAGAAACTAAGAAAGCATGCATAAAGTACTGTTGTTACTTTAAAGCAAATATAATGTGACAAGCAGGTCAATGTTTTTAAAATTACCAATAGTGAATGCCTTAAAGCTTTATTTCCTTCCAAAGTATAAAATGTTTGATAGAACCTTGGTTCACATAATATATATTCTTTGTGTAGACTTGAGGCCTCATGAGCTTTTTCCCCTGTCCACTTTGGCATGGCTATTGGTATCATCCATGCTCACCTCATGTTTAGGGAGTCATGCTGGTGAGAATCCGTTGCTGTAGCCTCTGACATTCCTAGGAGATACAGTCTCCATAGAAAGCTTCCCAATGCTCTGGCTCTTAAAGTCTCTCCACCCATCTTCCTAAATCCTCCCCGAGGCTTACCTGTGGGAATGGTTTGTAGATGTATCCCTTGGGACTGTGTTCTACATATAACTCTGTTATATGAACACAAAAATAAAATATATTCATTTATTTTGTGTGTATGTGTGGGTGGGCGGAGCTCTGCACGTGGGTGGAAGTCAGAAACTTTCAGGGTGGAACTTGCAGGAGTTTGTTCTGTATATTTTGCAGCCGAAGTGTGTGGTGACTTCAGCAGGATCTTACTATGTAGTGACAGTGAGCATCCAATGGCAACGGCAGAAGCTTATATTGTTTTGGAGACCTCTGGATTGTCCCTAACCAATAAGCTGTAGGGATGCATCTATTGTGTTTCATTTCACATGTCTTCAGGAAGCAATACTGTCCACCCGTACAGGCTAATTTTGTTTCATCTCTTTTTGTAAATTTATATTTTGAAAGAGCCTATTTTCTTCATAGTTACATCAAAATGTTCAAAATATGCTAGCCTACTAAATATTGTATTTAATGATATAATATTATACAATATGGTTAATCTACAAATTAGTGGTTAGAATCTTTCCCATTTTAATGTGCTTTAGAATGCAAGTATCTATGACAAATTAGGCTTAGAAAATTCTGGTTTTGCTGGAATTCTGATTTCTCTGTAATGAAGTGACAATCTATCTTCATGTGCTTTCTTCATAATAAAACTTAATGGATACAAACAAAGGGATTAATATTTCTATTTTTCTTTCTTTTTTTCATTTTTCTTGTTTCCTTGGTTAACTAGTAAAGACTATGCTCTACTTTTCAAAAATCCTTTTTAAATTATTTGCACAAGATGTTTAAGATAGTCTTACCTCTCAATCAATCAATGCTGAGAAGTATCCCAAAGGTTAACATGCATTTACAATAGTGCTCTCATGAGGTGCTGGAGTAGAAGTCATGCTGATATTTGTTGAAGGGAGAGTGGGTAAAGAAAAGCTGGAAGATAGCTCTTTCTAGGAGGTAAAAAAAAGTTAGCCCCTTTATTGAGTTTTAAGTACTATTATACATAAAAATCTTTTACTGTGGAAATCCAAAGCTGAGATAAGAGAGTTGAAAGCTAGCCTGTCATTTTCCAGCCACTCTAGGTGACCATTTCAGAGTCACTGAGGAGGAGGGACCTGCAAATCTTTTTGTGTGCAAAACCTATATTTGTAAAAGGAATGTGTGGGTAGCTTTTATTTAAGACAAAATATTTTGACAAACTCAAACCCCAACTAGAAGCACTGTCACTAAATTTAGGTCTATACATTGAGATGTAAAGTGGCACTAATCACATATTCCATCTGTCAAAATCCTTGGCAGACTGGATTAGTGAGCTAAGAAGGCATAAAAGAAGAAGAAAAAAGTGTCTGCCAAGGGAAAAATAGATGGTTATAAACATAGATTTTATCTGTAGAGTCAAGTGTTTTCACTAAACATTCCAAGAAAGGAGAATTTAGAATCTCAGTAAAAGGATTTTAAAACGAAGTTAAAATAAACACGAAAAAGACAGACTATGCAAATAAAGCAAATGGACGATAGATAGCATTTTTTCAACCTCATAATATTGTTGAATTTGAATGCAGCTCTAACTTAGAGATATTAGGAAACTTAACTTAGGATTTATTTTTCTGATTGATATTCAGCTGGAAAAGGTAAGTCATACATTATTTAAATAAAGAATAATAAATCCATTTGAAAGGGATAGATCAAACTCATACAGATATGTATTATTCTCCCAGAACTTCAGACTCCAAAGGCAGCTGGAAGACCCCAGAGGTTGACAGTTCATTTTCCTGCACGTATAGCTCTCCAGAAAGATGGCTTTTGTGTCTTATTGGTTTCTCCACCTCATTTTGATTCAATTCTTTCTGCTGTATATCTTCAATATCCCACTTATTTAGCAATTATCAAACACTGATAAAATAATAAATATGAAACTTAACACCATATATAAGAAATCTTACTTCTATAAGGAAACACAGTGTTGAGTGAAATGAGGTTAAGGGCTTTGGGATTTGAGGAGGGGTATTTGAACTGAACCATGAAGTTACATAAATTAGGTAAAGGGAAGTGTCAAAGTAGAACACTTTGGGAAATGGAGTCAGATCCAGAGATGGGAGTTTGTCAAGAGTACAAGTTACAGAAGTGCCACATGTATCAAGTAAAGGGTATGAGACAGAGTTGGGTAGAAGCAGATGAGGATAGAGCAATACTCTTCAAAATATCTTTTGAGGGAGATTAGTTCTGTGAGAGAAAACTTTCCAGTTACAGCTACTTAAAGTGAGCAAAGCAAATTATGGTTCTCTTCTAGAAATTTGAAAACTTTTGTAAGAAATGTTATAGTGTCAATTCACAGTTCTCCTGAAACAAAGGATCCCAAAGAATGCTCTATGTTAGTTGATCACTGGCAGTACACAGAAGTTGTATTCTGTGGGGAACACTGAGAAGTATGGAGCTAGCTTGGGACATTTTAATAGTTAAAGCTGGGAATGAACACTACTAGAGTCTGTCTTAAGTCTCTCCCTCACAGTTTGAACACATGCCAGTGTTAGAGGCTCTAGTAGAAAGGATTGAAATGGAGACAAGCATGAGGAGCTACTGTGACATTTCAGAGCATGGCGAAGTAGAAAAAAATGTAATGGGAATCCTTGATAAACAGATAAAGCTCCAGGGACCAAAGAGAGCTTCAGTTCGGTGAGTAGCCAAGGAAGAAGAGTGTGGCATAATGTCTGAAGCATCAGTTGGCTGATGATAACATTGGAACTCACACAAAGAATATGAAGCTGAGGGCAGTGCCTGGAGCATTAACGTGCCGACCGAAACGCAGGTCCTTGGCAGGCATTTTCTATCTCCAGTCTGTGGTCTCATCAAGCTTGTTCACTGAAAGCATTAGCACAGCCATAGCATGAGATGGATCCTCTCTGGGACATGGTTGGCTACGCAATCATTTAATCCCTTCTCTACCTTCTTCATTGAGGGATTGTCTTCTGAAAGACACATCCAAACTCAGGAAGGTTTCCTCTGAGACACTTTAGGCACCTTGTCTGTTTCTAACAGCTGTTTGCTCTCCCACATTTCTTAGCACGCTATTTGCAACCCATGCCTTCCTTGATCAATAAAATTCCCTCACTCTCATGCTCACTTCAGGAGTTAAAGGGGATAATTTTGCTTTTGCTTTGACCAGCCTCTGCAATTCATTTATACTTTGATCTTGTGAACATCTAGCTAATGTCTTTTAGGGTAACTGTTGTGGTGGTTGACCAGTTGTTATGCTGTTCTTGTTAGTTAGGATATGTTACTGCCTGTGCTAAAACTGAGAATGTACTGTGTAAATCGGGCCAGTCTATATAATTATAAGACTGTCTTATAAGGTTTCCTGTCTATATAATTCTCTATGATCTCCCAGCACGGTATCTGTTACAAAGCACCTTTTAAGTATTTCAAATGAATACTAACTCTAAGTAATTGAAAACCTTGACTTAGCATTTATATATGTTATATTTGCTTATTGAGATCTAGTGCTGTGTTAATTTTATCTGTGAGAAACTTCCCTCTCAAGAGGTTACCATCTCTCCAGGTCAGAATCAAGACACGAACCAGGATATGTGTGATTTTAAACTTGTGTTAATTTTAGATTGCAACACTTTTTCTATAACCTGGCATCATCTACCCACTAAGTTAGTGGGTTAGCACTAAGCCTGGGGAGTTGTCAGAGATAGGCTCCAAGGGATTGGGAAATGTTAATAGAGTCTAGCACTCTGTGAAGTCTCAGTAATAGCTACTACTCTCCTCTCTCCAGGGTCTTCCTCCCCAGGGAAGCTTGTTATCTACAAGACACATGAATTTGTTAGAAAGAGAAAATTCTTAACTATCAGCGTGAGTTAGAAATCAGGTATTTGTAGTAACTTTTATCTCCATGCACATATCACAAAATATATTGCTTTAATAACTCTAAACCTTCTTGTACTCCTTAAATAACAGCTTTTATTGCTGGAATAAAGAGGCTATGAGGATCAATGGCACAATTTCTTCTGTGTGTTTATGTAAAGGTACTTTCACAATGGAACCTGTGCCTTCCACATTTTCCCATGACCATCTTATGAAAATAATCAATTCGTGACACCTACCATAGAGTAGACAAACTCTCTCATCTAAATCCTCCCAGTATCTTAGATTTATAATGCAGTGCTGAATTCTTCTAATAGAATATTATCATCAGATTAGTTCCTCATGTGGCAGCTATTATTCTAGCACAATAAACAAATGTTGCTCATAATTGTAAATTGTATTGTGATTAATGAACCTGTCATCCCGGCTCAGCAGTAACACATTTGCTCTTTGTTTAATCAAATTTCAAAGGAGAAAGGAGAAGGAATTATGATAAGATGCCTACCAGAGATGAAACTGATATAGAGTTCCAGGTCAGCACTTCTCTTACTGTACAGGAGCACTCTTCCTGACATGAATGGTTTTGGAGTGAGGAATTACAGTGGGCTGAAATGTATATGAGGCTACACATCCATCATCATGTACATAATCCAATGTGAATATATCTGCTCAATATTATAAAACAATGAAAAAAGTAGCCTACAACCAGCATCAAATATCTTGTCTACTATATTCTTAACCTTTTTCTCTAATTGCTACCATTTTGCCTCTGTCATGCACAAGGTGGAGGCAACTTCTCAAGTTCTAATTGGTTTAGAGGTTAAATTTTTAAAATTGTGGTTGCATTATAGTTGATACAATATTCACTAGTAAAAAAATGACAGCTTAATGTAGAAACCCATAATTGGTTATAAAAATTCATTAGGAAATATTTCTGTGAGTAATTTAAGGCTTGCTTTCATAATACCAAGTCAAAACAAAGATGACCTTTGCTACCAGATATCAAACTGTGTTGAAATGTTTATTTTGGGAAGAAGTGAAACTTTCTTATTTTTACCACTCTGTATAATGATAGCATTAAGTAGCCAACGTGAACATCTAATGTGTCAGAATATTGGGACCAATATAAAAATCATTGCTAAAGAGGCTCAACTCAGTGATAACAAAGTTATCACACCTGTTCTGTTTCCTTTAAAAGTATCTTTGCAAAATTTAGATTCCCATGTATTCAGAGACAAAAAAAAATTCTACTTCATATTCACCAGACAGGCGGGTATATTAACATATCTTTGGAATTTTACATATCTACTGATTTACAAATTGCTCTTAAATTTGAAATATTCATGTAAAGAACATATGGAGATTTCTAATGAGATATGAAAAATAAATTAATGTGACAAATCTCAAAGTTGGGAGATTAATGCATTATTCTTCATGTTTGATAGAAGGAATAATAGACCACTAATTACCAAAATTTAATGATCCATCCTTACCATCAATTATGTGCTATTGTTGCCACCAGTTAGGAAAGAGTTCAGTACATGAGTCAGATGTGCGTGGCTAAACACAGGCATGTTAGCCGCATCTCCCAAAACAACAGCATTTTGTAGCATTTAAAATTTTGTTTCAATTGTTCTCATAATATTATGAAAACCTAGGGAATACTTGTCATTCTGAATATTTAATTTTTTGGTATCTACCTTATATGCAAAACATGAACAGATACACATTAATTAAATTGTATCTGGTTTCATCTAAGGAGAAATAGCAGCTGGCAGGGAGGAGCGCTGAAAGAAAGAAAAGAGAGCACTTTTTTTTCCCAATATATTTTCATTTAAATTTCAAATGATTTCCCCTTTTCTGGTCCCCCACTCCCAGAAAGTCACATAAGCCCTCTTCCCTCCCCCTGTTCTCCCACCCACCCCTTCCCACTTCCCTGTTCTGGTTTTGCCTTATACTGCTACACTGAGTCTTTCCAGAACCAGGGATCACTCCTCTGTTCTTCTTGTACCTCATTTGATGTGTGGATTACCTTTACTCTGTCTTAAATTTAAGACTGGTACTCTGTAGATATCATCTGTTATGGGGACATAATATGCCCCTGCAGTAATAATGACCTGCCTTGGTACCACCAAGGCTCTGTTCAACCAGATCCAAGATACTGACCAACCCTGCCAGTTCGACAAGGCTGCCTGACCCTCTGTACTTACTGACTTGACCCTTGTTCCTTTCCTTCCTCTGAAGAATACCATGACTGTGGTCAGTGGCATGGCTTAGGATGTTGGTTTCTCTATCTTTTCCACTGATGGATATACCAAAATAAATTCCTTTCTTTCTTCTCTAGCACCCATTTTTCTGATGTTTTAGATGAAACCAGATACAATTTAATTAATGTGTAGCAACTGAGTTCTGCTGCCTTCTAGAGCTAGAATATGGCCCCATTGTTCGATTACAATATCATCAGCTTTTGTTTTCCAGCTCCTTCACTGCTTAACTAAGCCTGGCTGTCTTGGAACTTGCTTTGTAGGCAGACCTCGAGCTCAGAGATCTATATGGCTCTCTCTCCTGAATGCTGGGATTAAAGGCATGCATCATCACTGAGACTGAAAAGAGTTGCCTACATAGGCATGGGTGAGAGGCTGTCTACTAGGGAGGGCTTGGGAACCTCATTACTGGCTACACAAAAGAAGAAAGTGACATTTCTTCTCCTGGCATAGTTCAGTGCCAATAGTCATGGAGGGTAGGGCTTCGTGAATTCTTTTCCCTTCTGTGATGACATGTTGGCAGGCCCAATCATATTCAGGCATTGCATAGGTAACCACACCTGCCATGAGTTCACAGATGCAGAATATATTATCTCTAGAAGACATACTTTTCAGCACCCTTTCTTACATTCTGCATCTACTATTGTTTCTAGTACTTTCTTCTACTAAGTTATCACAACCTTGGAGGAAGTGAGTGGGTGTTGGTGATATTCTTTGATGGGAGGATTTCTTTTTAAATTGGAGGAAATAAACATAGGAGGATTGGTAACTTATATAGTTACTCTATGATTACTCCATGGAAGAGAAGTTAGGGTTTTTCAAGGCAACCATAGGTACCATTTGCTATTCTTACCAGCTTCGATGGCTCCACCCCCAGATTCTATCCATCAATCATCTCATGTACATGCTATGGTTGTTAGCATTCATTGTTGGGATATTTTCACTAAGGCTTATTTCTATTTCCATTATTAATGTTGCTTGAAAGGGTGCAGTCTATCACAGTGCAGACACTTGTTATGACAATGATTTTCATCAAGGTTCTTATAGACTGCCATTTTTTTTTTTTTTTACCATCTCTATTAAACCGACTGTCTTTGGTAATATCAGCCTAGCTCTTAGCCCCCACTAATTGCTGTTCACTCCGTCTATTGTTTCCAAATATTCTGGAGCATAAGTTGCTTCCCAGTCTGATCCAGTTAAATGTCAGTCTCTTTGAAGAGGTGCTCTTTTAAATTAGCTTTTGAGATTTATCTTCAGCTCAGAAAGGATCTTCTTAGCTATCTCCTCTTCAGCTTTGTCAAATTCTGTCTAATCTGTAGATTAGTTGCTGACTTGATGGAACTACCAGCATGCATTCAATCACCAACAAGGTCTTTGCATCACTACTGCAAAGCTGGGGGACAAAGAGCATGACACACTTGGTGAGAACTCATGTCCCTTCCCTGCACGTGGTGTGTTGTGTGGAAGTTTCCTCATTTTGTTTACCTGTTTAGCCATGAAACCTCTCTTTTGTTCATAAGTAATATAGGACAAGAACATTGGAAGTCCATTTTATTTTGTTGATCCTGGAGTATGACCTTTACCTTTTGAGAGAGGGCTTGCTGAACAAAGGGGTTCTCAGCCACTGTCTTTGCGGAATAGTTTCTGCAAAAAAAGAGCTCAAGAAAGAGAGGTCCTGGTGGCTTTCTCTACCACCAGCAGTTCATTCCTGAGAGCTGATTGTGTGTGCAGTGGGTCAGAACCGTAGAGCCATGCCTGGAACTCAGCCTTGGTCACACTGACCTGGGAGAAACTCAAGTAACAGTTCAAAACCCCAGACTTTCTTCTTTCTTGCCCAGATTTCCTAAATATTTCTACATGTACTGGATGACTAGGAATGGTCAGTGATTTTAAATGCTTCAGGTTTCTCTTCAATTATTTTTGGCAATCACAGTCATTTCATGCGTTTCATGATACTGACATTATTGATAATTCCGGTAAAGCTATTCTGAAGTGTCTCTCTTGAGAAGAAAGCACAGCTTTTGCACATGTCAGTTTGTTTAGGACAAGAAAGGAAAAGCTAAGAACTACAAAAGAACAAGGTCAGAACACCCATGAAGGATCAAAATCAATTTTTGTGTCATGCTTTTTGCAGCAGAATTCAGTGGCGGTAGACTGCTACTGAAGTATTTAAAGAGAAGAAAAATAATAAAATCAGCTATTTATCACAGTCTGTAGGCATCTCAAGAGTCTCAGGTTAGCTCAGTTTAGTCAGAGTCCCAGTGGGGCAGTTACTTAGGCATAAGACTTTGTGTTCTTGTCCAAACCTTGAAGGAGGGAGGTTCTTTTCCTACACTTTACATGGTTGTTACCGTATCATCTCTATGATGCTATGGAACTGAGGCCCTCTTTCCTTTGCTGCTGGCTGCGTCAGTGGTGCCTTCCACAGTTCTCTGCCTGCATAGGCTTCTCTCTCAATCCACTCACACTGTGGCTGCTCACTTAACGCTGCCAGGAGCTTTCTCTCTCAAATGTTCTTGATCAGAAGCAGATATCATGTAACATAATGGTCCAAGTGTCATCTCCTTTGTTATATAAAGTAAAGGGCCCGGCATCTCATCATCTCAGCCATGATCTGGTATATTCGCACGAACTCTACTTACACTGGAAGGGGTGGGGTTGACTCAATGTCAAGATATGGATTTTTATTCAGTTTCAGGACAGTGGTAGGTTGCCAGTACAGAAATCCATTCAGGCAGAAAAGCCTGCTGCTTGTTTTCTTCCAAACCTCCCTGATGCTGAATTTCTTCTCTCAGGACAGTGCCTCAATCTTGATGTATTTGCTCTCAGGTTTCTGATATAGGAATCATAACATCAAATTACAGCATACATTATTTATCTTCCATTTCTACTTTACATTCTGGTGGCTTCTTCCTCCAAGGAGCCTGGCACAACCTTAAAAAACTTTCAGTTCTATATTCAATCTTCAAAACAGTAGAAGGAGAACTTTGGGAGAAGAAAGGTGGAAAGAAGCAGGCTGGGTGTAGATGTTAGGAGACAGATGCCAGCCTCCAAGAAAGAAGGAGCCTGGGAACAAGGGAACGACATGGGGAAGTGCTCATACCTTGATACTCTTCAGCAGCAAACAAACAAACAAAAGAAAAGAAATATTATCAGCTTGGCTGCTTAGCCAGATTTCTATTTTAAAATCTCCAGCCAATTAGTTAACTGAAAGCTAAAGAGGAGCTTTTTAAATCTGCAAGGTCCATTCTAGGCAGAGACACTACCAAGATTAACACACAGGGCTCATGCTGCAGTCTGCCAAGGCTCTAACTAAAAATTATTGAGGCAGCTCATGACTTATCAGCCTGACACCAAAAGGGGATTACTCTTTAATGTCTTTTCTAAAAGATGTCTCTCCCTTTCTGTCCACAAGGCTCTACCTTTCTGTGTGCTGTGAGTATCTTTTTGGCACCGAAGCTGCCACTGCTCTTGATTTTCCAGTAGCTGATGGATGATCATCTTTCTAAGCAGGCAGAAGTTACCAATAAAATTGACTCTAATGTGTGCTTGGGGTGTTGTTATTATACAGCTGTAGACAATAATCCAAGAGAGGAACAGCTGATGTACATCTTGAGATCAAGATAAGAGGTGGTGCTAAGGGCTACAGTTTAGTAGAAATTGTATTTATAGTACTTATTGTATGTGTCGTGTATTAGTTGAACTGGCAAGAGCTGGCAAGAGTGTAGTATTAAGGAAGTCATGGATCTAATATTTACAGCAATGCCAAGTGCATCTAAGCCCTATGACCACAGCCAGTCTTCTAGTAGGCCTGTACCAGTCACTGACACAGGAATGCCTTACAAAGTAAAAAAACTTGCTCATACAGGCATCTGTTTATCTTTTTGTTGAATCTTTTCTCTTGGCTTTTTCTATGTCTAAATTTCCAGGGCAGGCAAAATGTCTCAGCATGTAAAAAGAGTCTCAGAACTCACAGGGTGGAAGGAGAAACCTGACTCACACACATTTTCCTCTGAATCCCTCACACAAGATCTGACATGATCCTCCTCCATCTCCAAATAATAACACAGAAAACAGTAACCACATAGAATGAGTGCACAGAGCCTTTTCTGACCTACCAAGATGTAAATATGTAGCCTTGGCACATTTGTAGGCCTTGCTTTAGGCACCCTGGAGGACTTACTGGACACATCCTGTGTTGTAATGTTTTAAATATAAGGCTCCCTTCATTGCTAATACTTTCCCTTTCTTTTCTTGACTTTAGTCATGGTTCTTGGACAGGTTACATGCATTTTCCCTATCATCCACATATAGCCAGTCTTTCTTTGATAGACCCCACCTTCTTAAATTATCATTCTGATGATGGTTCATGGCCTTGGTATTTGTCACCATGTTCCATTTTTTTCACCTAGCTTTCTAGGATAGATGCTTTATGAGAGAATGTCCTTGTGCTTACAACCCCATGTCTATTGTTGAATATTCACTAGGCTTCTTTGTCTACTTCTTGGGCCATGTGATGAAGATGAGTAGTTTAGAGCACCAAATAACTGTCACCTGTTAAGTATGGAGTATGGAGTGTGACCATCAGGGCGTCCTTAACCTCACTGGAACTTCTTTCCTTCTATATGAAAGGCTATGATATATTCATTGCCAAGTTCCTGAGACCTAAAGACTCATACACCAGAATCTGGAGACTGTGCTGCAGAGGCTATGACTGAGGAAGCTCAGATAGCATGGATGAAGCCTAGTCCTAAAATTATTTCATTATGTTCCCATGGTTGTCTCTCTAAGTGACAGACAATCCACCTATTCCAGAGAACTAAGAAACAAACCTGGTATTTCATGACAGATATAACTAAAGTGATTCATTTGTGCAAGCTTTGCTTATGTCTGTGTGCTTATTCTTTCTGTATTATTAGCCTTCATGTAGTATACTTGGGTCTGGGGTCATGATTGTATGGAGACATCCTTCTACAGTCATGAATAGGAATTTCTTTCAGATAGTTGGCACTTGATGAAATCTAGGTCTTAGCCATTATCCTTGCTGTCTTTGAGCCATGGAAAATTTCTTTATCTATATATTTATTCATTCTTTCTTTGTTTATAAGTTTGTGGCTACATGCTATGAGTTCAATAAAGTACAAAAATAAAAGAATGCTGAAGAAACTATACAGTAAATGTTTATTGAAGATCTTAGGGCCTGTAGAGATGAGTCAGTCAGTAAAGTGCTTGCTAGACTAGCAAGAGTACATTGATTGGGAGCACCCTTGTAAAAGCTAGGTGTGTACTTGTAACCCCACCTCTTGGGGGTGGAGACAAGTGAATGGGGGCGGGAGTTGCTGTGGTCATTATCCAGTCAGACTAGGTGGAATAGCAAGCTCCAGGTTCAGCAAAGGACTCTTCTTAGCAGCCCTCTGAGAGGCTCTTCCCAGCAGCTTACTGAGACAGTTGCAGATACCCACAGACAAGTGCTGGACAAAGTTGGGGACCCCGGTGGAAGAGTTAGATGAAGGATGGAAGGCCCTTAAGGAAATGACAATCCCACAGGAAAACCAACAGTGTCAACTAACCTGAACCCTTGGGAGCTCCCAGAAACTGAGCCACCACCCAAAGAGCAGAAATGGACTGGTCCAAGGTCTCCAACACATATGTAGCAGAGGGATGGCATGTCTGGACTCAGTGGGAAAGGATGTGCCTAATTCTGCAGAGACTTCATGCACCAGGGTCCTGGATAGGGTGGCGTACCCTCTCAGGGGAGAAGGGGAATGGGGATGTAGGGAGGAACTCTGTGAGGGGGGACCAGGAAGCCAACATTTGGGATGTAAATAAATAAATAAACAATTAAAATTAAAAGAAACAATAATGCAAAGAAACAATTGTAGAAGACATCCAGACATCAACCGTACATGTGACTGACCATGTGAGCACACACACAATCATCTATGAAGGTCATCATTCGGATTTCATTGAGTCACCACAATTTTTTACTTCGTTTCTTTATTGAGGTGGTATTCCTATTAATAACAAGATAAAACTTATAAGCTAGCCATTGTGCTAACATTTACTATATATTAATTCTTGTAACAGTGTTTTAAGAAAAGTCTCTTGATACTTTCATTTTTGTAACAAGGTAAAGAGGGGTCCGATGACTTGATATGTAGCTGGCTTTTACACTCTACTATCAAACATGCTCAGGGAGAGAATAGATGTACATTTATCAGTTTTAGGGTGAACAATATTCACCTTGAAATCATTATTTTATCATGCAATTTCCCTGGAGTTTCTGTTTTAGTAGCCTGTGTTGTGACTTAAGAAATGTATATACATTTAACCCTTGATTCTAAGACAGGTATTCTTCAGGCCACATTGAAAAACATTGATCTGTATTTTCTTAAATAAAATTCCATTGCCCCCTTACGTTTTCTGAGGCAAAATATAAACTCAAATTCTAAAGAGATTTTCTAGATGTAAAAGTCAGTTCTATACACAGACTCATTTTGGTTTTGATGCAGTCAAAACTTCTATTAACTAAATCATCATTCAAAATAAGGAATTCCAGTATGCCCAGTTCCTTGGGCTTGTTATTTTGGTAGGCATTCTGCCCCATCCCATCCCAATTCTGAAAACCAGTATTCATATTGCTATAGGACTGTGATTTTTAGGTCCCATCTACTAATTTAAACTTCTCTCGTGTGTTGAACTCATTACCAGTAGCTTTTTTCATGTCTTCTGGGTTGTGGGCAAGAAGGAACTTGCACTGAAAGTCTGCTAGAATATACTTGGTTGATCCAACTGAAGGAAATGCAAGGCCTTCTTTAATACAAACCTGCTGTGCAAACATTTCTAATATGCCCCTATGATGCTTTCTGAGAAAATAAGCTGAGTTTAAAAGGCTTGCTTGAAGTTGATGGTGTGATGTCCCAGTGCACACTGTACTCCACCTCCTTTCTCAACCTCCTTTTCCCCTTTGTATTTCTTACTAAAAAAAATGACACCTCATGCGAGAAGGAAGGCAGCATCTAGCATCGCTTTCCTCTTTCCTTTGTAGTTGTTGTTGGTGGAGCCAAGATAGGATCCTCAGGAGACCAATCAAACAGGATAATCAGCTTGCCCAGACTGACCCAATTAAGTTTAATTAGTTGATGTTTTTTTTTAAAATCTTTAAATTTCCTACCCAGGTGGATTTTATGGCTTTTATTAAACAATGCAGAAACGCTGAATCTTTGGAATTAGTTGGCCTCTCAGGTGCTCTCTGTCGGTAATAAAACTACAGGAACTCTTCAAGTCTCCAAAAGGAAGCCAAATGATACTGAAAAACATTTGGCTCTACCGCTCTTGGGTTTTCTCCTTTAAGTAGAAAGCATTCTTGCTTTGTTTTAAGGAGAATCAATATCATCCGCTATTCCAAGTCAAGACTGTCTGGCAGTACTCAGCTGTGCAACATGGCAGAGTAACTCTCCCCACTCAACTGATGCCATTTCAATGTTTTCTACCCTCTGGAATTTAGAAGGACAAGTTAAAATACAAGCTCTGAAGAGGACTTCACAGAAGTCATGAAGAATCTAGAATGGAAGCAAAATTAGATGAATTCAATAGAGATGCAAGTCCTAGCAGGACAAAACCTAAACGAATCGTCTTAGTCTATTTTTCTCTTGATAATAAGGCAATGCTACAGGCATTAAGAAAGTTTTACATTTACTCATGGTTCTCTTTTAAGTTTAAAGATGATCATTCAGTGCTGGCCTTATCACAGAGTACTGAGGTTGTACAGATGTCAAGATACAGCAAATTTATGTGGTATGTCCCTCTCCTTGTAAAAGTGCCCACACTTAGTCCTGGCATCCCACACTGATGACTTCAATTCTCTGCTTCACAAAGTTTCTATGTCTAAATAGCGCAGCTCTGTTGAATGCCTAGGCTCTTAACACTTCAAAATGGGATGAAACGCCAACATGAGATTTAGTAGAGACAACTACATTCAAAATGCAGTAGCCATCTTTAGTAATGCAGCAAGTAAGGACTCTTAAAATGACTGTGCTGAGACTATTTAATATTGGGCTGTTTTGCATATCATTTTATAGACTTATTTATTAGATGCCAAGACACTTGAAGCATTCTTAATTTGTGCAATTCTTAACAATACGGTGAAGTAATTATTATTTCCGAAATGATGGGCATCTAGTTCCCTATCAAAGGATCCAGTGATTCTCTCCTTTGTTCCCCTTTCCATCCATTCTTCTTGCTTTTCCTCTTTCTCCTCTTTAGTTTGCCTCTTGAAGAATTCTTTCCATTTCTCAACTTTTTTTTTCTCTTCTATCTCTTCCTCTCCTTTTCTCTCTCCTTTGCTCCCTCCTTTCTCCTCATTTTAGTTATCTTTTGTTCCCCTGCTTCCTTACTGTTTCAGGTTCACCATCCTTTCTACACATGCACATTACCTTTGCAGATTGTGAAAACAATGGTTGGCTCATTTCTGAGCCCTCAATTTGAGAGGCCTTGCTTGGAGCTCAAAAATGTGTATTTCTATGAACATAGTGGAGCATGTATCCTTAGTACATGCTCGGGAATCCTCTGGGTATATGCCCACAAGTGGTATAGCAGGGTCCTCGGTTAATACCATGCCCAGTTTTCTGAGGAACCGCCAAACTGATTTCCAGAGTGGTTGTACCAGTTTGCAACCCCACCAGCAGTGGAGGAGTGTTCCTCTTTCTCCAGCATGTAATAAGGATACATGCTCCACTATGTACATAGCAGCCCTATTTATGATGGCCAGAAGCTGGAAAGAATGCAGATGTCCCTCAACAGAGGAATGGATACAGAAAATGTGGTATATTTACACTATGGAATACTACTCATCAATTAAAAACAATGAATTCATGAAATTTTTAAGAAAGTGGGTGGACCTGAAGAATGTCATCCTGAGTGAGGTGACCCAATCACAAAAGAATACACATGATATGCACTTACTGGTAAGCAGATATTAACCCAGAAGTTCAGAATACCCAAGAAACAATTCACATATCAAATGATGCCCAAGAAGAAGGAAGGAGAAGGCCCTGGTCCTGGAAAGGCTCAGTGCAGCAGTGTAGGGGAATACCAGGACAGGGAAGCAGGAAGGGGTTGATTGGGGAACAGGGGGAGAGGGCTTATGGGACTTTTGGGGAGGGGGGATCCAGGAAAGGGGAAATTATTTGAAATGTAAATAAAGAATATATCAAATAAAAAATAAAAGGAAAAAAGAATTTTAAAATGTATATTTCTGAACAGTTCTTTAGTAATAATAGCTTCTGCTGCGCCAAGGACTATACTTAAAAGAGTCAGTTCCTTAACTGATGTGAAATTCAGGTTCCTGCTTCCAAAATTAAATCAATAAGACTTTAGATAGAGCAAAGGATTTGTTTAGAAAATTTCCTGTATTGCCCCACATAATTTTGATCATCATTCCACATGATAGAAATTAGCTTTACAAATTCTCAAAAATGAATATTTGATAGCTTTTCTGATACAATAATCTGATATTAATACTATCAATCAGAATTACTTTCAGAACAAAAAGAACTGAAGCTCCCAAATTGGGTAATCCCTGAGCTGTGTGTGTTGCAGGCATGGTGAGTTATGGATGCAAGATGACTAGAAAAACCCAAAGGGCTACAATCTTTCCACCTGATTTAAACAACTTCTTGGATATTCTGTCCAAGGCAATTGCCTTTGGAGTCTGTTCTTCGCTTCTGCTATCTCTTGCACTATTAAGCTCTTTCCTCCTGATAAATATTAAATGTGATTTAGTTACCTCATCTCTGGGAACACATTCAAAGAATTAAAGGAATATTTTGCTATTGTTTGGGAAATAAGTAGTTGTCAGGTATCAAGGTGTAATAACTGACAGACTCAGGGCCGAGGCCAGCGGCACATGGCCAGAAACACTTTTCATTCCTACATTTAACAGTAACACCTTTGGCAGCATTAGGTAGCTCATATGACTGAGAAGCATGCTCTGTCTTGCCCAGGAGACCTGACTCTTTCTCATTGGCAGTGCCTTCATCCCAATCTCCTTTG
Organism: Apodemus sylvaticus; assembly: GCF_947179515.1. Lineage (NCBI taxonomy): Eukaryota > Metazoa > Chordata > Mammalia > Rodentia > Muridae > Apodemus > Apodemus sylvaticus. The sequence goes on along the minus strand of NC_067480.1, from coordinate 45,961,852 downwards.
CTACATCATCTTCCCCAGTTTCTTGGTGTTGAAACACTTCACAATACTCACATCTTTTTCCATTATCCAAATCGTATTATCCAGATATATCTTGTAATTGCACCTCTGTCCACATGTATATAAGCAGCCCTTTCCTATTAACTTAATACCTATATTCAACTGCAAACATAATGTGTATTTTAATGTCTTACTGTCCTCTCTTCCTTACTGTGTTCTTACACAATCTTCGTGGTCTTCTAGAAACTGTTTCTCTTCCATCCTTTTCCATGCCAGTAAATTGTATTTCTGTAACCCAGTAGCTGTAAAAATGATGGGTCATTCTAGTTCCCATTTAGCAACCCTGTGAGTGCAATCATCAAAAATATTTCTCATCACACCCACCTTCCTACAAGTTACATTGTTTCTGTACTAAACTCTGAAATAGGTTCCTAACTGATTTCTTCCCATCATCTTTAAGACTACTGGTCTTTGTGCACAGAGCACTTTCAAGGCATGGTTTTACTAAGTCAGGGTTTGCTTAGAATCTTCCATTCCTGTCTCTGATTTATGTGTTAGGCACTGTCATACTCTTTAAAATGACCAGAACAGGTCTCTTTTATTCTTTTCCCGATTGTACCTTGTTTCCAAGATAACCACCACATACCATGCCAATGTTGGCTTTTCTGTCCCCAAGAGCTGAGGCCTCTGCTTTGATATCTTGTCTAACATTTTTAACCCTAGCCAAGCCCTAACTTTGAAATGTATCTTTCCCATGAGGCCACTCCAAACATCATGCATCTCTCATTTATTCTGTCTTCTCTTTCATACATGGCTGGGAAAAATCTTTTTAGTTTATAAAATGTCCTATGCCTGACTTAACACTTCAGTTAACACAATACTGACCAATTATCTTCTCTTTTTGTGTCTTCTACAAAGCTGTCAGATTTCTAAGAATAGAAGCTGGGGACCTCATAGATGTAGTAAATCTATTGGTAGAGTTAGCTTATATGATGTCAGGCATCTTTCAGTCTCTTTGCTGCAGTTGGGTTGTTGTATTCAAAAAGCCTATGTGTAAAAGGCTTAGTTCCCCCAGCCTGTGGCTCTGTTGTAAGATGGTAGGACTTTTGGGAGGTGGGAGTTATTGGGAGGTTTATATCACTGAGGAATGTATCCTTGAAGGGGGCTATGAGACTTGGTTCTTTGTTCTTTTTTGATCTCTAATCATGAGGTCAAAGTGCTTCCTCTGCCACACACCCACCACAATGTGATGTTCTTCAGCAGACTCAAGTCAGTGGAGCTAATTGGTCATGGGCCTACAACCCTCAAGACACATCATTTCTCTTTTTAAGGACATATATTCCAGGTGTTTGTCACAGTAATTTAAAGCTGGCTCACACATTCTTTTACACACTTTTCTATCTCTTTTTTCTTCTGTATCATTTCTCATTTTCTCATACTGTAGGATGTGGCACAGAAGTAGAGAGACTAAAAGCAATGTTACACATTCAACCAACAATACACTAAATAGGAGCTATATGCATTTTCTCTATGTAATGAACAATGACTGATATAACTGAGTTTGTGCTTATTCTAGGTCTACTACCTTGTTGAGGAAGAAGCTATAGGAGGTCTGGTATCTATGTGCTGGGGTCAGTTGGTGGTCACATGTGAAATGATTAGAATTGGAATTAGATATCATAACAGAGACTTTAAATAATCCAGGAAACCAGGAGAACTATGGTTTAACAAAGCTCTTAGCGGATCAAATTTTGTCTTGGTATTATGATATATGAAGGCTCTATTGAGAGTCTGACATTGGTTCTTCAGCTCTGATCTTAATGAACACATATGAACAGCAGGGAAGAAATACCATGGGCAAGAAGGCAAAGAACCTCCACTTGCCAACTGGATCCTCAAGGATCTCATGAGACTTTATCTCAGCATTTCAAAAAGCCAAGACACAGCTTTGACTCTGGTTGTCTGTTTGCTACATTATTATGACAGGCAGTGGAAACAAATATTTTGCAAGGATTAGCAGTATCTTCTGTAAGAATATACCCTGACAGCTGGTCTTGCCACTTCTTGGGAAGAGGAACACTAATATGAGTATAAAGGCCCGAAGTAAGGTAGAACAGCCCCCTCGTGATTAATATTATGTTATTCCATTTCAGGTTTCAGAGTAAATTCTTTTATTTCTCTATTAAAATGTCTGTAGCCTGGGCTGGAGTGATGAAAATTAAGAGCACTAGCTGCTCTTGCAGACAACCTGGATTCAATTCCTGGCATCTCTGTGGTGGCTCACAACCATTTGTATCTCCTGTTTCAGGGGATTCCCATACTCTCTTCTGACCCTGTAGGCACCAGACATACAAGTGGTACTTAGACATACAATAGGTACTCTCTCTCTCTCTCTCTCTCTCTCTCTCTCTCTCTCTCGCGCGCGCGCGCGCGCGCGCACACACACACACACACACACACATGCACATGCATGCACACACATAAAACCTATGACTATCTTATCCACATTGTCTATATAAGAAATATAAGAAAATGAAGGTCTTGACCACTCTGATAGGAATTCACAGTAAGAGAGTCCTGTAAGATCTCTTCCCTTCTTGACCAGATAGTAAAATTTTAAAAATAGATTCATGTATTTAAAACTCTCACATTACCTTTACCTCTAGTATAATCATTAGGTAATCTACAAGTAAAAGCAACCACTGGAATCTTTTGTTAATCTGATGAATGCTTGGTTACTGGTTATACCTATGTCCACAAAGAGAAAAAAAATGAACTGCTGTTGAGAGAGAGAGAGAGAGAGAGAGAGAGAGAGAGAAGTGGTAAATGAACATTGATCTTGTTTAGGATACAAGTCAGACTCCTTATTGTAGGAAGAGATATTTATGGCTTTTACAGTGAGCTGAAATCCATTCATCAAGTAGCAGAGCCCCAAATTTTGGAGACACATTGCTTGTCCTCTCTGTGCATGTGGTACAGTCTAACCATTCCCCGGGATGTTCTAGCCCTTCTAATCAAGGCACTAAACAAGGCTTATAACTCTTTTCTCCCTGAAATTTCAGTGTTTTGAGTAAATAAAGATGGAAAGTGTTTACAGCTCATGGTTTTGAGAAGTCTTTGGAGAACTGTTGCTGCCCCCTAGAACATGAACTGCTCTGATACCTACAAATTATCAAGCCTGTATTTTCTACCCCTTTCTTGGATTTGGGGAGCCTTTTAATCTGTGGTCAGGTTTAATCATTTTTCTTAATATAGGCAAATCTGGCTTTGTTTATTTCTGTAAAATCATGACCCCTACTCTGCTGAAGTCCACAGCTGTGCTTGGCTTCTCTTCCACACTTCTGGAGGCTGAACCTTTCTGCTGAATTTATAAATCTAGACCCAGGGGACAATGCAATATTTTAACCTCTTCTTTAACTTTTCCTAGTGCTAACTAAAATATTCTCTTCCTATTAAAGAGGGGAAGAATGTGTCACCACTTATTCTTCATGATAACTTATAAGGGATAGTTGGTCTCTTGTTAGGCTCTATATAATTTTGTTCATGTTGTCTTTATAAGCTCGAGCCTAGTCCTTTTACATTAGATGAAAAGAATCATGCCTGTCAACATCAGAGACATGGCAAACTGTTTAATGAGTTTGTGTTTCTTCAGGCTCTACTGATTCAGCAATGGAAATGTGAATTCAGCCTGAAGTTAACAGACGTAGTTCATTGGTGCCTTTGTAATTTTTCTCATTCAGATAGACTATACAATTCCAGCCTTGCCTTTCTAGTCAATTGCTTGGGATATAGCTCTAGTGAAACCCACAAATACTGAAAAACAAAAACTAAATAATTAGGGAACAGTGCCTTTGGGATTTTCTGAATTGAAATCTGAACACCAACAAGTGATTTCTATATGAGAAGTATGGGGAAAGTGCACAGACAGTGTTTAAGAGAAGCATGAAACACTATATTTATCCTCACAGAAAAGTTTAGTCTCATTAGTAAGAAATAAATGTTCTTGGGCATTGACCATACTCCCACCCCACTTAAAATGAGGATCTATCCAAGTATTTCCAGATATCTTGACTCTCCTCTATCTTCCTCTCTTCTCCCATCTTCTTTTCTCTCTGTCTAACCACAGCTCTGCTCTGGTCCCCTATTCTTTCTACCCTATAATTCTATAGTTTCTGTTGCCATTGTCTGCTATTTGTTTAGTTTTAAGCATTGCCTGCTACTTTTTGGCTTTGAAATCTCTTCACTTTATTATCACATTACACTGTCAACATCAGACATGTTATTCTTGGAGCTAGATGTCATACATCTAAGCAAACTACCTGAGTTAAAACCATAGAAAAATCTATTGGTTTATGGATGCATTATGATATCAAGGGGGATGGGACAACATTTTACAACATAGCACAGCTGAATGAGCCTTTACAAGTCTGCTTCTACTATCTCTATCCAAATGTTACATAAAACCATTCATATTAACTTGTTTAGGCATTCTTATCACAAGAACTCCAAGAACAAATCAACTATTAAAATGAAATCTTGATTTCTGTTATTTGTCTTTGCTAGTTTTCTTTGGACACCTTTTATCTTTGTGGTCCCTTCAGATACTGAGAAAAGTCAATCAATGACACTCAATGAGGAAACTTGTGAAACTAGACCCTTCCAAGGTCCTTGTCAATATACAGATAAATACATTAAATCAGATGGAAATTATATTCACCAAAATGAATTCTCTCACTAGTGACACATGTTATAAAGTAAATTACTTTAGGTAATAAGGCAACCTAGTGATGGGCATCTTACAAATGTGTAAGTTGAAAAGGAGTTTATTTGGTCACTGGGCACTGGCTGATCATATTCTCTCAGAGAGAAAGAGGGGTGCCCGAAACCCAAGTCATTACGTACATTCCTAAGTTTTGCTGCGATTACGTTTATTCTGTTTGTCTTTGAATTAATGATTTCAGGAGGAAGTATTGAATCACCTCTCTGAACCTTCGTCAGTATCTGTTGACACCATCGTTCTCTTGCTTTGGTGGTTGAGATGAATTCTAAAAGTATAAAACTTGTTGCATTTATGTTTCATTAAGGTTACATTATGAATACATTGAAGTATGCCAATTCTAATTATATTATAGAAGGCCAAGGCACAGTATCTTCAAAAAAAAGCTAGGATAAAATGGAACTTCAAGTTTCTACTGGATATGATTAAATGAAGGAAGTTGAGAATCATAAATTATTAATAAGGCAAATTAATCAACACAGAAAATATTGTCCATAGTGGCAAAAGGTTAAGGATTATCAGCTGTGGGAAAGATGACTAATGATTGCTGGTGTCACTTCCCTGTTGTTTTAAATAGAATATTATAGTTAATAGTTGTTCATTGACACCTGCCTAGAGGTTTGTACTTTATAACTTTCACTGGCAATTTGTTATGTCCTCCAGTAGGAAGCAAAATGTTTTGATGACAAGTGGGGGAAGGATGGAGAGATATGAATAAAAATAAGGTGTGCAACTCTTAACTTTTTTTGAAAAATAGAAAAGTATCTTATCTTCTACTCTATTAAATGTTTCCCTGCCAAATTATGGCAACAAAATCCACTGCCTTAGGTCCATATTAAAAACCAAGTATGGAAGGTGGCTACCTACTGTACTTGGCCTGATTTCACTTAACTTATTTCCACATGAGTGAAATAAACTTGCTTTGTACTAATTTGTACGTTTGACTCCTGCCATTTCAGTTCTTGGCTGATATACTAATCAATGTAATGCAAGGGTCCAAAAATTGCTGAAGGAAGACCTCAGAGTCAGTACACAAAGACAAGGAGCATTTATTCTGCAGAAACAACCTGCATGCGGGGGTCAACAATTCTTCAAAATAGCAACCCCAGAAAAAGACTAGCAGGCCTTCTTAAAAGGAATTAGGGGACTTTCCTAGAAGACTTGGGTAATCTAAAATTTCACTGGTGTGTGCAATGGGGTCACCAGGGTCTGCTTCTGATTGGTTTGTGCCAGGTGGTAAATGGTCTGCATTCCTGTGTCATGAATGTTTAACAACATGATGAGATTGAGCTGCCCAGAACAGATGGCCCATCCTAAGATACAATATTTTTCCATTCTTGTGGTTATCCCAAGACTGTTCTTTGGGAGGGTATTTTATGACCTCCTGGATTTTATGATCTATTCTTGGAGCTGGTGCCTTATGGCCTGCTTTTTGAAATCAGACCTGATCTCTAAATGGAAACAAATGGGGTTTATGTCATCCTCCAAAATTGGAGTATTTTCTTAGGATTAATTAGGATTAGACTGACATTGAAGTCTTTAAAAGGGAAATCAGAAGTGAGACATTATTTTTCCATATGACATGGTAGGGTTGCCTGTTTTAATCACTGGAAATGAGTTAAGTTTGTAAGACCAAAGGCAAAGAAACTGCATGTAAGCTCTGTAAACTGCTTGATACATATAATTCCCATGAAACAAAGGAGCTGAAGATGTTATACTGCCAAGGGTGTTGGTGTATGACACATGGGAGGACTGTCCTTTTACTGTTGGGATGGAACACACCAGCAGAAGTGATGTGTTCCATTGAAGACAATCTCATGAACTTGTGCTTATCTCTCTCTCTCTCTCTCTCTCTCTCTCTCTCTCTCTCTCTCTCTCTCTCCCTCCCTCCCTCCCTCTCTCCTCTCTCCCCTCTCTGTATAAGGGGAGGTTCTGTTACCCAATTGGTTCTTGAATTTTCAATAAAGGAGTCCTGGGGCTAATTGCTAGGTGAGGGTATAGGAAGGACTTCTGGGTCCCAGGAGGAAAAGACAGACATGAGGAAGGAGAGGGATTTATCCTTCCATGCTTTAGAGGAACAATCACAAGGCCTGGCAGTGGGTGGGTTGATAGGGCCTTCTGCCTTCTCTACAGGTGGGTGGTCAAGGATGTTTGGCAGGGGCTAGGTGAAACAAGCCTCTAAGTTTAGGGTCGAAGGAGAGATGGATATGGAAATAATAAATTGGTAAGAGCATTTGTACCTAGTAGGCAAGTTATAAAATAGCAAAGCTCTCTCTTTCTGTGTGTGTGTGTGTGTGTGTGTGTGTGTGTGTGTGTGTGTGTGTGTGTATGTTATGGTTGGATTCAGGGTCTCAGGAGTGAAGTTAGGGAAGTTAGGAGGGGCCAGAGAGAAGTCTGATCCTGGGCAAAGGTAGCTGCCTTTCAAAACTACAACAATATGAACCAAACAGTACACCTCTGAGCTCCCAGGCACTAAACCACAGACCAAAGAGTACCATGGTTCCAGCTGAATATGTAGCAGAGGATGGCCTTGTTGAACATCAATGAGAGGAGAGACCCTTGGTCCTTTTAATGCTCTATGCCCTCGTGTAGGGGAATGCTGTGCCAGGGAAGTAGAAGTTAGTGGGTACGTAGGGGAGCACTCATAGATGCAGGAGGAGGGGGCATGGGTTTCTGGAGGGGAAACCAGGAAAGGGGATAACATTTAAAATGTAAATAAAAAAATATCTAATTTTTTAAAAAAGAAAAAGAAACAATATGAAATGTGTGTGTGTGTGTGTGTGTGTGTGTGTGTGTGTGTGTGTCTGAGAGAGGGGGTAGGTTTTGCTGTTGCAGAAGAGATAAGGAGTTGGCAGTGGAGGAGTAAGCCAGGCAGAATCTTTCATCCTGTTTGCCAGTCATTGTGCTTCTTTATACAGAACTCAGTAGGCAAGATAGATTCATGTTGCCCCAAAATATAGGTCATACTTTTTTTTGTCCCTGCACATGTGTTTTAACTTCCTCTTGGTCTTAAGTTTAGTCATCATTAGTAAACAGTGATAGAACAGGGTTATCTTTTACAATTATTTTCCTCATTACCCCATAATCCAATATTTGAGAATCTTGTAGATTCATGGATACTAGACAGAAAGAAAATCTCCAACAAGCCTGGGCAGATATTCATGTCCCACGTAGTGCATTATTAATTCTTAACAGTCAGAGTATACAGTAAGAAGACGCTTTTAGTCTGATCTACTACAAACCCCTCCTCTTCTAGCCCACTGAATCTTGTTTACCTTTTTAAGTTTACTTTGTTCGGATTATCTTTTTCCTCAGCATGTACAGAGGCAGATGATCTAAGAGTATCTTGGCGTCAGAGCCTCTTAAGGAGCTCTCTGGCATGTTTATTTTGAGTCACAGCCTTAGAAAGACCTTCAAGTAGGCCCAGATAAGGATATCTCCCTAAAATTGGGAGGGTTAGTATGCTCAGGACTTTCCTGGGGAAGCTTAGAAGCAGTACTTCTGGGAGAAGGCATAAATGATTCATACAGAAATTTCTATCAACCTAACACCCCTAGTTGTACTAATGTTAGAAGCCTCCCAATCATGCAACACTTCGAAATCATGGCAAAAAGTGGACCACAGCATGACAGCAATTGCATCACTTGGCTTAGCTTTGCAGGATCTTTATCAAGCAGTGCTGCTGGCTTTATAACTATCACCATTCCTGTTAGATATGACTGGGCCAAGAGAGGTTATGCACACACTTTCTCTGTAAGCATAAAGGGCTATAAAGCAGTGATAACGCATCAACACGGAGCATACCTGATACCAGATCTTGATTTCTAGGTATTGCTTGATAAACAAGAATTACAGTTTCCTAAACAAATGGCTGATTCCAATCACAGAAAATACAGGAGACAATCCTGAAACATATGGTATCAGACTAAGGAAATGCTCAAGCAAACTACTACTAGTTGGCACAGGCAGTGATAAAGAATGCCACAGAAAGTGTATTATATTATTATGGTTGTGAGCCTAGCCTTTAATGACTGAGCCATCTCTCCAGCCCATGTATTATATTATTAATATTAGCATTATTACCATTTTATCCACTTTGTAGTGATGTAGAAGTATTAATAGTAAAATCATAGAATTGTATCCTCTACTGCACACAAACAGGGAGTTCCCTTCGCCTCAAAAATAAGAATCTCTATTTTACACATGAAAATAAAACATACTATAGTCTGACTAGTTTTATTTAACCAGTTACTGGTTTTCATAACATCTATGAGGATTGAAGCTTGCTGTTTTGCGTTTCTAGTAAGGAATGTGAGAGCACCACCCACCAAGCAGCATGCACACAGGGCAGTGAAAGATACATCCAAAAACTTGGGTTGGAAATTTGATGAGAGAATAATTGGAGTCCACAAATACTGTTGGAGAGATTTAAAAGCTCCACTCCTCTGCACACAGTTCCCTATTAAATTTGAGGCATTGTTCTGTAAATACTTTACTCTCCATTATATTCTTTCTATATCTTTCTCTTTACATGATGATGGCTATTTTTCTGTCCAGGTTAGGATCTGCTCCTCCACAGCAATGAACTAGGACTGAGAAACGTAAATCTCAAAATACCTTCTTCTCTAACAAGATCAGGAGGCACACTAGCACAGAACTTTCAGGACCATCCATCAGGACTGTAGACTGCTTCTCAGGAAGACTGAAGAAGTTTCACACCTCCTATATCTACAATCTCTGTACTTGGCTACTTTGTGATCTTCCCTGGGAAAATCCTCTGTAAAATCACAACAAATGGCTCTTTGGCATCTATACTACTAGCTTCTCAGATGATTTACTCTCCTTTCTGTCTGTTTGTGCTGATTCATTAATCATTTGAGATTGGCACTCCCAAGAACAAGATGTCACTTCTTTTCTTTCCTCAAACCCAAAGAAGTCTTTGCCTTCTTTTGTAGATGGTGTCAAAGCCAGTGGTGAGTGATTTATTTTAGTTCAAGAAAAGATAAGTCTTTTTTATTAGAGCAGGATAAAGAAGTGCTTCTTAGCTCTCTCTGTTACAATGGTGGCAGCAGGCATGTTCTTCCTGAGTTTGAAGCGTTACTCTGGGGAGACCCATTTAAATGAATGGGACAGGTTCCCCAGGAATCATCTTTATCAGACATAAAACTACTGGATTTTGAAAAACACTGCCTCTTTTTCTTTAAGCAATAGGTTATTGGATTCATCTCATGGGTATATAAAGCATTTACCAGACAGAATGGTCACATTTAAATGTTACTAATTTTCCTTGGCTCTAATGCTATGTGTTTATTCTGGGGCCTTGTACGTAATAACAATAATCCCACATAATTAGATCAACAAGAATGACTTGTAATGCTTGAAACTTCAGTGTCCTTTCAGATTTGAAAAATAATAAATTTCTGCCAGGCGGTGGTAGCACACGCCTGTAATCCCAGCACTCTGGGAGGCAGAAGCAGGCAGATTTCTGAGTTCGAGGCCAGCCTGGTCTACAGAGTGAGTTCCAGGCTCACAGGGCTACACAGAGAAACCCTGTCTCAAAAAAACCAAATCCAGAAAAATAATAAATTTCAAACATTTAATTTCCTTTTATTGATTATCTTCATTAGAGTAATGTTGACCAAGTAATATAAATAGGTTGAGACAGTATTGAGGTTTGTAATTTTGAACTGAAATGCTTCTTCCTTTAATAATGTCTGTTGCATTAGTTAATTTAATTTCTGGGTGTCTTAGATATATACCAAATATGAAAAATAAATTGGCTGAGGAAGAAAAGACAATTGATTATAAATAGTGTTTTTTGCAGCTCAGTATGTGGTTTTGTTTATTGATTTCATTACATGCAACATTTTTATGCTAATTGCTATTGTAATTATTAACAATTGTCAGCATAATTATACAAACTTTCACCTAGATGTACAAAGTACTGAATAATCACATGCAATTCAATACATGTAAAATTAAATAGTGAAATCTTGAGAAATTGCAACTGTAACTAAATGTGTGTATTTATACATTTGTTCTGTTTTACCTTTCATCAGAGTCTTTAGTCTAAAACTCAAGTTAGTCAGTCTTGTTGACAAGCAACATGAGATATCATGTGAGCTCCTCGAAATGATTTTTTGTATCTGTAAAAATACATGTAATCTGTATTCCATATTCATCTGTGTTAAGTCCAAAGGTTAACATACCATTAAATTAGCACATTTTTTATTATTGGAGAATTCCATAAAGTATACAATGTATTTTGATCATATTCCTGCCTGCTTTTCCCACTCTAATTCCCTAGACTGTTCCTCTTCCCAACATATCCCCTTCCCAATTCATGTCCTATCCTTGTCTATATACTGAGTCCTCCTAGGGTTGTCCATAGGTGCACGAGTTTGGTGTTTCCACTGGAGCATGAGATACTTATCAGTGGCTATTAATAGATTCTCTCTCCACAGTAGTCATAAACTTAAATAGCGTCTCAGTTAGACATGGAGATTTTGACCCATTTAATCTTGTTGAGGAAACCAAAGCTGTGAATTCATCTGTTTTTAATCTCTATGAATCCATACTTGTGCTATATAGAGAATTGTTTGCTATTGCTTTTACATTTTATTGCATAACAGTCTGTGGTGCTTTGGAAATCTCTGGGGCCTCCCTGATTAATGACTTGTTGGGAGTTATCCTGGGTATGACTCTGAGAGTTTTGTTGACAAGCCTATGTCATCTGGTAAGGTTCCTCACTACATATAGATGTTAAATGTTAACTTTTGAAAAACATAATTAATATAGTTATGCCTCCTACCATGTCTGTGTCCATGTGTGTGTGTCCGTGTGTGTGTCTGTGTGTGTGTCTGTGTCTGTGTATGTGCGCATGTGTTTGCATGCATGATCATGTCACACTGTGGATATGAGAGTCAGAGACAACTAATGGACATCTATGAACTTTGAACTTTGCAGTGTCAAGATTATCAATGACGTGGCAAGATGTGTGGGAAAGAATGAGTCACACTGCTCACAAACCTTTTCTTGATTTTTAAAGTCTCTCTTTCTTGATTCAGAATTTGTTTGCTTCCCATAAACCAAGATTTTTCCCAGAATTTTTGAAAAGTTAATCATTATATATCCTTGATTAAAAAAATTCCACAGGAAGCAGAGCCCTTGGAGCCATCTGGTCCTATGTATGTGTGATATCAATTTCTACATGGTTTTGAAAACATAAATCTATGACTAATGTTTTGATGTATGTGTACCATTTTGATTCTAGTCTTAAGTTTGGTATGTTTTCTCCTTAGTGTTGAGTTTTCTGTCTGTATGATTAGACTTTATATCCATCATGTCCTATTCATCTTTATTAACTTGATACAGCCTGGAGACTGAGAGAATATTAATTGAGCAGTTGCCTACATCAGGCTGGCTGTAAGCACGTGTAGATGCAGGAGAACCTAGCCAATGTGGATGAAAACACTGCCTAGGGAGATGGTTTAAAAGGCTGGCATATCACACGCCTTCCTGTCTGTCATCCTGCAGCATCCTTCATGGGTCCTACTGCATTTTGGCTGTAAAGTGATTTCCTTGGTCAGAAGTGATGCTTTGCAGAATAGCAAACATGCCCATATTCAAGTTCCTGCCTCCAGTATTTGCTTTGATTTCCCAGAATCATGGATTGTGACCTGGAATTGTAATCCAAATAAGCTGTTACCTACCCTAGGTTTTATCACAGCAGCTAAAAGAAACTAGAACCTCTCTCTCTCTCTCTCCTCTCTCTCTCTCTCTCTCTCTCTCTCTCTCTCTCTCTCTCTCTCTCTCTCTCTCTCTCTCTTTCTCACCAGTTTTAATTTGAGAAGAACTAGTTACAATGGAATCAACTTCTTTTTCTGTGACCAGGTAGTCTAAAGTTAGGGATATTATTATTTTTTTTTTCAGTTTTTCTGAGAAAATGAACTTAGGTTGTTGTTGTTGTTGTTGTTGTTGTTAATAATGCATGGACAGATTTGGGTATAGTCAGCCAACACTACCTTGCCTAGATGGAAGCCCTTTGCCCATGTATTTTATTGGAGTTGGTTAACAGAATTTTAATTTCCAGATGATGTATTATTGGTTGTCACTAATTTAAGAATAAGTATTTGTGCAATATACAGCAAGCCTGTAGTCAACATCAAACTAAATGGAGAGAAACTTGAAGCAATCCCCACTAAAATCAGGGACTAGACAAGGCTGCTCTCTCTCTCCATATTTATTCAATACAGTATTTGAAGTTCTAGCTAGAGCAATTAAACAATGAAAGGAGGTCAAAGGGATACAAATTGGAAAGGAAGAAGTCAAATTATCACTATTTGCTGATGATATGATAGTAAATGTAGGCAACCCCCCCAAAAAAAAAACTCCACCAGAGAACTCCTACAGCTGATAAACAACCTCAGCAAAGTGGGTGGATATAAAATTAACTCAAGCAAATTAGTTGCCTTCCTATACTCAAAGGATAAGCAGGCTGAGAAAGAAATTAGGGAAATAAAACCTTTCACAATAGTCACAAACAATATAAAGTATCTTGGTGTGACTCTAATCAAACAAGTGAAAGATCTGTATGACAAGAACTTCAAGTCTCTGAGGAAAGTAATTGAAGAAGACCTCAGAAGATGAAAAGATCTTCCACGCTTGTGGATTGGCAGGATTAATATAGTAAAATTAGCCATCTTGCAAAAAGCAATATACAGATTCAATGCAATCCCCATCAAAATCCCAACTCAGTTCTTCATAGAGTTAGAAAGAGCAATTCTCAAATTCATCTGGAATAACAAAAAACCCAGGATAGCTAAAACTATTCTCAACAGTAAAAGAACTTCTGTGAGAATCAGTATCCCGGACCTCAAGCAGTACTACAGAGCAATAGTGTTTAAAAATGTGTCGTATTGGTACAACTGGTACAGATAGATCAATGGAATAGAACTTAAGACCCAGAAATGAACCCATACCCTATGGTCACTTGATCTTTGACAAAGGAGCTAAAACCATCCAATGGAAAAAAGATAGCCTTTTCAACAAATGGTGCTGGTTCAACTGGAGGTCAGCATGCAGAAGAATGGAAATTGATTCATACTTATCTCCTTTACTAAGCTCAAGTCCAGGTGGATCAAGGACCTCCACATAAAACCAGACACACTGAAGCTAATAGAAAAGAAACTGGGGAAGAGCCTTGAGCACATGGGCACAGGGAAAAATTTCCTGAACAGAACACCAATAGCCTATGCTCTAAGATCAAGAATTGACAAATGGGGCCTCATATAATTAAAAAGTTTCTGTAAGGTAAAGGACACTGTCAATAGGACAAAACGGCAACCAACTAATTGGAAAAAAGATCTTTACCAATCCTACATCCTACAGAGGGCTAATTTCCAATATATACAAAGAAATCAAGAAGTTAGGCCTCAGAGAGCCAAATAACCCTATTAAAAATGGGGTACAGAACTAAACGAAGAATTTCTGTCTGAGGAATATCAAATGGCTGAGAAGCAACTAAAGAAATGTTCTACATCCTTAGTCATCAGGGAAATGCAAATCAAATCAATCCTGAGATTTCACCACACACCAGTCAGAATGGCTAAGATCAGAAGCTTGGGAAACAGCAGGTGCTGCCAAGGATGAAGAGGAAAACTCCTTCACTGCTGGTGGGATTGCAAGCTGGTACACCCACTCTAGAAATCAGTCTGGCGGTTCCTTGGAAAACTGGGCATGATACTACCGGAGGACCCTGTTATACCACTCCTGGGCATATACCCAGAGAATTCCCCAGCACGTAATAAGGACATGTGCTCCAATATGTTCATAGCAGCCTTATTTATTTTGCCTAGGCCCTGAGTCTAGGCAAAAGCCTGGCAGGCCAATGTCGGGGCAAAGTTCCCCTCAGCTGTGAGTGTTAATTGGGTCTGTCAGGTGGCTAGGATGGTGACGTGGGCGCGCTCCCTGAGAGTGCTGGGAGAGTCTGCTGGGCTAACGACCTCCTGGCCGGGTCAGCACACAGATGGCCCACCGAGCAGCCCAGGGCCTGGGGGCAGTCCAGGGCCTGACCGTCTGAGACCCCTGCTATGTCCGCCTCGGGCTATGCCTGTTAGTTGGTTTGGTTTTGCCTGCTAGGTCTCTCTGGCTTCCCGTAGGCAAAATGGCGGTGGTGCGCAAACCGGCCCAGATAAACAACCTCCTGGCCGGGCTAGCACACAGATGGCCCACCGAGTAGCCCAGGGCCTGGGGGCAGTCCAGGGCCTGACCGTCTGAGACCCCTGCTATGTCCGCCTCGGGCTATGCCTGTTAGCTGGTTTGGTTTTGTCTGCTAGTCTCTCTGGCTTCCCGTAGGCAAAATGGCTGCAGAGTGCGCCGGCCCGGGGCAAACAAGCTCCTGGCTGGGTCGGCACACAGATGGCCCACCAAGCAGTCCAGGACCTGGGGGCAGTCCAGGGCCTGACCGTCTGAGACCCCTGCTATGTCCGCCTCGGGCTATGCCTGCTAGCTGGTTTGGTTTTGCCTGCTAGGTCTCTCTGGCTTCCCTTAGGCAAAATGGCGGTGGTGCGCGAGCTGGCCGGGGGAAAAAACCTCCTGGCCGGGTTTGCACCCCGGTGGCCCCCCCCCCCATCAGCCCAGGGCCTGGGTGCAGGCCAACGCCCGTCGGGCTTAGACCCCCGTGATGTTGGTCTTGGGTTATATTTGCGTACCTCAGTCTGATTTTTCTGGCGACTGAGAACCAATATGGAGGCCTTGTAACTGACTGGCGGGAGGCAGAGTTCTGATGTGGCTTCTGTGTGGTGAAAGGCGCCTTAAATCCTCCGCTGCTCGCAGCCTGGCTGGCCAGCGATGGCCAGTAGTCGTGGACACAGGGTCTGCCTGGACCCTGTCCACTTGGTTCTACTACTGATGGCCCTTCCTCTGGACCAGCCGCTGCTGCTGCTGCTGCTGCTCAGCAGCCTTATTTATAATAGCCAGAAGCTGGAAAGAACTCAGATGTTCTTCAACAGAGGAATGGATATAGAGAATGTGGTACATTTGCACAATGGAATACTACTCAGCCATTAAAAACAATGAATTCATGAAATTCTTAGGCAAATGGGTGGAACTAGAAAATATCATCCTAAGTGAGGTAACCCAATCACAAAAGAACACACATGGTATGCACTCACTGATAAGATTCCAGAATACCCAAGACACAAGTCATATATCAAATGATTTCCAAGAAGAAGGAAGAACAAAGTATGGATACTCTGGTCCTTCTTAGAAGGAGTAACAAAATACCCACAGAAGGAGATACAAAGACAAAATGTGGAGCAGAGTCTGAGGGAAAGACCATCCAGAGACTACCTCACCTAGTGATCCATCCCATATACAGTTATAAAACCCAGACACTATTATGCCCACAAGTATTTGCTGACTGGAGCAGGTTATAGCTGTCAATTGGGAGGCTCTGCTAGGGCATGACAAATACAGAGGGAGACACTCTCAGCCAGCCATTGAACTGAGCACAGGGTCCCCAATGGGGGAGCTAGAGAAAGGACCCAAGGAGCTGAAGGGGTTTGCAGCACCATAGGAGGAATAACGATATGAGCCACCCAGCAATCCCAGAGCTCCCAGGGACAAAAACATCAACCAGATAGTATGCATGGTATTAGCCATGGTTCCAGATGTATAGGCAGCAGAGGATGGCCTTGTTGGTCATCAAAAGGAGGAGAGGCCCCTGGTCCTGGAAAGGCTTGATGTAACAGTATAGGTGAATACTAGGACAGGGAAGCAGGAGGGTGTTGATTGGGGAACATGGGACATTTGGGAGGGGGAACCAGGAAAGGGGAAATAATTTGAAATGTAAATAAAGAATATATCTAATTAAAAAAAGAATAGGTATTTGTAGGGTATCTGTCAAATAACAAGCTGTGCTGCTCTTAGCTCTGGAAGTGAGAAGAGACTGTGACAGAGTATTCTGAGACCTGTATTCCAGAGTTTACTCAGCTTTTTAAACTGTTCATTTTGAGTAACCTTATGTGGCGAAAAGTAATTGAATATGGGAAATGTGTGAACACTTGGACAATAGGGAGAGGTTTCTGAAGCTGAAAAACCAAACCACTTAAAAAAAATCAAACCATTATTGAACCCAAAATATTTTTGTCATTGCTTGCCATGCTTTATCATGCAACTTCACCTCAGCCTTCGTTCTGAGCACACAGACTGCCTGCTTTGCATTCTGTATACTTTCCTGCCATGGAGTTAACACAGCTTGAAACAGTTTGGCTCCTACTGGAGACCCGACTAGTATGAATTGTACTATTATTGTATGTACAAAGCATCATGGTATTATTTCAAAAAACAAAATCTTTCAGTATTTTGCTTAGTATTCCATCATTCCTCAACATAGAAATGTCAAATTAGAATAGCTTTGGGTTGGCCTCTGTTAGAAAGGTTGATTTTAAAGTGGGTATTTGAGTTCTACTTGAGTTTCATTTAAAAAGAAATGAATGAGTGAATGTTAGCTTGAGATTAAGGTAGAATTTCCAACTATTGCTGAAATGGCCCTAAATATATTCCTGGTATATGGTACTGTATATTTACATCTAAGTGTGCTCTCCAAATCAACGATAGTAACTCTAAAAATGTCAAGGATGCTGTGTGTCCTGTGGCATCAAATAATTAGTCAAAACTTAATTCTTTATGCAAACTGAACAAGTAATCCATATCATTAAATTTGCTTTAATTAACTGTAAAACTACTTGAGTGAAAAGTAAATTATTCATGTTTCATTGTCATTAAGTGTTTGCTTTTATACCCATTTTATATTCCTATATACCAGGGGTCATGTAACATTTCTTGAATATAAAGATAACATGAGTGGAAAAGTTTAAGAAGCCCCGTTCTAGGGAAGTGACAGTAATTACCTTATTGCCATGTAATTGTTCTTGTTTATGACTTCTCGCATTATAATCTCACTCATTTTCTTCACGACAGATCTTTGTTTGGCAAATAGTAAGCCTAAAGCTATTCTATATAAGTAAACATCAAAATGAGATTTTCCTATGAAACTGTTAGGTAGCCAGGGGTAAGTTATAAACTACAAACATACAGAGGAAAGAATGGCTTGCTTTGTGCCTCTAAACCTCTAGGTTTTCATATTTAACTGCATTTAAATGTTACTTCAAACCTGCTATAAGGAGGGTTACATAGTGTATTCGTCTTCTATTGTTAAGGGATAGCAACAAAAATAAGACCAAATCATTACCCCCATAAGCACCTACTAATGTGAGGTCAAATGCATGCAGAAATTATTTAAAAATATGGCAACACCTGTAATAAATGTTTCAGTAAGACTGTATTAGAGGCACACACACACACACACACACACACATACACACACACAGAGCGAGACTGAGTTTGAAAGACAGAAAGGATTAGTGAGGGAGAGAGAGAGAGAGAGAGAGGGAGGGAGGGAGAGAGAGAGACAGAGGATAGATTTTTGCCCACCTAAAATTCTAGAAGCCATGAAGAAACTAAACAGAGACACAGTGAAACTAACAGAAGTTATGAACCAAATGGATTTAACAGATATCTATAAAACATTTCACCCTAAAAAAATGAATATACTTTCTTCTCAGCACCACATGGTACTTTCTCCAAAACTGACAATATAATTTGTCACAAAACAGGCCTCAGTAGAGGGAATTAGGGAAACAACACCCTTCATAGCAGACATAAATAATATAAAATACCTTGGTGTGACTCTAATTAAGCAAGTGCAAGATCTGTATGACAAGAACTTCAAGTCTCTGAAGAAAGAAGTAGAAGAAGACCTCAGAAGACTGAAAGATCTTCCATGCTCATGGGTTGGCAGGATTAATACAGTAAAAATGGCCATTTTGTCAAAAGTAATCTACAGACTCAATGCAATCCCCATCAAAATTCCAACTAAGTTTTTCATAGATTTGAAAGAGCAATTTGCAAAATCATTTGGAATAATAAAAACACAGGATAGCGACAATTATTCACAACAATAAAAGAATTTCTGGGGGAATCACCATGCCTGATATAAAGCTGTACTACAGAGCAATAGTGATAAAATCTATATGGTATTGGTACAGCAACAGGCAGGTCAATCAGTGGAATAGAATTGAAGATCCAGAAATGAACCCACATACCTATGGTCTACTCACTTAATCTTTGGCAAAGGAGCTAAAACCATCTCTGGAACAAAGATAGCCTGGTGCTGGTTCATCTGGTGACCAACATGCAGAAGAATGCAAATCGACCTATTGCTTTTATTTATTATTCATTCATTTATTTACTTATTTATTTTTGTTAGATATTTGCCTTATTTACATTTCAAATGTTAACCTCTTTACATGCTAACCCACTGAAACCACCATCCTATCCCCGCTCCCCCTGCTCCCCCTCCCTGAATTTCCTGACTTGCACTCCTCATTCTTATCTTGTACAAAGCTCAAATCCAAGTGAATCGAGGACCTCCACATAAAACCAGATAAACTGAAACTAAAAGAAGAGAAAGTGGGAGAGAATCTCAAATACATGGGCACAGGGGGAAAATTTCCTGAACAGAACACAAGTGGCTTATGCTCTAAGATCAAGAATTGACAAAAATTGACTTCATAAAATTGCAAAGCTTCTGTAAGGCCAAGGACACTGTCAACAGGACAAATGGCAACCCATAGATTGGGGAAAGATCTTTAGTAATCTTACATCAAATAGAGGGCTAATATCCAATATATAAAAAGAACTCAAGAAATTAGACTCTAGGTAATCAAATAACCCTATTAAAAATGGAGTACAGAACTAAACAAGAATTTTCAACTGAGGAAACTTGAATGATGGAGAAGCACCTAAAGAAATGTTCTACATCCTTAGTCATCAGGGAAATACAAATCAAAACAGTCCTGAGATTCTACCTCACACCTATCATAATGGCTGAGATCAAAAACTCAGGTGACAGCAGATACTGAAGAGGATGTGGAGAAAGAGGAACACTCCTCCATAGTTGGTGGGATTGCAAACTGGTATAACCACTCTGGAAATCTGTGTGTGGTTCCTCAGAAAATTGGATGTAGTATTAACTAAGTACCCAGCTATACCACTACTAGGCATATACCCAAAAGATGCTCCAACATAGAACAAGAACACATGTTCCACTATGTTCATAGTAGCCTTATTTATAATAGCCAGAAGCTGGAAAGAACTCAAATGTCCTTCGACAGAGGAATGGATACAGAGAATGTGGTACATTTGCACAATGGAGTACTACTCAGTAAAAACAATGAATTCATGAAATTCTTAGGCAAATGGATGGAACTAGAAAATATCATCCTGAGTGAGGTAACCCAATCACAAAAGAACACACATGACATGCACTCACTGATAAGTGGATATTAGCGCAAAAGCTTGGAATAGCCAACATACAATCCACAGACCAAATGAAGCTCAAGAAGTAGGAAGACCCAAGTGTGGGTACTTCAGTTCTTAGAAAATACAGGATCACATGCAGAGATAAAGTCTGGAGCAGAGACTGCAGGAAAGGCCATTCACAGACTCCCACTTGGGGATCCATCCCATATACAGTCACCAAATCCAGACACTGTCGTGGATACCAAGAAATGAGTGATGACAGGAGCCTAATATTGCTGTATTCTAAGAGACTTTTCCAGAGCCTGACATATACAGAGGAGGATGCTCAAAGCCAACCATTGTACTGATGACATAGTCCCCAGTGAAGGAGTTAGAGAAAGGACCGAAGGAGCTGAAGGGGTTTGCAACTCCATAGGAAGAACAACAATATCAACCAGCCAGGGCTCCCAGGGCTCTAAACCACCAACCAAGGAGTACTCATGGAGAGACCCATGGTTCCAGCCATATATGTAGCAGAGGATGGCCTTCTTGGGCATCAATGGAAGATAAGGCCCTAGGCCCTGTGAAGGCTAGGTGCCCTAGTGTGGGGAAATTTGAGGGCAGGGAGGCAGGAGTGAGTGGGTTGGTGGGGGCACATCATCATAGAAGCAGGAGGAGGGGGCATAGGATAGGGAGATTCTAGGATAGGGAATTGGGAAAGGGGATAACATTTGAAATGTAAATAAATAATATATCCAATTAAAAATATTAACTGATATCACAGTTGGTATGGTATTAATTCCTTTGGTTTTAGAAGATTTGATTTAAGAAGCTCGGACTATTGAAAAGATAAGGAGAAAGGGGGCAGCCCTGTCTAGTCCCTGATATTAGTGGGATTGAAGATTCTCTCCATTTAGTTTGATGCTGGCTACCGGTTTGCTGTATATTACTTTAACAATGTTTAGGTATGGGCCTTGAATTCCTGTTCTTTCCAAGACTTTAAGCAGGAAAGGATGCTGAATTTTGTCAAATGCTTTTTCAGCATCCAATGAAATGACCATGTGGTTTTTTTCTTTGAGTTTGTTTATGTAGTGGATTGCATTGATGGATTTCCATATATTGAACCAACCCTGCATCCCTGGGATAAAGCTTACTTGATCGTGGTGGATGATCGTGTTGATGTATTCTTGGATTCGGTTGGCAAGAATTTTATTGAGTATTTTTGCATCGATGTTCATAAGGGAGATTTGTCTGAAGTTTTCTTTCTTTGTTGGATCTTTGTGTGGTTTTGGTATCAGCATAATTGCGGCTTCATAGAAGGAATTGGTTAGGGTTCCTTCTGTTTCTATTTTGTGGAATAGTTTGAAGAGTATTGGTGTTAGGTCTTCTTTGAAGGTCTAATTGAATTCTGCACTGAAACCATCTGGTCCTGTGAGCTCGGGCAATTCGACAACATAAGGAGGTCAAAGGGATACAAATTGGAAAGTAAGAAGTCAAACTATCATTATTTGCAGATGACATGATAGTCTACCTAAGTGACCCAAAAAACTCCACTAGAGAACTCCTACAGCTGATAAACAACTTCAGCAAAGTGGCAGGTTATAAAATCAACTCAAGCAAATCAGTGGCCTTCCTGTACTCAAAGGATAAGCAGGCTGAGAAGGAAATTAGGGAAATGACCCCCTTCACAATAGCCACAAACAGCATAAAGTATCTTGGGGTGACTCTTAACAAACATGTGAAAGATCTGTATGACAAGAACTTCAAGACCCTGGAGAAGGAAATGGAAGAAGACCTCAAAAAATGGGAAAACCTCCCATGCTCATGGATCGGCAGGATCAATATAGTTAAAATGGCCATTTTGCCAAAAGCAATATACAGATTCAATGCAATACCCATCAAAATCCCAACTCAATTCTTCACTGAGTTAGAAAGAGCAATTATCAAATTCATCTGGAATAACAAAAAACCCAGGATAGCTAAAACTATTCTCAGCAACAAAAGAAAGTCTGGGGGAATCAGTATCCCTGACCTCAAGTAATACTACAGAACAATGGTGTTAAAAACTGCATGGTATTGGTACAGTGACAGGCAGGCAGATCAATGGAACAGGATTGAAGATCCAGAAATGAACCCACACACCTATGGCCACTTGATCCTCGACAAAGGGGCTGAAAACATCCAATGGAAAAAAGATAGCCTTTTCAACAAATGGTGCTGGTTCAACTGGAGGTCAGCATGCAGAAGAATGCGAATTGATCCATCCTTGTCTCCTTGTACTAAGCTCAAATCCAAATGGATCAAGGACCTCCACATAAAGCCAGATACTCTGAGGCTAATAGAAAAGAAACTGGGGAAGACCCTTGAGGACATCGGTACAGGGAGAAAGTTTCTGAAGAGAACACCAATAGCATATGCTCTAAGATCAAGAATTGACAAATGGGACCTCATAAAATTACAAAGTTTCTGTAAGGCAAAGGACACCATCAAAAGGACAAATTGGCAACCAACAAATTGGGAAAAGATTTTCACCAATCCTACATCAGATAGAGGGCTAATATCCAATATATATAAAGAACTCAGGAAGTTAGACTCCAGAAAACCAAACAACCCTATTAAAAATGGGGTACAGAGTTAAGCAAAGAATTCTCACCTGAAGAATTTCGGATGGCGGAGAAGCATCTTAAAAAATGCTCAACTTCATTAGTCATTAGGGAAATGCAAATCAAAACAACCTTGAGATTTCACCTTACACCAGTCAGAATGGCTAAGATTAAAAATTCAGGAGACAGCAGGTGTTGGAGAGGGTGTGGAGAAAGAGGAACACTCCTCCACTGCTGGTGGGATTGCAAATTGGTACAAACACTCTGGAAATCAGTCTGGCGGTTCCTCCGAAAACTGGGCACCTCACCTCCAGAAGATCCTGCTATACCACTCGTGAGCATATACCCAGAGGATTCCCCACCATGTAATAAGGATACATGCTCTACTATGTTCATAGCAGCCCTATTTATAATTGCCAGATGCTGGAAAGAACCCAGGTATCCCTCAACAGAAGAGTGGATGCAAAAAATGTGATTTATCTACACAATGGAGTACTATTCAGCCATTAGAAACAATGAATTCATGAAATTCTTAGGCAAATGGATGGAGCTGGAGAACATCATACTAAGTGAGGTAACCCAGACTCAAAAGATGAATCATGGTATGCATTCACTAATAAGTGAATGTTAACCTAGAAAACTGGAATACCAAAAACATAATCCACACATGAAATGAGGTACAAGAAGAACGGAGGAGTGGCCCCTTGTTCTGGAAAGACTCAGTGAAGCAGTATAGAACAAAATCAGAACAGGGAAGTGGGAAGGGCTGGGTGGGAAAACAGGGGGAGGGAAGGGGACTGATGGGACTTTCGGGGAGTGGGGGTCCAGAAAAGGGGAAATCATTTGAAATGTAAATAAATATATCAATAAATTAAAAAAAAAAGAAGCTCGGACTACCCAAGATGCACAACTCAAACCACATGAAGCTCAAGAAGATGGAAGACCAAAGTGTGGATACTTTGATCCTTAGTGGAAAGTGGATCAAAATACTTATGACTCACAGTCAACTAATAGGATGAGCATAGGGTCCCCAAGAGAGCAGCTAGAAAAAGGACCCAAGGAACTGAAGAGGTTTGCAGCCCTGCAGGAGTACCAACCAGTATCCCCAGAGCTCCCAGGGACTAAATCACCAACCAAAGAGTACACATGGAGGGACCCAGGGCTCCAGCTACATATGTAGCAGAAGATGACCATTTCAGACATTAATGAGAGGAAAGGCCATTGGTTCTGTGAAGGCTCAATTCCCCTGGATAGGGGAATGCAAGACAGGAAATTGGGAGAGGTTAGCAGGGGGAAGGGGGATGGGATAGGGGGTTTTCAGAGGGGCAATGCAGAAAGGGGATACCATTTGAAATATAAATAAAGCAAATATCTAATATAAAAAAAGAGCAGTTAGGAGTCATGTCTGCCTCCCCGTATGAATAAAATATTTATTTCAATAGGGAAACAACACATATTAAGGTCATCCACAGACAGTGAATGTGAATGAGTAATGAAGCTGGCTTCCCAAACCAGGCCTCTAACTGTTACTTCAGAAGCTGCCGAAACTTCTGATTGGTTAAATGCCATCATTTTTATACTTAAGAAACAAATAAATGGCATTTTCATTGTCTTTCCAGAAGTGGGAGCATAGAAGCCTAGGGGATATATCTTACGAGCATGTCTAACCAAGATTTATCTGTAGATTAAAAAAAAATAGCTGGTTTGGTTGCAAGAATTTTAGCTGTTGAATTTGTTATAATTCTTAGTTTAATTAGTTGCTTATTGCTTATTTAAAGCAGATTGATTGTGTGGATTTGAAATAGTTTGTGACCATGACAAAATTGCTTAGGTGGATTTTTCTGATATTTTTCTTTGTAAAAATATGTTCTGCCTGTCAGAATGCTACACATTTGCCTCATTAAAATAAACACATCCTGATCTTGCTCTTGTATAAGGTAATGTTGCAATTATTTTGCCTAGTTTTACAACAGAATTGGATTTAATTTCTGCATTATTTTTCTCAAGCTAAACCATTGTCCTTGGTTTTCTATCTTACTGAGGTGTATAGTACCCAGTTTCTTGTAGTTAAATAAAGCTTGTGCCTATCATTTAATTCAGAAGTTACAGGCCAGTGATCATAGGTTTAAAGATGAGGTGAATTTCCTTTTATACTTTTGAACATTAGAAAGCTCATTATTGTCATGTAAAAGTCAAATTTCTGAGTTCCCTTAAAATTTTTTCTGTATGTGTCAGTGGCTCTGTTTCTTATTCTTTCTCACATCACCATCTAGTCACTAGAGATATTTGGACTTCAATAAAAGTATATTCAATCCACATTTCAAATGCTAAAGTCACTAGAATATATTTTTCTATAAAATGTAAGCCTAAATACTGACGACCATGAACTACATATACTATTTGGATGGGATATAATTTTAAGAAATCTTCAGGATATTTTAGTGACACCCTAGGATTGGTATATGTTTATGTCCTAGTACCGCTAAAGGTGGGTGTTCTGAACAAAAGAAACTTGCTAGTTCTAGATCTGTAGGCTGAGAGTCTAAGATAGAGGTGGTAACACACCTGGAGTGAAGTGCAAGATCTTCTTGGTTTGCAGTGAGCCTTGGAGAGCACAAGCTCAGTAATCGTAATCCCATTCATTAGGATGGAACATTAGGATGTTTCAATTAGGATGGAATGAAGATTCCCTCTCACCCTATTTCTGGGCCTATATATGACATGTATGTCACATACATATGCAATATTTGTATTGTCTTTGAGAATTTTGTATAGCATATTTTGATCATATTGATCTTACAACCCTCTCCATTCTCCTATCTTTTCCCTTTTGTTCCCTTTTTTTGGTAAAAATCATGTTAAGTTTATGTTGCCCAGGTAGTCCTGGGATTAGTGACTACCCCTTTGTATCCTCAGTCTATGAGGAGTTACATTATTACAGGAAGCTGACCCTCCTCTTCCCAGTAGCTATCAACTCCGATAGTTTCTAACTCATGATAGGATCAAGTATCCATTTTTTCATCATATCTACTCTATGCTGGGATTTAACTGGATTTTTTTTTGAGGCAGAGCCTTGCTCTGTAGCTCAGAATCATAATGTAGCTAGAATAATAATGTAGCTTTGTCTGGTCTGCAACTCATAATTCCCTGATATTTGTCTTCTGAATTCTGAGACTGCAGGTATATTATGACATCTAGGCAATGTATGAATTTTAAAGAAACATCTATAAATATTTTCTTCAAACCATGACCTAGAAAATACTGCAATTGTAAAGAAGAATTGACGTTTATAAATGCATTCATATATCTCTATTTTAAAGAAAATTATAGGTGGCTCTTAATGAGTATTTAGTTATATTAATATTTAATAGCATTTTAGATGAATAATATAGAGAAATAAGCATTCAGAATAAGTAGAGAAACATCAATTCATTCTCATTTGAATTAAGCCATGTACTGCTGAAGTATCCTGGTGTATTGTAGTTTGCCTCTGTATCTTGTAAACTAACAATTACTTGTTTGCCAATGAATAATTACTTTTTTTGTCAGAGAATATAGATATATATTCATTGAAACTTCACTTGACAAAGATCATATTCTCACTAGGATGGTAATGTGGCTTATTTCTTTTGTAAGTTTCTATGATTACAGCACCATTTTATTATATATTTAATGATATAATGGGCAAGAAAATGTACTGACTGCTACTCGGTTCCACAATCAAATGTACCAAGAGTATATTCTGGATTTTCCCCAAGAAGTTTATAGGGACCCCAAAGAAAAATCTATGGCTTTAAACTTTTGAATGAGAAAAAGTTATTTTGATATTTTTCTACATCAAAATTCATGCTAGACCATCTTAAGTCTAATTGCTTGGAGAAAGAACTTTTCTAAAAGAATATTTTGGATGAGATGGCTCATCTCACGCTCTTATTTTTAAATGTGTGATTTTCTTCTTTTAATTTATCATTTATTGTATTGCTCTGATATTCTTTAATATTCTTTTAACTTAACAATGAGGTTAAGTGCTAGTACACCAAGTAGAAGTTAAAAAGGTTGAAGGTCAGAATTAGGTCAGTACACCTAATCCAACCATTACAGCTTAACCTGTCTTACCATATTTGGAAAGCTTGTATTTGCCTACCATTGTACAAATCATCTAACACAAAAACAATTTTATAACCTAGTTTTGACCATCTTTTGCACAGATGGGCATTTTGTAGATAATATCATAAAAACGCTGGCAACTTGCATTTCCTGCCAGTTGTTTACCCTTGTGATCAAGTGAACAACTGGACACTGTGGCTCCCTGCCATTGATCAGCATTATGAAAGATTACAACACTGCACACAGATTTCTTTCCCCAAAATAAAACGAGGTTCAAAACTCAAAGTGTGTTGTCTCCTAGCATTGTTCACATCATTGTAAAGTCAGGAAGTTGTTAACTCTAATTATCCTAAGCCAGGAGCCATTAGTATTTATTAAGAGAAAAATGAAAAGATATGTTCATATGTGTGTACATGTGCATGTGCGTGTGCATGTGCATGTGTGTATGTGTTTGTGTGAGTATTTATATGTACCATGTGTATGTAGGTGTTTGCAGAATCTACAGGGCATCAGATTGCCTGGAACTGGAGATAAAATGGCTGTGAGCTACCTGAGGTAGGAGCTGGGTACTGAGCCCATGTCCTCTGCAATTACAGTGAACACTGTTAACTGCTGAGCCATCTCTCCAGCACAACAGGATCTCATCTTACAACACTTCAGCACAGATGCTATTCTTAAAACTCCACTGTGGTTAGAATGCAGCTCCATTCTCTCTGTTTTACTTCTCCTGCTTTCACCTGCTTACTCCATCAAGTCCATTTTATTAGGAACTTTTGAAAGTATGTTCTTTCTATTTCCACTTGTTAGGATGCTATAATTGATATTCTTCTTATAATTATTGTTGTATAATTAAATGAGTAAAAATTATATATAGAAATAACTTTTAAATTCTATGGCATACTCTCTTAAATTATAGAGTAGATGCTATATAGGTTATATCCTGTGGTAGAAGCTAGTGTTAAGCAACCAACGGTCTGGAATTATTTTCAGGTTAAATTCATAGGATTATATAATTCCATAATGTATGGACTTGGAAAATTAATTTGCTGACTCTCAATTTCCTTGTTAACCAATTAAGGTAGACAATTTCCTCAAGACAGAATAACTCCATGGCAACCACAGTTCTAGAAAACTGATTGAGGCACCATGGTTTTACCATTTCACCATTTTTGTTCACTTGATTCAAAACTTTGCCACTATGAGAGATGAAGAAAATGTTCAGCTGACTACCTAGTTCACTTCTAGAATTGCTAAAACCAAGTAGCTATTTTGAGTACCACAGTCTTCTCCCCTTTGGTGATTAAATGCTTCCCTTCTACCTCTGACTCTAATTCTGGAGTGATTCTCCCTTGTATCTAGGTTTCCAATTAAGTGGTAGTAGGTCCCATTGTATTTTCTGATCAGAAGAGAAGAACAAGGACAGACTTCTTCAGTGTGTCTGGGATGCCCCTGGTAAGCTAATGTCTCACCATCTTATTGATTTAGTAATTGAAGGTGTCTGTTATTTAGACACCACGGCTATATGAATAGGTCTTAAATAAACCTACAACAACGTTTCAACTCCCTATGCTTTTGGATCTTTTCTCTTTTTTGATTGAAATATACAAGAGTAGCATCCATAAGGTCCCATGTTGTACACACACTTTTCTGGGCCCATTTACACTGGACTGTTTGAAGGTGAGGGGTAGAGGTGGTGGTGATGGATTGTGGTGAGAATGAAGGGGAAGCATGTCTAAGACCCTTAGATGGAGACAACAGCAACTTCTAACAAAGAAACCTCAATTGAAACTAGGAGCACGGGGCAGAGATTTTGTAGAATGTGCTACATGTCTCCACTCTAATTTAAGTGTTTCATAACCAGCAGTGACCAGGTGAAGATGGGCATCCAGTTTTTCTGGCACTCAATAATTTGCAGGTGAGATTCTCAGATTAGTTTTAACAAATCACTGCTCTATTGCTCTATGAAATAAAAGAGCCTTTCAGGGCAGACATAAACTTTTAGGTAATACATGTGCTACATAAGCTTTGAATTTGAATTTCTGAACTCATCCCTATCCTTCTCCATTTTATAGTATAATTAAGAGCGACAAGCCAATCTATTTATATTAATTATTTTGTCAAAGCTGTTTTAATGTATGAAATACATGGCCACCTAGAACTTTACTTCTTATAAGTACTTAATTAAGAATAGCCAGTGGCAATACTTCACATACATCTGCGGCCACATGACACTATGACCTGTCAGTAGTCAATTATCAGAAATGAACTCATTAGTAACATAAAATTTAATTAGAGTCAAGAACCAACTTCACAAGACTCAGGACTGATTTAGAAATCACATCCTTAAGATGCTGTATGTCTAAGAACCACTCTCAGTACCAAACTCAGGTTTCTCAGGAAAAACAGAAGGTAGGTGTGTGTGTGTGTGTGTGTGTGTATTTCTCCAATTGTAGTGATGTGTGTATGTATATTATATATCCGAATTTATATTACAATATATATTTTATATATATATAACCAACTTTATATACATTCTATATGTGTATGTGTAGGTATATATATGTATGTATGTATATACCAATATACACATCTTAAGTCTGCAGTCTCATGGCAGTGAGGGCCAAAATGCACTTTCCTCATTGGTAGACCAATATTTTCTTTTATGACCTTCAATTGATGATGCTCACCCAAATATTAATGATAATCTCCTTTTAAAACATCTACTGATTTAAATGTTAATCATGTCTAAAACATTCCCCGGCAGAAACACATATTGATATATGACAAAATAGTTGGATACCACAGCCTAGACAATCTGACACATGGATTTAATTGTCAAAGCACCAGTGCTTTCTTTAAAGGGCTGGCCATTGGGAGTTTAACCATGTGAGTATGTGGGCAACACAAATTGGACTTGGTATTTTTTCTTATTTTTATCTTCTTTTGTTTTGAGGGAGGTCATAGGACTTAGGGGTGGACCTGGGAGGATGGGAAATGAATATAATCAGGATGCATTCTGTATGAAATTTCCAAGTAATCAATAAAATATGTTAATGAATAAAGAATGACATTTAATATAAGCTAAAATGGCAACTTTGATGTTATATAGAAATATGTGATATGGTATTAGAACAGGATTTGGTATTAGAACAGCCACCTGAATGCATGTTGCTGAAAATACTTTTCTAACATAAAAAGTCATGTCCTGAAAACTGACATGACTCTGATGTCAAGTACCTTAGCGCTAGCTCTCCTGTATGCACCACTCATTTGCCTCATCCTTTTTATAGAATAATGAACATTATTTATTTTAGAAGAGTAAAATAAAAGAATATACCTGAATAGAAGAAATGTCTATTTTTACTTAATTAGCTGTCTAGTACAAGGGGGCATTTTTATGCTGTTTGGTGAGGGTATATATAAAATCTATGGAAGGAAGTGTTTTGCAAAAGCACCAATATTTATAAAATATCAATTATATCCTAGTTACTTCATAAATGAATGATCAAACCAATACTGACCATCCAGGACACTTAGGTTACTGAGATATACAAGTGGGTTGGATCAGCCTGTGTTGTGTAACTGTCTTTGGATGTCGTTCATTGCCTCTAAAGGGCAGCTTTGATGGACAGGATTGGACAATGTACTGAGAATCCAAGATAGTAATTTCAAGTCCTTTTATTATTTAGAGAACTGATAGATTCTTAAGAAGTAGAGATAGAATCATGTTTTCTGAAGCTTGAAAACACAGAAGCTTGAGGAATCAGAGCCACTGCATGAATTGCACCGTAATTTCAAACCAGTTGTAGGCTGATGTTTGGAGAAGCAAGAGCCATAAGCTTGCTGAAGGTGGGCAGACAGCATGTGGGCCAGATGCTCTGATCTCTACTGCAGAGCAGAGTAAGCAAGCAGGAGACAGCATCCTGTTCCTGTGATATGAAGCTGTTCATGTTTAAGCCACCAGAGGATCGTGCCCCTGTTCTTTGTTGGTTTTAATTGTTGCTTTTACTTAATGGACTGTACTTAAGTTTATAGTCCTAGCTCATATCATATCCTTGCCTACTCCCGAAATGTAGATTTCAGTTATGTTTTAGTGAAAGGTACAATTTCTAGGAGCATAAGAGCATACCTTAGCTTCTTTGCTGTTACAGTAGGGTTCTGTGCTTGGGAGACTAAAGAAATTTCAGAATAAATAGTAAAATATTCACTTGTTGTGATTGTTATGATTTCCTCATACTGATTATGTCATGTGTAAATTTCTTAAATATATTTTTTTTCCTCTGGAATCCTAGCATAATCAATTTTCATAATAAAAACCATGAAGGTATACATACACAAAAAATATTTTTAATCTGATGACACATGTTTTCCAATTCTAGGAAATCTTATGATGAACCTGAATACCTCAGTTTAGAAAAACTATTAGAAACGATTATTATGTTCTAGCAATGTATTAACAACATACTAGTAATTCACCACAAAAGCTTTCTATTTAGTTGTATTACACCAGGGTTCAATTTGTTGGTTAAAATGCCTCCCAACCTCAAACAAAAAGATGTTTTAAGATAGTTTCTACTGCAATCCTGACCTTTTAATATATATGACGTATTTGATAATGATATGACAGAATTCTGTGCATGGACCAGATTTAAATCGCTTGTATTTTCCTGGCTATGAAACGACTTTACCATATGTCTAGCTCAGAGAATGTTGCTATATCAACCTTCCATATGGGAAAAAAAACACTCCACTTATAGAGCAGAGGTTTTAAATTTAATATTAAATAATTAAAAACCATCCTCACACAGACATCTCAAATTAAGATTGTTTACATGCTCTTTAATTAGATGCAATTAAGAAGCACTTTCGAAGCATTTATGCCCAGAGGGAGCCTTTGCTGAGTTGATGGGATGACTCTTAACATACAGGAAGATGCCTAGCTGTTTGTGCACCGCTTTCCCTTCGGAAGATGGGATAGAGACACTGTGGGTTTTGTCACAGGAGGAAACAGATGTTGGAAGTTTTCTTCAGAGAAAAAACAAAACAAAACACAAAGTTCATGTTGACAGTCCTGGATGGTAAAGTAGCTCTATCATGGTTGGTCTTTCTAAACGTTCCACTCATCATGGCAGCCACAAGGATTCCTAAGACAAATAATGTTGCCCCTTTGATTAAAGCCTGTCAAAGCTCCCTTCCCTCGCTGGAAGCAAAGTCTGATGCAGGCTCAGCCTGTTTCTTCAGAATCACTTCTGCCTCTCTCCCATTCTTGTCTGTTGATTTTATTCACCTTTCCTCTCAAATCATTTCTTTCTGGTTCTCCTGGTCTGTCATCTCTGCCTGTAACATGCATCTAATGTGCACAGCTTCTTTTCTATGGTCAAGGGTTTGCTCGCCTGCCTCCTCTGGAGTAGCTCTCTTTCCTTGGAGTTGTTTTAAAACTCCCAGCCCCCTTTCGTTTCCTCATTTGACTACTTTTTACATTTTGGTAGTAGTATTGATTACTGTTTGATGTTTGTGTATTTATTTATTCAGTTTATTATGTCATTGTCTGTTAGGATGTTAACTCAACACTAGCCTGGGTCATTTGTCGGTTTCCTTCATTGCACTATCCCTAAGACCTACAAGAGGATGGAGCTGAGGTGGCTGCTCAGCAGAGACTTGCTGAATGTGTGGTCATTGAATGAATGTATGGGGCTTAGTGGAATCTATTTTGATTAATCATATGTTTGTTCCTGTTAAAATTTATTTTTAATTAAAAAAATCTGTTAAGATTTGGTTTGTTATGCTCCACAGCAATAGTGATAAAAACTGCATGGTATTGGTACAATGACAGGCAGGTTGATCAATGAAATAGAATTGAAGACCCAGAAATGAACCCACACACCTATGATCACTTGATCTTTGACAAAGGAGCTAAAACCATCCAGTGGAAAAAAAGACAGCATTTTCAACAAATGGTGCTAGGTCAACTAGAAGTCAACATGTAGAAGGATGCAAAATGATCCATTCTTATCTTCCTGTACAAAGCTCAAGTCTAAGTTGATGAACGACCTCCACATAAAAAATAAAACACTGAATCTAATAGAAGAGATAGTGGAGAAGAACCTGGAGCACATGGGCACAGGGGAAAATTTCCTGAACAGAATACCAATAGCTTATACTCTAAGATCAAGAATTGACAAATGGGGCCTCATAAAATTGCAAAGCTTCTGTAAGGTAAATAATGCTGTCAATAGGACAAAATGGCAACCAACAGGTTGGGAAAAGATATTTACCAATTCTATATCCCATAGAGGGCTAATATTCAATATATACAGAGAACTCTAGAAGTTAGACTCCAGAGAACCAAATAACCCTATTAAAAATGGAGTATAGAGTTAAACAAAGAATTGTCAATGGAGGAATACCAGATGACTGAGAAACATCTAAAGAAATGTTCAACATCCTTAATCATCAGAGAAATGAAAATCAAAACAACCCTCAGATTCCACCTCACACCAGTCAGAATGGCTAAGATCAAAAGCTCAGGGGACAACAGATGCTAAAGAGGATGTGGATAAAGAGGGACACTCCTCCATTTCTGGTGGATTGCAAGCTGGTAAAACAACTAGAAATCAGTTTGGCTGTTCCTCAGATAATTGGATTACCTGTGGACCAGCTATCTACTCCTAGACATATACCCAGAAGGTGCTCCAACATGTAATAAGGACACATGCTCAACTATGTTCATAGCAGCCTCATTTATAATAACCTCATTTATAATTTATAATAAAAGCTGGAAAGTACCCAGATGTCCTTCAACAGAGGAATGGATAAAGAAATGTGGTACATTTACACAATACAGTACTACTCAGCTATTAAAAAATAATTAATTCATGAAATTCTTAGGCAAATTAATGGAGCTAGAAAATATCCTGAGTGAGTGACATGCACTCACTGATAAGTGGATATTAGCCCAAAAGCTCGGAATAGATATGATTCACAGACCACATGAAGGTCAAGAAGAAGAAAGGCCAAAATATGATACTTTGATCTTTCTTATAAGGTGGATTAAAATACCCATGGCTCATAGTCAGCCAATAGACTGAGCATAGAGTCCCAGATGGAGCAGCTAGAGAAAGGACCCAAGGAGCTGAAGAGGTTTGCAGCCCCATAGGAGGAACAATAATATGCACCAACCAATACCCATGGAGCTCCCAGGGACTAAACAACCAACCAAAGAGTACACATGGAGGGACCTATGGCTCCAGCTACATATATAGCAGAGGATGGCCATTTCAGACATTAATGAGAAGAGAGGCCATTGGTATGAGGCTCAATGACCTAGTGTAGGGAATACCAGATCAGGAAAGGGGGAGTGGAATTGGTAAGCAGTGGGAGGGGGGATGAGATGGGGGTTTTCAGAGGGGTAACAAGGAAAGGGAATACCATTTGAAATGTAAATAAAGCAAATATCTTTTTTCAAATTTTATTCGATATATTTTTTATTTACATTTCAAATGATTTCCCCTTTTCAGGCCCCCCACTCCCCGAAAGTCACATAAGCCCCCCTTCCCTCCCCCTGTTCTCCCATCTACTCCTTCCCACTTCCCTGGTCTGGTTTTGCCCTATACTGCTACACTGAGTCTTCCAGAACCAGGGACCACTATTCCATTCTTCTTGTATCTCTTTTGATGTGTGGATTATGCTTTGGGTATTACAATTTTCTAGGCTAATATCCACTTATTAGTGAGTATATACCATGATTGATCATTTGAGACTGGGTTACCTCACTTAGTATAATGTTCTCCAGCTCCATCCATTTGCCTAAAACTTTCATGAATTCATTGTTTCTAATCCGAATAGTACTCCATTGTGTATATATACCACATTTTTTGCATCCATTCTTCTGTTGAGGGATGCCTGGGTTCTTTCCAGTTTCTGGTTATTATAAATAGGGCTGCTATGAACATAGTGGAGCATGCATCCTTATTACATGCTGGGGAATCCTCTGGGTATATGCCCAGGAGTGGTATAGCAGGATCCTCCAGAAGTGACATGCCCAGTTTTCTGAGGAACTCCCAGACTGATTTCCAGAGTGATTGTACCAATTTGCAACCCCACCAGCAGTTTCTCCACATCCTCACCAACACCTGCTGTCTCCTGAATTTTTAATCTTAGCCATTCTGACTGGTGTAAGGTGAAATCTCAGGGTTGTTTTGATTTGCATTTCCCTAATGACTAATGAAGTTGAACATTTTTAAGACTCTTCTCAGCCATCTGAAGTTCTTCAGGTGAAAATTCTTTGTTTAGCTCTGTACCCCATTTTTTTAATAGGGTTATTTGGTTTTCTGGGGTCTAACTTCTTGAGTTATTTGTATACATTGGATATTAGCCCTCTATCTGATGTAGGGTTGGTGAAGATCTTTTTCCAATTTGTTGGTTGCTGATTTGTCCTTTTGACAGTGTCCTTTGCCTTACAGAAACTTTGTAATTTTATGAGGTCCCATTTGTCAATTCTTGATCTTAGAGCACACGCTATTGGTGTTCTGTTCAGGAACTTTCCCCCTGTACTGATGTCCTCAAGGGTCTTCCCCAGTTTCATTTCTATTAGCTTCAAAGTGTCTGGCTTTATGTGGAGGTCCTTGATCCATTTGGAGTTGAGCTTAGTACAAGGAGATAAGGATGGATCAATTTGCATTCTTCTGCATGCTGACCTCCAGTTGAACCAGCACCATTTGTTGGAAAGACTATCTTTTTTTCCATTGGATGTTTTCAGCTCCTTTGTCGAGGATCAAGTGGCCATATGTGTGGGTTCATTTCTGGATCTTCAATCCTGTTCCATTGATCTGCCTGCCTGTCACTGTACCAATACCATGTAGTTTTTAACACTATTGCTCTGTAGTATTGCTTGAAGTCAGGGATACTGATTCCCCCAGAATTTCTTTTGTTGTTGAGAATAGTTTTAGCTATCCTGGGTTTTTTGTCATTCCAGATGAAGTTGAGAATTGTTCTTTCTAACTCTATGAAGAAATGAGTTGGGATTTTGATGGGTATTGGATTGAATCTGTATATTGCTTTTGGCAAAATGGCCATTTTAACTATATTAATCCTGCCGATCCACGAGCATGGCAGATTTTTCCATTTTTTGAGCTCTTCTTCTATTTCCTTCTTCAGAGTCTTGAAGTTTATGTCATACAGATCTTTCACATGTTTGGTAAGAGTCACCCCAAGGTACTTTATACCGTTTGTGGCAATTGTGAAGGGTGTCATTTCCCTAATTTCTTTCTCAGCCTGCTTATCCTTTGAGTATAGGAAGGCTAGTGAGTTGCTTGAGTTGATTTTATAACCTGCCACTTTGCTGAAGCTGTTTATCAGCTGTAGCCACAATTATGCCGATACCAAAACCACACAAAGATCCAACAAAGAAAGAGAACTTCAAACCAATTTCCCTTATGAACATCGATGCAAAAATACTCAATAAAATTCTTGCCAACCGAATCCAAGAACACATAAAAACGATCATCCACCATGATCAAGTAGGCTTTATCCCAGGGATGCAGGGTTGGTTCAATATACGGAAATCCGTCAATGCAATCCACTACATAAAAAAACTCAAATTAAAAAACCACATGGTCATTTCATTAGATGCTGAAAAAGCATTTGACAAAATTCAGCATCCTTTCATGCTTAAATTCTTGGAAAGAACAGGAATTCAAGGCCCATACCTAAACATAGTAAAAGCAATATACAGCAAACTGAATGGAGAGAAACTTGAAGCAATCCCACTAAAATCAGGGACTAGACAGGGCTGCCCCCTTTCTCCTTATCTTTTTAATATTGTACTTGACGTACTAGCTCTAATTGCTTGGGCAATTAGATAACATGAGGATGTCAAAGGTATACAAATTGGAAAGGAAGAAGTCAAACTATCATTATTTGCAGATGATATGATAGTCTACCTAAGTGACCCAAACATACTTTTACTATGTGCACTGTAAAGCCTTACAAGCAGATTCAGCTGTCTAAAGTCTTAAAAGTGAGAACTCCATAAACTTTGGAAACACTCATTGTAAACTTGTAAATAAGGTCATTTAATATGTGCTGTTGCTTATTACAGTGTGACAAAACTTCATGGAGTGACTTCTGAAGCAGAGGTTAGAAATCATAGAGAAAATATTGTTTTCCCTGTGGTTGAAAACAATCATGGCAAAGAAAACAAGCCTTCTTCAGTCAGTGATTTTTCTTTTATTTCTATACTTAACCATAATCTTTAAATCTCAAACTGGATGTGGATGAACTACATATGAAGCTAAACTTAGGTCTGATTTGATGTGCTCTGGCTTCTGGTCATGGGTGCTTTAATCAAGAGAGAAGGTTTAGTCTTATGTTTAAGAATTGTTTGGTACTGGAATAGTGAAAGAGGCAATATGTGGGGAGGCTTTCAGAAACAGACCCTGAAAATTACATTTGGCTGATTCGCTCCCTTATACACAGGATGCAATCCATGGTGGAGCAAATCCAAAGCCAGCAGAGCCGTCACTTTGGAGTGCAGCATATTGTGTATGAAACATATTGTAAGAGTCCACACTACTCTTACATATACTTCTGCATTGTGTTCATAAGGTCCTCTTGCTTATAATTTTCTATTTATTCCAATCAACTTTACAACTTCATCTCTGTTGAAAATGTCAGACACAAAGTTCTGTGCTTTTAGGAACGTGAAACTAGCCATGACTCCTGACTCCACTGATGCTGGGTTATTTTTCTTCCATCCAGTGAGATTGTCTGATTGGCCATCCTACCTTGTTATAAAGTGAATATGTTCATCCAAAGTCACTGGATATCACTTAGGGAGAACAACAGGGTTTGCTCAACTGCTGGAGGTTAGTATATAGCACTAATATAATCCCAGATTCTCAGACTAAATCAGATGACCTTGTAGAATTTATTATAAAACTCAGTGAGAAGAGAGATTTGCTTAGTTTGATTTAGGCTATTGTGATTTATTTAATTTCTCTGTTCATTCTCTGTTCACCCTCGGGATTTGTGAAGCTGCATCATGGTCATAAGCTGTGGGTGATTAGTCATATAAATGAGTTTATAGATCCTACAAGGACAAGTTTTATATTTGTTTTCTATGAGCAAATATTATCAAAATGACTGGCATAGAATAGAATCCAGATCAGTGCCCAAACTGGTGAGATGTTAAATTAAATTCTCTTTCCATTTTGTAAAATACAAACGACAGATGATTAGACAATATAAATAAAGTGAATATTCCAATTTGTTAAAATTTTACCATTCATAATGAACAATAAATATACAACATCCCAATTTTTCAATGAATGTGACAGATATAACTTATGTAGAGGTGTGCAATGTTTAAACAGTTTGGAAAGCAGTAGTATGTTTTATCTTAAAGCTTGGCTTCTGTGTTTAGATACCCTCTCAGAGTACCCTCTATGATATATGTTACTGGAGGTAATTGTTCATTTTTAAGTAAATAAATCTTTACTAGTATTTTGAATCTTTATAATGCTGCATATTTAAGTAGCACCTGTCCCTGATTTGTTAATTTAACTTGAAGCTTCGACTTGAAGCCTTCTCTCTAGGATGTTAATAAGTACATGCCTTGGGAAGTTTCCATGACTTCTTTGTGTACTTCTTTGTGTCTGTGGTATATGGTTTGAGTAGGAGATGCATTATAGAGAACCATGTGTTGAATCTCAGGTCCCTAGTTGTTGGCAGTGGAGACCTAAGTAGTGAGACTTAACTGGTGGAAGTTGATGTTTGGCCTTTGAAGGTTACAACAGTTCCATAGACTGTCTTCTTCTCTTTACTTCTTGTCAACCACGAGGTGAAAGGTACTCCTTCTTCACTCTTTTCCATTTGCACTATTTTTTTGACTGAGTGTATGGGGCAAAACAACTATAGATCAATCCCTCTGAAATCATGATCCCAAATAATTGCTTTCTCCACTTAAGTTGTTCTGCTAAGCATTTGGTCATGGGTGTGCAAACATTTTCTGCCTTATCATTTCTGTGGTAATGGATCTGTTTCTGAAGAGCCTAACTCCCATGCCCCATAGTTTTCAGAATTCTTAGGAGCCTTTATTTTCAGTTGTTCAGTTATGTTATCTGTGCTAATCCACTGCTAAAAAATTTGGTTAATACAATAATATCTCAAGGAAAGAGTAACTTTAAAAAAAAACTTACAAAGGAAAACAAAGTCAACATGATCAAATAAGTGAACAAAATTGATTTCAGAATGTAGGCTTAAGGTTTTTGAAACTTACTTTTAATAAGGCTTCTCAAATGCTTCAACACCCCCTCCCCCAAATTCTAGCCAAAATAGGAGAGAAAAAGATGGTAAATAGTACAAAGAGAGGCAGATCTATTTAGAAATAGTTCTTTGAGGCAATTCTAATCTTTGTTGTCAGGATACCAGCAATCTAGTTCAGTAGTCTCAGGATTCCAAACGCCAATCAGCAGTGGTGGTGCCACCCAGCACCACATAGCATAAGTCAGAGAGGACAACCAGGACTATCCAGGACACTGGGAGAAGTTCTCTGCCATGCCTTTCTCAGTGAAGTGAAGAGAACAACAAAATGTTGCAAAGCTAGCTATAGAAGAATGACATTACTGTCCCTTGAGTCCTCTTTATTCTCTCTTTTCTCTTAGTAAAACACTACGAGTCTGGATTAGCAAAACACCATGTGAATCTGCATCACCTAACAGATCCCGAAACTCCCACTTCACCAGAATATACAAAATGACATGATATTCATAAAAGTTTAGTTATTATTTTGTTAGTGTGAAATGTGATATTTAGTTTAAGAACAAAATAATGGGGAAGGGGTTGATTGGTGAACAGGGGGGAGGGAAGAGGGCTTAAGGGATGTTTGGGGAGGGGGGATCCAGGAAAGGGTAAATCATTTGAAATGTAAATAAAGTATATATCTAATAAAAATATTTTTGTTTTAAAGAAGAACAAAATAAGGATTCAATATTTAAGTGATAACTCCTCATAATTTATTTTATAGATGAACAAGTTACAATTACACACACATATATATTAAGAACACTAAGACATGAATTTATAAAAGTAATTTAATGCAAACTTTTTCTTAAGATTCTTTACCAGTGAATTCATAAATAGTATTTCCTGTTAGCTTAGATAAAATTGAGACTTTCAGGAGGGTAAACACCTGCAAGGTGGGGTCTACTCTAAATTTTGAAGGTCCATCATCACAATTGGTTCTAGAGACATACTTTATGGGCTGTAATTGCATGTGTAGCTTTGAAGGGGTGAAGGATAAACAATGAACTTCAGAGAGGATTCTTTTTCCTAGAGGGACCATCAAACAGTGCTTTTAAAGTAGTTAGCACTGTAAGTAAACAGTTCATAAGTTATCTTATTTGTTCTAAACAAAGGGCTAATTGAACAATGTAATCATAATGATAGGATTAGCTATCATCTAATTGTATGAGTAGTATATATAAACACAGGAACTTTATTTCTGCTTCCATTCGAACATGACTCCATCATAAACTCAGAAAGAACACTCTGGAGATGTTTTTCTCAAATACTAACTATCAGGTGTGTGCTCTGATAGTGCCAGCATGCACAACTGGAGCACACTCCAGGCAATGCTGCTCTTCAGTCATTACGAAATTCTTTGCAAAAATCTCTAGGTATTGGTACCATTGTTAAATTGTCAGCTAATATTCTAGGGATTTGAATCCATCACAGAGAAGTCAAAGAATACAATAGACTCAACAGTAACTCACAACACTTCCTAGGCATTTCCATTTACTTCATTTTCTTTTTTTTAATTAGATATTTGCTTTATTTGTTTTTTCCTTTTTATTAATTTTCTATATTCTTTGTTTACATTCCAATACTCCTCCACTGCTGGTGGGATTGTAAGATGGTACAACCACTATGGAAATCAGTCTGGCGGTTCCTCAGAAAACTGGACATGACACTTCCGGAGGACCCTGCTATACCTCTCCTGGGCATATATCCAGAGGATTCCCCCGCATGCAACAAGGACAAATGCTCCACTATGTTCATAGAAGCCTTATTTATAATAGCCAGAAGCTGGAAAGAACCCAGATGTTCCTCAATGGAGGAATGGATACAGAAAATGTGGTATATTTACACAATGGAATACTACTCAGTAATTAAAAACAATGAATTCATGAAATTTTTAGGCAAATGGTTGAAACTGGAACATATCATCCTAAGTGAGGTAACCCAATCACAAAAGAATACACATGGAATGCAATCTCTGATAAGTGGATATTAATTAGCCCAGAAGCTGTGAATCATTTTCAAACAACCTTTTTTTTTTGTATTAGATTGTCATAGTACAGTATGAACAGACTGTCATGAGGTTAAAATGATTTGCCTCCCTGCATTGATTACTGAAGCCTGATGGAAGTAGGCAGAGGGTCTAAAGGCAGGTGTTTCTGAAAGAAGTTATTTTGGAAAGATGGGAATCATTTGCCAGGTGATTCTCTAACAAGTAACTGTCAAAGGTCCAAGACTGTTGTGACACGCAATATATGGTAACAAATTAATTGTGGTATAATTTATGGTGAATAGGGAAAATCACTCTCAAAATATGGATAAATATCCACCCCCAGCACTGAGGCTCTAGCTAAGAAAAGGAAGCATGACTAATAATTATTATTTATCATTAGTAGATTTGTTTCACCTTATCAGGACCGTCTAACTATTAAGTGAAAAGGTGGCATGGGTCACTGCTCTTGTGTTGTCTAGTTGTCCCTACAGGATTTGGGGTCACCTGGAAGCCTCCGGGCATACCAATAAGCAATCTTCAGTTAATTCACATGGGAAGACTGCCCACAAGGTGGTGCCTTTCCCTTCTCTGCCTTCTGAGTCTGGTTAAGATTTGAGTCACTGCTTCAAACTCCTGTGGCCGTGTCTTCCCTGTTCCAATGGATTGCACTTTGAAGGTAGAAGATGGAGATACTCATACTTCCTTCCCTGAAAATGAGAATAAGGAACACGGATTGGATGGAGTCTCCTCAATAGACAGGAAAGAGCATGGAGAAAGCTTTTGGGTTTTTTTGTTTTTTTTTTTTTGTTGTTGTTTTGTTTTCCCTGATAGACACATGGATGCTCTTGCCTTACTATTCTCAGTAAGAAATACATATGGTA
Organism: Apodemus sylvaticus; assembly: GCF_947179515.1. Taxonomy (NCBI): domain Eukaryota; kingdom Metazoa; phylum Chordata; class Mammalia; order Rodentia; family Muridae; genus Apodemus; species Apodemus sylvaticus. The sequence goes on along the minus strand of NC_067480.1, from coordinate 45,919,831 downwards.
GCATGTACAGAGCAACGAATCCCAGAGATTGGCAGAAATTTACCGATTTATTTATTTTTTTTAAGTAAACGGTCTCTGCTTGATACTAAAGGATTGATATAAATAAAATTATAGCTTATTAATACTGCTCAGTGTAATTTTTAGAAATATAAAGTATTTTTTTAAACGTGCACTTTAAGCATATTTGAAAGCCATCGCATCTGCAATTGTTTCTAACTGCAATGAAAAGAGCTGCCAGCTGGGTCCTCTCTCAGAGACTCAGCTGTCTTTTCTTCCCTCCAACTGTAGAACCAAAGATAGGGATTACTTTTATAAATATGTAATTATGTTTTTTTCAGACTCTGATTAATAATTCATCTTCAACTCCTATAGCATTATGTTTGGAATGTTAAACAACCGAGTGAGTCAAATTCTGATATTTAGGAAGATTAAGGGGAATATTGTGAATAAATTTTAGTTTCCATGGCTACCTCAGAATATTAGTTGAATACAATGTGAGACAGATTGGTTTTTCTTCCAGGGGCCATGTAGCCTTATGTTGCACTCAGGAAGGTTATGGCTACCTGTGGGTCTGATAGTTGTGCCAACTACATGGTGAGACTATGAATTAGTGAAGCAATGATGATAGCAGAAGGTAGATCAGGGTACAAAGTGTGTTTGCTTCTCTGTCTCTTTTAAAGCAAAATCTAAAGTCTACTATAAAGAGTTCAATAGCCTAACAGAAGTAAAAGTTACACCACAGTGGATTAAGCCTTATTTCAATCCTTTAAAAATGCATAAATGACTTTCCTTATATTGACTTCCTATCAGTTGGGATAACACAACCTTATTGACAAAATGAATCAAAGTTAAATGGGATGATGTATAAAAATATGTGTTATGGTGCTAAACATGTGTCAAGAAATAACCACACTGTACTTTATCAAGAAGCACTAGTATTTAAAAAGAGACACAATGAAATAAAATAAAAATGTATGTGTGTGAGTACATGTGGGATGTGTGTGTGGGTGTGATAAATGAATATTCTCTTAAAGAAAAAATATTGTGACCCTTATAAAATGTTAAAAAAGTTTAATCCAAATAATGCAGTAGGAGAGAGGCATTGGACTGGGTTCTGAATACAGGAAAGTCATCTACATTAGGGAGTTTGAGGATTGGTGTACAGAAAATCTCTAAGAAAAGATGACAATTCTGGGCATTTTTGAAATAGCGTATCAATTATCCTTCTGTTGCTGTGATAAAACACTATGACTAAAAGCAATGTATAAAAAAATAGTATATTTTGGCTTTTGGCTACAATGGTGTATGTGAAGGGGTGGGGGCAGGGGTGGGAGCATGGCAGCAGGTGGCATCAACAGAAATCATGGAGATCACATTTTCAACTGCAAACATGAGACAAGGAGAATGAAAGAGAAGTGGGGTAAAAGACATACACTCTCAAAGCCTACTCTCAGTGAGATACTTCCTTCAGTAAGACTGTAATTGCTAAAGATGCTATGACATCCCTCAAACACATGACTGGTTGAGAGCTCACATACCTGAGCTTATTGGGGATATTAAGGAGGTTCCTCATGCAAACTTCTAAACTTGGCAAATATGACTCTTGGTAAAGATGGGTCAGGAATTTGGCTATTGAGGGTAGAATAATGATCTGTTAGGGGTGGGGCACTCTAAATTAAATTGCAGGATTCTTTGTGAATTAGATGGAAAGGTCCAAGTAGGATGGTGGCTGTATCAGTGCATGACACTGAGTCTCCAGGTCTTCCAATGACGAATTGCATTTAGCTCACCTTTCTTCAGCTTCAAGGGCAGGGCACTGACACAGCTCAGGTCCGTGAAGGACTCATGGTGGATGTGTTGTCAGGATAAGTGCACATGTGAGAAGGAACAATCACAGGGGCAGTCAGGAGGCCCAAATATGGAGGATGTCTTCTGTAATCAGTCCCTCACTGACAACTAAGGGTCTCTTGAACCTTGCTTTAGTCCCTTAGAGCAGCACCCCAATAAATGAACTAATTCTGCTGAGTTCTACATCACGTCTCATATTGCACTCTGAGGAAAAGACATTTTAACACATGTGAGTGATAAACTCAAAACTACAAACCATATCAGGGACCAATATCAAGTCCTAGTTGAGAGAAAACATACAGAAGCCCCCACTAAAATGGGTCAAAGAGAAAAATCTTTGTAACTTTGTCAGACTGTGTATGTGTGTATGTGTGTGTGTGTAAGTGTGTGTGTGTATGTGTGTGCATGTGCATGTGTGTGTGTATGGATGTGTATGGATGTGTGCATGTGTGTATGTGTATGTATGTGTGTGTACGTGTATGTGTATGTATGTGTGTATGTGTGTGTATATATGTGTGTGTGTATGTGTATGTGTGTGTGTGTATGTGTGTGTGTTTGTATGTGTAATTAGTAGAAGCACTTAAGCACTGCCATCTATACAATTTTTGGAGTTCAGGACAAATAAAAACACATGATCTGATTTGAATATTGACAATAATTGGTAGATGGCAACAAAAGAGATTTAGGTTGGTAAGTTCAGTGTATGGCCTGTGTGACTGACTGCCCAGCTTTTGCCCATGATGCTGCTCTGAGGAAGCAGCAATAGGAAGCATGAAACTCAACATTACATAAAGAACCAAAGAACATACAGTATTTTAGTGAAGATATAACAATACAGAATACTAAAAAGTTGCTAATAGCTGGGGTTACCAGAAGAAAACAATGAAAGAAACACGCAGGGAGATCTGTTATATACACAAAAGCCTTGAAGAGGCTCCTGGCCATTTTATGTGAATAGTCTTTTTAAATGCATCGATCTATATTAAGGACCAGTTTTCCACCAGAACCTTTCTGCTGAGACTTGATATATTTTAAGAGTATTGCAAAGCTAGGTAGACCTCTTATATTATTCTCTTTTTCTTTCTGACTCTCTTGAAGCTTTTTCAAATATTCCGAATAGAATTCTGTATTCTTGCCCCAGTTAACATGGGTCTAGACATTCAAACACTACCAGCTGACTAAACAAATAAGTCCATCAGTGCTGAATACAGCAAAACTTTTAAGTTTAAGCTGGGGGAAAATGTCACTTACCAGTTTCTTTTTTAAAAATTTATTTATTTATTTATTTATTTATTTATTTATTTATTTATTTATTTATTTGTGTGTGTGTGTGTGTGTGTGTGTGTGTGTGCCTGCATGCATGCATGTGTAGTATATACATGCAGGAACCTGCAGAAACAAAAGAGGGCATCAGATCCCTTGCAACTGGGATTATAGGAAGAGATGAGTTGCTTGATGCAGTTACTGGGAACCAAATCGATGCTTTCTGCAAGAGAAGCAGTTCTCTTAACTGCTGAGCCACACACTTAGCTCATTATCAGCATCTTATTAAATGTGTCAAATCAATATTCAAGAAATTCCTCCAAGAACTTTGGTGTTTTATCTGTTATAATTAAAATTTTAAATTGGGGAGATTGCTCAGTAAGTAAAGTGCTTGCTGCCTGAGCTCAAGTATCTGAGTTAGGATTGACAGCACCCAAATATAACGTAAGGATTCAATGACTCCTATAACTATAACCCAAATGCTAGGGAAGTGTAGACAGGTAGATCTTTAGATCTTGATGGTCATCTGGCTAGCATAATCTTTATGCTCCAGGTTCACTGAGAAGGGAAAGGAAAAATTTAAGTGTTACTTTTTAGGAATATTTATTTAATATCACTAAAGAGCATATCAAGGTCTTAAAAAATAAATGAGTCTATTGAAAGCACTAGCTGTAACATAAGCACTCTCTATGGAAGTGTCAAAACCAGCCAACCAAAACAAACAAAAAGAATCCCCCCCCCAAAAAAAAACCAAACAAAACGAGGCTCCTTTAGGAAATGTGGGTTCTGTGACCAGTGGAGGGTTGAGCGTCAGGTGAATTGGGTATTTAATAAGATGGAGATACAATCTTGAGATTATAATATGAGGCAGCAATATGAAGATGATGTCCTCCATTCAAGCAACCAACTACAGGCAATTTAGAAACTTGTCTGTGGAAACGAGAAATTCATTTTCCAGTGAAGCCAGAATTTCAGAGGCCTCCACTGCTGAAACCTAGTCTGTTTCAGCCTACCCTTGTCCACTGGCTCGTCAGGACTTGACTCTACAAATGCTCTCCTTATTGTCCCCAACATATCGCAGAGGCTCTTGTGTTTTACTGTATTTTCATCTGGAGTGTGCATGACCTAAGCATAAGACACAGCTATTGTATAGAGACTTCTGTCAATCATGTTGAGTCCAGTATCACGACGAAACCAAGGCTTGTGTCAGATTTACAGCAACATCCTCCCCACCCTCTCCACCACTCAAACACTTGGGTAAAGGGTAGGTGAGGTCCTAGCCTGTGTATTCTTGAATTCCTCTAGATACATCGATCTGCATTGTATCTGCTCATGTACCATGCCCCTGCTCCCTTTCATGCCTCCTTCTGATGCCATGAGTTTGTGGAAGGACATGGAAACCTCTGCACCTCATCTCTTGCTCCGGTTGTTCATCTTTAATTTTTCCTCTAGGGGTCACTCCCTCTTCCTTCTACTTTCTCTGTAGAACTGTCTCTTCCATTTCCTATTCTTCCTTCTCTGCATTCTAGGTGATAAGCTTCTTGCTCAGCTCTTAAACAATTCAAAGTCTTAAAGATGATGAAGAGATAAAATGTCCCCTGAATACTGTCAAAATGTCGTGCTGCCATGCACTTCTCCAGAGTCCACCATCACATAGAAAGTATGCTTGTTTCTCGCTAAGATTCCACAGCCTTTGTATTTATTCTTCCTTTTTCTTTCGATCATTTAAGAACAAGTATTTTAGTACTCTGATAGGTCTCTGTGTTGTTTTTTTTTTTGTACATAAAAGAGCTGAACAACATATATCAGAATGTGGGAAGACAACAGATGTGCCAGGCTCTTTCTGCTTGCTGCTTGAGCCAATTTATTCATTTGCTCATTCTGGGGCGTATGCAGATAATTTTTACTTCATGGTACATAAGCCCTTCCAGATTTCAGTAAGTGCAGAAGTTAATCAAGACAATCTTCTGATCGTCCATTTCAGCTTTTTATTTGATGAGCTGGGTGGTGTTTATTTTATTTTTACTTCCAAGTATTCATAAATGGTATTTTATAAGATAGCATATTCTGTATTAATTTATTGTTGGTATAGAAATTACAGGCTTTTTAAAAATGGATACACAGAACAAGTGTGTGTTTACTCTTATTTTCTCTTTAATTTTAGAGGATCGTGGTGTACTGCTCCTTTCCTTTTTTAAAAAAATAAAAATATATATATATACTTACAGTAAGCATTCTGTGATGGCTTATTAATTGTACCTCATGGATCCTCTTCCCTATCCTGTTCTGAGCTGAAGAGATTGGTCCACTTTTCCTGTTACCTGCCCTTTGAGAGGAACATGAGCAGAGCTGAGGGCACTTGCTCTTCCCAAGCCAGGCCAGATGCCTTCAAGTGCTCTTTTCTGAGATGCGTACTGGGAATTGACTGCCTCCAGTTTTATTTTTTTTTAAATTTATTTACCAGCATGTCAGAAAAATACCAAAATTCTAAAGGTTAATAGACTGATGTGATTTATGAAACCACCCTTGTACCTAAAACACTTGTGAATTGGAGAAAGAAATCTGAACAGGACACACTGCCCTGTGGGAACCTCCCAGCGGTGTTCTCAGGCCAGCAGTGCAAAAGTATGGTAGTGCCAAGAGACAAGAAATGTTAACAAGACTGGGATTTCTAACAGTCACATTCCTGCTGTGGGATAGCATCTTGCTACTTGCCATAGGGTGTTCTTTAATGATGGAAATGGCGGTAACACTCTTACTCCCTCTGGGATTATGACAATAGATCATACTAAGGACTCATGGTCAAGGAGGTTAAATACTGTGGACAAATGAGTAGGCAGCTGCTTTTCCTGTGAGAAGTCCAAGGATGCTGTTTTAGGACGTATTAGTCATTAAGGAAACTCTGAGGTCAGAATTCCATGAGGAATGGGAGGGCTCCTATAATCTAAAGCAGTTTTAGGCTCCAGGCTGAATTCCAGGAGCTGCTTTTGACAGGCACTCTGGGCCTTCTTGATGGCTCTCATCTGATGACAGTTTTATAAGCTGTCGGTGACCACTATGACGGAATGAGTCTGCAGAAGCATAATATGGATTAATTGCTCTTTGGAGGGGGGATGCTTAGGGGTTGAAGGACAAAAGATAGTTTATGAAGAAGAATTGAGTTGACAGAAGCAGAAACCAAGGCGGGGGGGGGCGCTCTGCTCATACCAGGTGGGGGTAGTACTCTTAACACAACAGTGTGAAGACTCCCCAAGCATTTTGTACTGAAATACAGAGGACAGCAAAAGCTTTCCTTCCTTCCTTCCTTCCTTCCTTCCTTCCTTCCTTCCTTCCTTCCTTCCTTCCTTCCTTCCTTTCTTCTTTCTTGCTTTATTGTTTCACTTCTTTTTCTTCTCTTCCTGTATTAGCTTATGCTGAGAATTTCTCCCTGGTAAGATCAGGGGAAAATGTTGTGCTGGTTAGACTTTTAAATTATCTTGATACAAACTAGAAATATACAGGAAGGGTGAGCTTCAACTGAAGAGTTATGACTATCAGATAGTCTGTGAGCATACCAGTGTGATCTTTTTTAATTAATGATTGATGTGGGAGGGACTAGCCCATGGAGGACAATGTCATCCCTGGGCAAATAATCCTGTGTTGGTGTTGTACTTTTAAAACGCAGGCTGAGCAAGCCAGTAAGCAGCAGTTCTCCATAGCCTCTGATTTAGTTCCTACACGCAGGTTCCTGTCTCAAGTTCTTGCCCTGGCTTCCTTTTCTTCATGACAGACTGTAAATTGTAAGATGAAATAAGATAAATTTCCCCCCCACCCTGAGTTGCTTTTGGTCACTGTGTTTATTCCGGCAACATGAAACAAATGAATACAGCTGTCTACATTCACTGATGTCTCTGATGTAACAGATGAAAGACGGAAATTTCTAGGGACAATTTCTTTGTGCACCCTTCACCCTATCAACCTCAGGCTGTGTTAACATAGGAGTACAACAATCTCAGTCTGTGTCCCTTGAAAATTTCTGTCTTTCTCTGCAGAACAAATAATGCCCACTAGTGTGCGAAAGGAACTTAGCACATGATCGCATAGACAGCATCTGCAGATTGAGCAGTGGCCAGGATGTGATTGTGCAAAGCCTACCTTGCCAGATTCCTGAATCAGTTTCCTTGTTGGGTAAATGGAAGACAAGGTAATTTTTCTAAGTGTTGAGCTTTAGATTACAAAACCACAGGGACAAGGCACTTTCACTTTTTCTTCTTGTTCTCTGCTTCTCTCATTGGTGCTGTAAGCTCTGGCAAGTAGAATTTGTATATTCATTTTTCATTCTCAATTGTGGTTCAAAGCTTAGCTTGTGTTTAGAAAAACGAGCTGTAGTTTTTGGATACCAGTCCCCTCAAGACCACCAGTGAGGATGAAATCTAGATCGAAACTTGGGCTCTTTTTTCCCCAAATTCTAAACTTGTTCCTCCACATATTAGATGAGAAAGTGCCTAGATATCAAGCAAAATAGTAACTGGGTCCAGTATTTTAAAATCCCACTTTAACAAAAGCAAGGCTTTGCTACTCATTCCATCTCTATGAAAATGCTCATATTCACTAAAAAATTAAAATAAAACATGTATATCAGTATGTAATAGAGATTTGCTGTTTACTTTGCCATGTTTTAAATAAATTTGTCTTTTAACTCCATCAACTTCCTGAGTTTTAAGAACTGGTTTTAAGATCATAATTTTGTTATTTTTATTCTTTAAAAAGAGTTCATACATTAAAAATGGAAAGTCCTGGAGGGAGTTAAAGGCAATGATATAATTAAGAACTTGCTCTAAGACATAAGTTACTATGTGAAGAAACTTTGAGCTAATCCCTCAATACAAGACTCCAAGGCTGTACCCTTCTGAATAATGTAGGGATAAAGTCGCAGCACGCTGCTTGGGGACAGAGCACGTGTGAGCAAGTGTGAAGACCGTCCAGGGGCAACTGTCACTGTGTGGCGAACTTCTTTTTGTTTTAAATTTAAAGAGTATTAAGGTATATGAGGACAGAGAAATCATATCTATAATACAGGTTTAAGCTTATTTGAGTACTGAGATCAGCCTCTGACTTCATGAACTTTTAATTATGTTTTCTTCATATTCATCATTTTTGCTTGAAGGGCAATATGCAACAGACGTGGAGATATCTAATACTTTGCATCAGTGTTCAATTGAATTGCTATAATGTGAATGCTATGAAAGATCATATGTTATCTATTGCAGCAGCTTCATTTTAGACCTCTTGGATATATATATATATATATATATAACTGAGTTTACTGACATGCAAATTTTTATAATTGTGATAAAGATAATTTCTCCAATCATTTTTCCAAAAAGAGTAAACTTGTAGTGTGATTATACTTACTTAGTTTCCTTTCACTTTTTAACAGGAATAACTTGCCCTTAAATTGAACACGGATATATATATATATATGTGTGTGTGTGTGCATGTGCGTGTGTGTGTGTGTGTGTGTGTGTGTGTGTGTGTAACATAAACACATATGAGCTAGTCTAAAAAAATTGCAAAGTTTTATTGATGAGGGTGTGCCCTATTCTTATCTGTGGGTATGAGGACAAATATTTAACTTATATCTAGGAATTATGCTATGTTGAGGTATGGTCTATTGCTATGTATTATAATGCTAAATTCTGTACCTAACGAATTCTCACATCTACCAGCCTTTGTTGTGCAAATTTTGTTCCTTAATTTAAAATTATTGGTCAAATAATAATGGCTACAGATAATTATTGGAAGTTAGAGGCAGGTGAGTTTTTGAGTTACCTGGTTGAGCATGAGAAAAAGAGAAAGAGAGAACAAGGAGGAGAGAGGAAAAGGAGTCATGAGAGGAGATATATCATGAGTACATGAACAGGAAAACAGCAAGCGTGTTTTGAATATACATATCCGTATTTAATAACAATTTTATTCAAGGCCCTAAGTTTGAAAGAGATCAAAGAGGAATATTTGGGGGGGGTTGACGGGTGGAAAGGGAAGATGGAAATAATGTAATTATATTATATTATTGATTTATATAATATATAAAATATATATTATAATATCAATAAATGTTTAAAGAGAATTGCAGTTTGTACGCACTCTCAGCTCATCTCAGCCATCCCTGGTGCTCCAGGCCAAGTACTGCCTTCATGCTTCCACCAGAGTCAGTCATTACTTGCTTCTTTCTCATGCTCTCAGCTATTTTTCTCCTGGAACCATTGCATTTTGTACCTCTAGAGACACTGACTAGTCCATGCCCGTTATGTCTGCTATTCATGTTCATCTAATATCATGCCAAGTTAGCACCAGACTGAGTGTTCATAACCATCAGCTTCTTTGAGGATACATACACAATGACCTGAAAATTGATGATGAGTTGAATAAATGATTGTAAAATGCTTGGATACAGTGTACTACATGGCAGACACCTAAGATCACCCACCCCCTTTTATTCTATCACTCCTGGGTTTTATAAATTACTTTTTTTCTTTTTGTGCCAGCTGCCCTTTTCATGGTTGTTTTAATTCAAATCCCAAACTATAGGAGAAACTGTCTGAAGATTTATTTTGTACAATGAAAAGATAATGAGCTGCCTGTATGTTCCAAAGATAACATGTATACATGTGATTATTCATTACTTTTGATCCTCAATAAGATCAAAATTCCTGCAATAAATACTTTATTTTGGCTCACAGTTTCAAGGGGTTTATAGTGCATAGTTTCTTGGTTCCAGGTACTTGAGTAGAACATCATAGCAGTGGGAGATTGGGGAGGAAGAACTTCTCAGGACTGGAGAGAGAGAGAGAGAGAGAGAGAGAGAGAGAGAGAGAGAGAGAGAGAGAGAGAGAGAGAATATGAGTGGTCCCAGTGAGCAGATAACTCTCCATAGACTCTACCATCATTGGCTTGCTTCCTCCAATTCATAGCATGAGCACCTCCCAAATAGCATCACCTGATAGGATGAAGTCTATGATGTGTGAGACTTTGTGAGAACATGTTGCCTTGATAAGAGCTAGGAAGATTCAATGAGAACTGGAGGATGTAGTGTTAAAACTGAGATTACTTTAGCACTATAAGATTAGGTAGCACAAAGACCACTGGACTATATTAAGGGACAAAATGATTATGAAAAAGTAGCAGCAGCTCATATAAATTGCTTTTTACCACTAAAGAAGAAGAAAAATAAAACCATAACAATATTCGCAATCATAGGTAATTTATAATGTATTTTTCTCCTCAGGATATCATTTTTATTCATATACCATAACAGAGCCTCTGCATGCATGCACAAATATATATGTGTATTTATATCTACTATATATTGAATATGCATGAATGTGTATGTATATAAAGTAAAGTAAATTATATGCTATGAAGACATTCTGTAGCTACCTATGTGTACATATAGAAAGAGTGAGAGCAGGAGGGAGAGAAAAGAAAGAATAAAATAGTATATTCAACACAACACTTTTGTTAGGAAAAGGAATTTTTTTGGCAAATTTGCTGTTTTACGATGGAAAGAATAAAAACAAAACTAACATGCTTATATTAAGATATATTTCATTCATACTAGCTTAAGGTTTGCTCACATATTTCCCTTTCATTGAAAATAGATTCTTTTCTCACATAATAGATCTTGATTATGGCTTCCCCTCTCCCTATTCCTCCCGGTTCTTTCCCACCTCACCTCCCATCTGAATCCATTCTCTTTCTGTCTCTCACTAGGGAACAAGCTTCAAAGAGACAATAACAAAATATGCCAAAATAAAATATAAGATAAAGCAAAAACTGTCATTCTGAAGTTGGGCAAGCCACTTCAACAGAAAGAAGAAACTAGACGAAGACACAAGAGTTAAAGACCCACTCATTCATACACTGAGGAGTCCCATACAAGCACTAACTGAAGGCTATCACACACACACACACACACACACACACACACACACACACACACACACAAATTGCTGTTTCAGACTCTGTGAGTTCATATGAACTTTGCTCAGAGAGACTTGGTCTCTGAGTGTCCTCTATCCCTTCTGTACACCCTTCCTATCTCCTCTTCCATGGGTTTCTGTGAGCTTTAAGGAAAGGGATTTGATTGGGGAAATCCCATTAAGGGTTATGTGTTCCAAGGTTTATTTTTCTCTGAAATGTTTGACTTTGGGTCTCTGTAATTTTTTTCCCCATCTGTTGCAGGAAGAAGCTTCTTTGATGATAACTGACTAGGTACAGATCTATAAATATAGAGGAATATCATTAGGAGTCATTTTTTATTACTTTATTTTTGTTGACACAAATATTAGATAGCTTAAGTCCCTGGAATATTTAGTCTCTGGTCCTTGGTCATTCCAAGGTATGGGTTCCAGCTCATGGAGTGGGCCTTATTTCAAGTCTGTTATTGGTTGGTTACTCTCACACGTGTTTTGCCACCCTTGCCATTGTATATCTTGCAGGCGGCAGGGTAGGCATTGGAGATCACAGGATTTGTGGCTGGCTTGGTGTTTGTGGTTCACTTTTGCCAGTGTGCAGAGTACCTTGCTGTACCAAAGATGATAGCATGCAGGAAGAAGTCTCTCTCTAGGCCCCAGTTTGACTTCTTCATGTTCAATGAGTGGTGCACATGTCATCTTCGCCAATTAGGCCTTGCTGTCAGTTTGCAGAGAGCAACCTATTGTCTTGGCAACAGCCTGGGTTGTTTGAGGATTTCTATGAGTCTCCTTGGCCAACAATTCAAAAAGATGCAACCCAATACTGGCTCTGGAAACTTCATTTGCTGATAAGAGATAGGAGAGTGTGATACTGTTTCTCCCATTATTTGGTGATTTCATTTATATCACTTTCATATATGTATATATTTTAAGAAGCTTCTACTGTGTTGTTTCTGTACTACCTTCCAATGACCCTTAATTTTAGTTGTCTCTCCCCTTATTCCCTCCTTTAACCCTCTCTCCTTTCCCCCATCTTCACTTGATTCTCCAATTCTAGTTCTCTCACTGCATCTGTCCATAATTATTCTATGTCCCTTTCCCAAGGAGATTTACCAGTACTCTCTAGTCCCTTACTCTAGGCCCACCCTAAGTAGTTCTATAGATTGTTGTTTGTTTAACATTGACTTATCAGCCAGTATCCATATACAAGTTAATACATATCATTTCTCTTTATGTGTCTGGTTTGTGTCATTCAGGTTGAGTGTTTTCTAGTTCCATCTATTTGCCTGAAAAATCCATGCCATTCTTTTTAAATGTCTGAGTCCACTGTTAAATGTTTCATATGTTCTTTATACATTTTTCTGTTGAGGGGAATCTAGGGTATTTCCAATTTCTGGCTATTATGAATAGAGCAGCAGTGAATATGATGTCTTTGTTGTAGGATAAATCTTGCTTTGGATATATGCCCAAGAATGATATATATTGATCTAAAGGTAGATTAATTCCCACCTACCTGAGAAATCACCACACTGATTTCCATACTGACTATATATGAGTTTGCAGTCCAACCATCAATGAATGAGCTTTCCTTTAATTGACATTTTTGCCAGCATGATCTGTTACTTGTTTTACTAATCTTAGTCAATACAGCAGGTTAAAGATGAAATCTCAGTTTAGTTTTGATTTGCATTCTCCTGATGGCTAAGGATTTGAGCAAAATATTTGTCATTCATTGGAGTGTCCTCTTTTGAGAATTCTCTGCTTAGATCTGTACCCTGTGTTTCATTTGGATAATTTGTTTTTTGGGTACATAGTTTCTTGAGTCCTTTAAATATTTTAAAATGTTAGTCCTCTATTGGATGCTTAGTTGGTAAAACCACAGGCTGCTGTTTTATCCAAATGAATGTCCTTTGCTGTGTAGAAGCTTCTCAATTTTATGAGGTCTCAATTATTAATCGTTGATCTTAGTGCCTAACCTGGTGGTGGTCTCCTCAAAAACTCCTTTCCTGAGCCAATGAGTTCTAGACTATTACTTGTCTTCTCATATTCAGGTTCAGTGTATCTCCTTTTATGATGAGGTCTTCGATTCATTTGGGGTTGAATTTTGTGCAAGTGGTTAGAATGAATCTGTTTAGATTCTTCTACATGCAGACATCCAATTTGGCCAGCACCATTTGTTGAAGAAGCTGTTTTGTTTCCAGCTTCTGTATTTCTGTGTTTCTGTCTTCTTTACAAAAAATCAGGTGTCCATAGTTGCTTGGATTTATGTCTCGGTCTTTAATTTTGTTCTATTGATCAACATGTCTGTTTTTTGTGCCAGGATCATGCTGTTTTTATTACTATATCTTTGCAGTACAGCATGATATTGGAAATAGTAATACTTCCAGCAGTTCTTTTATTATTCAGAGTTGTTTTAGCTATTGTAGTGAGACTTTGGGTTTCTTGAAAAAAACCAGTTCTGCTATGTAAATATGTTTTTGTTTTAATCTCAGGTGTGGGATGTAGGGATGCTTCAGATTGTCCACAGCAGCTAATTATGATTCGGTTCCTGCTCTGGCAGGGGCATGATTATGACAGCTAAAGATAGTTTATATTTGGAATTCTGGGGACTTTTGAGAGGATATAAAAAAAAATGCGAGAGCCCAGAGAGGCTGGGATAGCTGCTGCTCCCCCTGCTGTTGCAGGTTCCAGCTGCTGCTGCTTTTGCTGTTTTCCGGATTGCTGGCTGCTGCCCCTCCTGTTGCTGTTTGCTGAATTTCTGGTTGTTGGTTGGAGATATTCTGTGAAGAAGATTGGACTTGCCTGGAGTAACTTGATGGCCCTAATGAGCAGAAAGTGGTCTAGAGAGATCTACATTCCCTTTCCCCTTTGAACTTCTTTTCTTGCCTACCCAGGTTGTAGGGTTGGGATTAGGTAGAGAAATGGTAGATCTACGTCTCCAATAAGGCCCCCCTCTCTCCCATCACACTTAATGCCTGTTCACTTTGTGTGTAACCTGGGACTAAACTATTCATAGATGACAGGCTTCTGGGTCAGGGTTTCATAGGTAGCAGAGCAGCTCCCTAGCTGTGATCTATTGAAAGTCAGCCCTCGACACAAGCGTTTGTAGAAAGAGCACAAGAACGAAGAAAAGGTAAAGAAAAAGAAGTCAGAAAGACAAGGAAAGAAAAGAAAACAAGCGAATAAAAGGGAGTGAGAAAAATAAAGAAGAGAGAATCCAATAAAGTAGCCAGAAAGTATGGTTACAAACTATGCAAACTACTTCTGGTTTTTTGTTTGTTTGTTTTTTACACTTTGTGTGTGCACGTGTGTGTGCATGTGTGTGTGTGTTTGTATGGGATCTGATCAGATCAATCTCTATGAAGAATTGTGTTGGAATTTTGATGATTTTATTAAATATGTAGATTGCTTTTGGTAGACTAGCCATTATTACTATGCTAATCTTACTGATCCATGAGCATTAGAGATCTTCCGATCTTCTGATAGCTTCTTCAATTTCTTTTCTCTTTGACTTGAAATTTTTATTATACAATTCTTTCATTTGCCTTGTTAGAGTTGCCCCAAGATATTTTATATTACTTGATGCTATTGTGAAAGGTGTTGTTTCCCTGATTTCTTTCTCGGTCCATTTGTCATTTGTTTATAGAAAGGCTATTGAGGTTTTTTTTTTTTTAATTTAATTTTGTATCCAGCTACTTTGCTGAATGTGTTCATCAGTTCTAGGAATTTCCTGGTAGAATATTTGGATCACTATTTACACTATCCCATCACCTGCAAATAAAAACATGTTGACTTCTTTTCCCCCCAATATGTATCCTCTTGATCTCCTTGAGTTGTTTTACTGCTCTACATAAGACTAGTTATGTAAAGAGTAGACAACCTTGTCTTGTTCCTGATTTAGTGGAATTGTTTTGACTTTCTTTCCATGTAAGTTGATGTTGGATATGGTCTTGCTGTAAAATGCCTTTATTATAGATGGTCCCTTATATGCCTAATCCCTAATCTCTCCGGGACTTTTACCATCAAGGAGTGTTGGATTATGTCAAATGCTAAAAGGGGAATTGTTTAAAACAACAAAAAATCAGGCAAGTGAGAGGAGAGTCAGAAGTCTTCTTTCACAAGAAATGGGAAGGTTTTAAGGGCAAAAATCATGTTGGCGTCTAATAGGGAAACCCTCTTATACCTAAGTATCAAGAAAAATAGTGAAGAAAAATAAATAAAATAGCCAACCTATCAATACATTTTGCTCACAGACACATGAGCTCCAAAT
Organism: Apodemus sylvaticus; assembly: GCF_947179515.1. Lineage (NCBI taxonomy): Eukaryota > Metazoa > Chordata > Mammalia > Rodentia > Muridae > Apodemus > Apodemus sylvaticus. The sequence continues at coordinate 45,904,495 of NC_067480.1, read as the reverse complement.
GAACCTGCTGATAAATAGGGCCTCAGAATAAGGGCAACTTTCTGACTTGCTGACAGTCAGTTTTACCTAGTTAACCCAGTGAGTTCTGTAGTAGGTAAGATTTGGATGCCAGAAAGCCTAGAGCACAAGCTTTCTGCAGGCAGCCTCACACTAAGGGAAGAGCTTGGTTTTCCTTTCATGTTTATGATATGTACACTTTCTCAGGGGTAGACTCAAGACAAAGCTCAGTTCAAGTCCCAGAGGTTTATCATAGGTGTCTTCAGAGGAAGCTGCCAAGAGTTTAAGAAAAAAAGTGATTTTCATCAAATGTGCAGGATTCATATTAGATAAAAGTATATATTTTCAGGCAATATATATCAGGGTTTAGCTGGCAAACAAACATATTTCTGTACAGTGGAATTACGTGCCACAAAGTTTAGATTAAATATAAGAGAAGGAATATGATTGAAGAAATGGCAGCAGATTAATATGAACAGCTTGTCGCCCCCAAAGAAGAGGAAAAATGCACAATGACAATAATAATGTTATTAGTAATATATTTTCTCCCTCAATCCCCAAAGAACATTTTCAAATCTAAACCTAAGGGAAGCCAAAATCATACAACACAAGATTGAGGATCCTGGAGAGATGGAGTAATTGAAATAGACGGCGCTAGAACAAATTGGGAGGGAAGAAGGTCATAGATTCTTCCATACCTGGTTGTTCTCTCTAAAGTAGATTTGAGATTTCACACAACAAAACCTTTTGCCGGCTCAATAGCTTTTGGCAAATCCCAGCTTGTTTTTTCACTATGAAATGCATATTCTACAAGGAAGATGGCTTTTAGACATAATAATGCATTGACCTTTTGCTATTTTGCACCTTTCCTATGAATATATTTTTCTGAAGAAAGCTCTTAACTTCTTGGAAGTAGTTTGTGAATGATGTACTGGTGTGTTACACAGGGCTTCTTCACTTTGCAATATTATTAAAGTGAACACTTTCTCTCTCTCTCTCTCTCTCTCTCTCTCTCTCTCTCTCTCTCTCTCTCTCTCTCTCTCTGTGTGTGTGTGTGTGTGTGTATGTGTGTGCGTGTGTATGTGTGTGTATACATACAGCTTGCATGGAAATCTGAACAGCAAGTGTCTCTTGCTGTTGATCCTGTTCTGGTGTGATCTTTTGCATTTGCACTTCCAATTTTTTGCCCCCAGTCTAACCAGTAAGCTGCTGTAGCAGTGCTGGTATGTCCTAAATATGCTTAGCACAGACCTGAATGTGTTTAGCATCACTGGCTTTGTTTACTCACTGTCTGGGTACTTTTAAGCACAGTATCAACTAGCTGAGACGTAGCTGCTTCTTGATTAAAATTAAAAATGGAAAAAAAAATCTTGCCTTTGTCCTTCCTTGGTTAGGTCAGATATTTCTTTTGATAGCTGCAACGTCTACAAGACTATTTCAGAGTCTCTCTGTAAGTGCCCAAGTGAGCTGAAAAGGAAGCCACGAATGGAAGGGCAGAGTTTTGTAGTCAGAAACATGTGTGGTCCCTTCTGAATAGATTGAAAGCCCTTTAAATAACTAGACCCAAGGGTTTCTTCCATTTGCTGTAGGAAACACATACAGGTAAGCCTGTTTCCATTGTATCTCAGTTCTATTATTTCTCACAAAAGCTATGTCTATTAGGTTTTTTTTTTTGAATAAGCTCTGGTATTTTACAAAGAAATATATCCTTTGGCTCAGGTCATAAAAGACTTTTGTTGGTGTGTAGTGAAAGATACATTTACCAAGGTGTTTTATTACTCCACGGTTGGAATTAATATCTCCCTGCTTTATACTTTCTTAGCACGTTATAAGTGCCTCTATTATAGCACTTACTGCCATCTGCCTACATTCAGGGTTGTTAATGTATGTTTTTAGATTATGAGCCCCTGAAGGGCAAGGACCATACCTTCCTCATTTCATATCTTCCCCAAGGCTCTACATAGTGACTTGCATTTTGTATGTGCTAAATAAATGTTTATTAAATTGACCGAGTAGGTGGCATATACTTAGAGATAGGCTGCTATTCTTTGAAAAGCATATTTTATTTTTTAATCTTGGCTGATAGTTAAGTTTGGAAAATTCAAACAAGCTGAAATATTATGGGATAATTTTGTAGCCTGAATGCTCCCTGAGAGAGATTTCTTTGCTGTTGCAATTTAATTCATATTGACGTATTATTTTAGGTGTTCTGTTGCATTAAGACTTAGAGTTTGAAGACAAGTTGCACTGAAATCAAATTCTTTTCACCCAATTCCTTCATATAATCTCCACATGTCTTGCCTAACTTTTATGATCCATGGTTCTACTTATTGTAAACTTGGAACTGTAGACTCTTCAGAGTTCCAGTAAGGCACAGGTGGGATATGCATACAGAGAAGTTAGCATATTCTGGGAGTTAAATAAGCAATTTCATCTATTTCCTTTTCTCCTCTTCTTCCTTCCAGCTAACATTTGTTGGTGAGTTTTACACTTGTGTCTATTGAATGCTAATGTTAACACATGCCTTGATTACTGGGACAGAGAAATGAGCCCAATACTCCCATAGCGGCTGAACCTGGAACACTAAATTAAAAATGATAATGACCTCTTGTATCATGATGGTAGGTATATTTTGGATAAAAAATCAATGGAAAGAATGAAAATTTACTTTGTCCTACAGTATCATATGGAGTGAAATGACATGTATGAGTGATCTCAGTTTGGCAGAGAGAAGTAGGAGGGACATTTTCCTTAGAGGAAATAATGGGAATCAAATAAAAACATCACAAATCAGCATGATTTACATAATGCACTACTGTATTATAAAGATGAAGAAGGTAATAGGAGAAGAATCTGAGTCCCATGAAGGTATTTCTGTTGTGTTTTAAGAAAGGAAACAATTCATGAGCTGAGAGTAAAGGTTAGACAACAATTCATATTTTTCCTTCCAGGATTTATTTGTTCCTCCCTTTCCCCAGCAGGGACCACTGAGGTAATTCCAGAAAAATCTTGGGGTTTCAGTAACCGAATCTGAACACCACTGCTACAAATGATGAGCTGTAGACTGGGAGGGGTGAGGCTCAAACAGGGTAGAGAATGAGACCGGATTAGAAACAGCAGTGTTTTTGGCTGGGAGTTAGAGTCCATGACTCTGAAAATGCCTGTTCTTCATAGCAGAGATCCCATGGAGGCTGCTGTGGTTGCTTTTTGAGTTCAATATCTTTGAAGATGAAGCTGGATTCTGTTACATAGATATAAATTCCAGAAAGTTTGTCTGTCTGGACTAGTTTTCTTATGGTTAATGATTCCTGCAGTATTTTCTGCAAAGCATGTAGCCTGGTTGGTTGCAAGACTTATAATCTGTATGGGTATAGTAGATTTTTCATAAAATTAATCAGCAAAGTCTTAGGTTCTTCCCTCATAACTGATAAAAGGAGACTTAATTTGTTAGCCTTTCATCATTTTAACAAAATACTGGGGATAGTCTAGGCTACTTAAAAAAGAAAGGAACGATGTATTTGTTCATACTTTTGAGGGCTAAAAGTTGCCAGGGGTTCAGGTTCAGTCATGGAGAATCCTTGATAATGAAATCAGCAAGATATGCTGGTAATATAGGAACACAAATGTTGTGGGATTAAAAAAAAACCACTCTCTGCTTGCATTTAAGGCCCACTCCATAAGATGGAACTAATGCCTGAAACCTCTCAGGTGGCCAAGAACATGAGAATGGATAGAACACGAGTCTGTGGAATAACCAAATACTACTAAAGACAAACAGCAGTGAAATGACTTCTAATGCATTCTGCTATACCCATAATAGTTGTCTTCCTTCACCATAGCTAGAGAGGCTTCTACCTGCATTGGGTGGGAACTAACTCTGAGACTCAAAGTTGGACAGAGAGTGAGAGATACTAGAACACTCAGTCTGAAATGGGACATCGTCATCTGACCTCCATCTCAAGGCTCAATGGCCTATAAAAAAGAGGGGGAAGGAAGATTATGAGATCCTGAGCTGATAGATGACTCTAAGGAAACACAGACACAAGAGGAATCTGCAGAGACTGGCAGCACAGGTTTCTACCAGATGGGAACCCAAGGCTGAGAGAGGGAAGTGAACATGAACTGTCACCACTAATCAGGAACTTATCTGCAGCTGGTCAGTACATGCTTTAAAAGGAAAAATTAGTCTTCTCCAACAGAGTCTGAATTACCACAATTCAAGGTGGGCTGCATGCCCAGTGTAGATGGCCAACACAGAATAGATTCCATGGTATTCTGGTAGACTTTTTGTCTCATATACCATTGTTAGAGCATTTTTTTTTTTAAATCTTATTGGTCTTTTGCTTGACTATTTTGATTTCTGATTTCCTAGGAATTTTTTTTTTTGGATAGGAGTTTCTTCTTTGTCTGCATTTTATTTTCTTTAAAAAGAGAGAGGATGGAATGATGTAGAGTTGTGTGGGTAGAGAAGTAGAGGATCTAAGAGAAGTATGTGAAAGGGAAATGTAAAATCTGAATATTTTGCAGGAAAATAGTTTTTCAATAAAATAATATTCATAAACATCTAAATTTCCAAGAAAAAAGAGAAAGTTGTTATTAATAGGAATCTTATCCATATAGAATATATAAAGTGAAAATGGTACTTTAGGGAAAACCAATGTCCTATCTGCTTTTAGTCTCTTTCTTATTGTGGTATAAAAGCAGGAACAGAATGGCAAAGGCTTTATTGTATTTAGTAGGTGATTACAGCTGCATTAGCATCAGGATTTCAAGCCATTAAGACTGAGCATTTTCAGTTGAAACTTTATTATTCATTACAATTAAAGTTATGTGCATTTGAATATTATAGACATGGAAACAAAGAGGAATCGAAATGTTCCACACTTATATATCACAAAATATGAATTATCTACCCTTTTATAGCTACAGATCAAAACTCTCTTGTATGTGTCTACACTATTCTGCCCACTGATGGTTGTACAATCTCTAAGTCTCAAGTTCAAAGAGAAGTGGATCCTGCACAGAGCAGGCCAGGCTCTAGGGAGGAAGTGAGTTGTGACTGCATTGAGAGTTCATTCAGGGTGATAGATACCTGTGACTCATTGATTTAAAGACTTGTTATCTACATTTTTATGCAAATGTAAAACCTATATAAGGCCAAGGTCTACAGGAGCCATTCCAAGGCCATTTCAGCTAATCATTTGCTATTTATTTATTTAATATAAAACTTAGATTTGATTTTTCTTCCTTGAAATAGATGAACTCTTGTGTTGGGTTGTGACTTGCTTAGAATATAGCTGAATTGGTATTTGTCTAGCTCAAATATGACTTGGTATTACAGAAACTGATTTTGGCTCCTGTAATTCTATTGAAATCTAATCCAGAAACCTAGGGATGGAGAAAATCACAGAAAATTTCCCTTTTATTGAAACTAGATTCTTTTCTTATACAATATAGCCTGATTACAGTTTCTTCTCCATCTACTTCTCCCTGCTCCCGTCCACCTCCCCTCCCATCTGGATCCACTCCCTGTCTGCCTCTCATTAGAAAGGAACAAGTTTTGAAGATATAATGATAAAATATAACAAAATAAAACAAACCCAACATATGTAGACAAGCCAAACCAACAGAAAGAAAATAGTCAAGGCAAGGCACAAGTATCAGATCCACTCACACACTCAGGAGTCCCCAACAAATGCTTAACTGCAAATAATAATATATATGCAGAGGACCTGATATAGACATTGCTGCTTCAGTCTCTGTGAGTTCATATGCGAGTTGAATATGTTGATTTAGAGGGCCTTATTTTCTTGTGTGCTCCATCCCCTCTGGTTCTTAGAGACAATTTTCACCTCCACTTTCATGAGCCCTGAAGGGAGGAATTTGATGAAGACTTCCCACTTAGGGTTGTGTTCCAAGGTCTCTTCCTGTCTCTGTATAATGTCTGGCTGTGGGTTTCTGTATTTTTACCCGTATGCTGTAGGAGGAAGCTTTTCTGATGGTGTCTGAATAAAACCCCTGACCTATAAGTCTACCAGAATAGCATCACTACTTTTATTTTATCACTATGTCATTTTATCACTACTATTTTATTTTAAAGACTACTAGTTGTTGTTTTTACCCTAGGTCTCTGGGTTATCTAGCCTCTGCTTTTTGGTTATCCAAGCAGTGTCATGTATATAGATTTCATGGAGTGGGCATTACAATGTTGGTTGGTGGCTCCCTGAAGAAACTTCTATTAGCCTAGCACTTTCTTAGTGACCTACATAGTATTTCTTCTTCTTTTTTTTCTTTATGTGTGTGTGTTGTGTTTCCTTGGCTTTTTTTCTAATTCGATATATATTTTATTTACATTTCAAATGATTTCCCCTTTTCTGGCACCCCTACTCCTCAAAAGTCCCATAAGCCTCCTTCCCTCCCCCTGTTCTCCCACCCACCCCTTCCCACTTCCCTGGTCTGGTTTTGCCCTATACTGCTACACTGAGTCTCTCCAGAACAAGGGGCAACTCCTCCGTTCTTCTTGTAAATCATTTGTGTGGATTATGTTTTGGGTATTCCAGTTTTCTAGGTTAATATCCACTTATTAGTGAGTGCATACCATGATTCATCTTTTGAGACTGGGTTACCTCACTTAGTATGATGTTCTCCAGCTTCATCCATTTGCCTAAGACTTTCATGAGTTCATTGTTTCTAATGGCTGAATAGTACTCCATTGTGTATATATACCACATTTTTTGCATCCATTCTTCTGTTGAGGGATGCCTGGGTTCTTTCCAGTTTCTGGCTATTATAAATAGGACTGCTATGATCATAGTAGAGCATGCATCCTTATTACATGCTGGGGAATCCTCTGGGTATATGCTCAGGAGTGGTATAGCAGGATCTTCTGGAAGTGATGTGCCCAGTTTTCTGTGGAACCGCCAGACTGATTTCCAGAGTGGTTGTACCAATTTGCAACCCCACCAGCAGTGGAGAAGTGTTCCTCTTTCTCCACATCCTTGCCAACACCTGTTGTCTACTGAATTTTTAATCTTAGCCATTCTGACTGGTGTAAGGTGAAATCTCAGGGTTGTTTTGATTTGCGTTTCCCTAATGACTAATGAAGTTGAGCACTTTTTAAGATGCTTCTCCACCATCCGAAGTTCTTCAGGTGAAAATTCTTTAACTCTGTACCCCATTTTTTAATAGGGTTATTTGGTTTTCTGGGGTCTAACTTCTTGAGTACTTTGTATATATTGGATATTAGCCCTTGATCTGATGTAGGGTTGGTGAAGATCTTTTCTCCATTTGTTGGTTGCTGATTTGTCCTTTTGATGGTGTCCTTTGCCTTACAGAAACTTTGTAATTTTATGAGGTCCCATTTGTCAATTCTTGATCTTAGAGCATACACTATTGGTGATCTGTTCAGAAACTTTCCTCCTGTACCGATGTCCTCAAGGATCTTCCCCAGTTTCTTTTCGATTAGCTTCAGAGTGTCTGGCTTTATGTGGAGGTCCTTGATTCATTTGGAGTTGAACTTAGTACAAGGAGACAAGGATGGATCAATTCTCATTCTTCTGCATGCTGACCTCCAGTTGAACCAGCACCATGTGTTGAAAAGACTATCCTTTTTTTTCCATTGGATGTTTTTAGCCCCTTTGTTGAGGATCAAGTGGCCATAGGTGTGTGGATTAATTCTGGATCTTCAATCCTGTTCCATTGATCCGCCTGCCTGTCACTGTACCAATACCATGCAGTTTTTAACACTATTGCTCTGTAGTATTGCTTGAGGTCAGGGATACTGATTCCCCCAGAATTTTTTTTGTTGCTGAGAATAGTTTTAGTTATCCTGGGTTTTTTGTTATTCCAGATGAATTTGAGAATCACTCTTTCTAACTCTATGAAGAATTGAGTTGGGATTTTGATGGGTATTGCATTAAATCTGTAGATTGCTTTTGGCAAAAAGGCCATTTTAACTATACTAATCCTGCCGATCCATGAACATGGGAGGTTTTCCCATTTTTTGAGGTCTTCTTCCATTTCCTTCTTCAGAGTCTTGAAGTTCTTGTCATACAAATCTTTCACATGTTTGGTAAGAGTCACCCCAAGGTACGTTATGCTGTTTGTGGCTATTGTGAAGAGTGTCATTTCCCTAACTTCTTTCTCAGCCTGCTTATCCTTTGCGTATTGGAAGGCTACTGACTTGCTTGAGTTGATGTTATGACCTGCCAGGCTGTCATGCTTGAACAGCATACACTTTGCCCCAACCCCCAGCCATTTCCCCAACCTCCAAACAGGAATGTTTCAAATTGAAACAACTTTCAAGCTTGTTTATATAGCAGGTTAATCTTAGTTAACCTGTTATATAAACAAGCTTGCCGTATGGAAATGAGCTCTCCTTTACCTGAATCTCAAATATAATGTTTATGTTTGACCAGATGTTAGTTAATCGAAACTAATTACATTTCCCAAGTAATCCTAGCATCTGGAATCAGCCATGCTGAAAAGCGCAGCCGAACTGAAGCATGGTGTTGTCTCTGCCTCTCTTCAGCTGCCTGAGCAAAAGAAAGATTAGAGCACATTTAGGTCAAAAAATCCAATTCTGTTCACTCATTTTATTTTATTCATTTCTTGGTGTATAGATAGATGCGTGACTGTTGGCTTCGTTCAGCGGGGTGACCATGTTAAGGCTCAAAGAAGATGTCCCGAAAGCATACACAGAGCCTGTGCTTCTTTTTGTTCTAATAAATATTTTTGTTGTTGTTCCTCTTGTGTGTTGTTGGAGCCTGGGGTGCTTTTTTTAATAACCAGGCTATGTTTTTTAAACCATAGCTACCATGGTCGCTATACTGAAAAGTAAATAGGACCTTCTTTATCTATGCATTTTTATTTTAATTAAAATCTGATCCCATTCCTTCTCCATTTCCTTTGATCTCTCTGACCTGTTCTACGTCTTTTCAGTCCAGCCCCTCCTCTGTGGCTCCATCTCTTATCAAATTGATGGGCCTTTTTCCTTGATATTATTGTTTAATAGTTTGCATAAATGCACAATTATATAAATACGTTCTATGGAGCCTGTTTTTTTTTTAATGTTGCTTGTGTGTATATGATTTTAGGGTTGACCACTGAAAACATGTGGCACACATCGTACACAGCAGTCCTGTACACAGCAGTTCTGTCTAAGAACACAGATTAGAGCATTCATTCAGCCAATTATATTTAAAGAAAACTACTGGGTGCCTGTGGATGTGTGTTTCAGTGGGTACCACTGGGTCTTACTTGTTTCTACCAACATTACTTTTGCACTATTACAGAAGAATGTGATGGCATTTAAAAATGTTTAATTTTCAAAGCTCAAATATTATTTCTATTATTGGGAAGGGAAGCATGGTTTTGTGGAGGAGTATGTATTGTATACAGATACAGTTGTTCATGTACCCACAGGACTGTACCTACAAACATAGGTAAAGCAATTTCCACTGTGCTAAGGAGAAACTTGATGTAGTTCTTGGTAATGGGGCATGAGAAACATCTGTGCTTGTATGTGTAGAAGACTAGGTTGGAATTTGTGATTTCTGTTACAAGGAAAAACAATTTAACTAATACATATCTAGCCCAATCTGGTTATTTTTGGTTACTAGAAGCTACAAAGAATTTATGTTTTTCGTAAATGTAGAATATGAGAGATGCTTCCATTTTGTTTTATCAAAAGTTTATTTTAAAATTGACCTTAAAATGCTCTCTGGAAATTCTCTGGGCCAATTTGGGAAAGTTTGATTGGTAAATGTTGAGGCTTCTTTGCTAACAGTTTTTATGTGGTGGCAAACTTTAAAACCACTTTTCTATTCAATGAATCATTCACTTAAAACAGAGAAAAACAAACAAACACAAAGAAAAGCAGAACCAAAATAAAGTATGTGGGGATTGTGAAGCCTGCTTTTATTTTAAATTCATGTATCTGTTTGACAAATGTGAATTAAACATCTCTTGTGAAGGAGATGTTTTGCTAAACATCCTTGTCTACTTATAGGGTTTGTCTATGCATTAAGGAAGTCCCATGTTAGCCACCATCTACAAATTCCTTTTCCAAATACTCTGATTATGTTCTCAGCTTTGTCCAAATCAACATTCATTTTTTCACAGTGAATATTTCCATAAAACCTCCTTTTTAGATTGATGTAAAAGTTATATATAATGTAAAAGGTTATATATACTATAAAGTAAAATTGAATCAATTTGCATTGTTAATCTTTCTTAAAATTCCAATAAAGATAATGGTAGCCAAGCTAATAGACACAATTCACCATGTATGTCTATAGCTATGAGAGCTAAGACTTTCTAGATAAGCCATACATACTGAATTTTTTCATATTCTAATTGTGCTATCTACACAAGAAGGCTTAAACTGATGTCCATGTTTTTTTGTTTGTTTGTTTGTTTGTTTTGTTTGGGGTTTTTTCATTTGGTTTTTTTGAGATAGGGTTTCTCTGTATTGCCCTGGTTGTCCTGGAATTCACTCTGTAGACCAGGCTGGCCTCAAACTCAGAAATCCACCTGCCTCTGTCTCCCAGAGTGCTGGGATTACAGGTGTGCGCCACCACTGCCCGGCTGATGTCCATGTTAATTACTCTTGACTTAGTAAAAAGTTCATATAAGCAAGATTTAAATGAGACAATAGCCAAACCCTTCTACAAATTAAGATTTTGCCACTACTCTTGGTCTTGTTAGCATATTCTTTATTTGAGAAACTCATTTTACCTGAAGAAAATAACTAAGCAATATCTTTGCATCATTTTACAGAATCCAAGTGTTTAAGAACCACCATAAATGAATAATAAAATATATGCTCACATATACTTGTGAGGAACAGGTATAAAGACTTTGTGATGGTTGACATTACTTGTAGGTTTTAATTAATATGCTTAAGATACACACAACATGCATGTGTGCACACACACAAACACACACCACTATCATCTTGACAGACTGTACCCTACCAGCCTAGTTTCTTTTTTCCCCCTACTATTGAAGACTATTCTTAAAAGGACTGATCTTATAAAATCTGTTGTTCTTGCATAATAATAAAACATAAGACTATCTGCTATTTCTGTTTTTGTAATCAAACCTGCTTACTTTGCTTAAAAGGACAACTAGGATAACTACAAGACATATACACTAAAATACGTGTAGGCAAAATACATTACATCTTGTGGTTTTTGCCTTTATAAGTCCTGGGCTGACACAGCAAGGTGCTGTGTCTTGCTAGCTCTTTCAGGTCCAGTCCTGGTGGAGGAGGGTACCAGTACCTAAATAAGAAGACTCATCTTATTGCAACTTATTCATGGTCATGATGAATTTCTGAATGATCTCAGGCCCATTTTAACTTTAGAAAGTTTTTTTCTTAAATTTGATAAATTGTGATAAATGTTCTTGAAGTAACATTGTGTGTAAATACAAACCCTATAAATGTCACAAGTGTACACTCAGAATAAATCATACTCAGTCTATTTGTAACAGAAATGGCACACTTTCTTTGACTGCAGGTCCGTAGTATTTTGAGGCTATGAGCCTTAGGGAATTTATAAACAAATTTTCATCCCTTACACAGTATCACATTCAGTGTATATTAAAACAAGTACTTTATGTTTATGTGACAGGGCTCAAATAGTAAGCAGCATTATCACCCATTTAGTGTTGTATCCAGCAGAGCTTTATAAACCACTATATAGCACCGAGTAGAATTTTAGTAGCTCTGACTGCTGTATACATTGGAGATTATCTAACAGCCTTTCCCAATAAAGCCAGGAGTGTTCCACCATTATTGTAATAATAACAACAAAAAAATTCCCACAAATTTTCAAACCAGTCACAAAAAGGGATATGGTTTTCACTGAGAATTGTTGCTTTCTGCACTGAGATCTCCCTTGGCTTCTGGCAGCATGTATGCAGATCAATAGCACAAATAGAATACTTTTTGGTCCTTGCCTACTGTGGGCTTGCCAGTGGCGTTTTCAGAAAGCCTGCCTCTGGTTGTTCTTCCTGCCGACTCCTTATGGCTCTCCCCTGGCCATCTCTCCAGCCTCTCTGGAGAACTTATTGGATCACATCCCAAGTAAGCTGTCCAGCATCTTCACTCTAGAAATGTTACTCTGTTGAGAGCAACTTTTCTGAGAATCCTGTCTATATTATTTTTGATTGCCTAAGGAAACCAATCCACAGAACATCGTATAATGTCACCTTTCTGACTCCCCAGGGCTCCCTGGTCTGAGTCCTGAGGCAGGGAGGGAGTGCATTAATATTCCTTTAGCTCTAGGTGAATTGCATTTTTTTCTATATTGGTAGAAGAAGCCCCTTGTGCTGTTCTGAAAGCCCTGAAATTTGGGTCTGTGGAACATAGCATTTATCTGTGTTTTCTTTTAAAAAGCTTTCTCTAGCAAAGGCAAACTTGAGTTTTGCAGAGAATGAATTCTGTATCACTTTGGGAAGCCCTTTAGGAAATGTGACATAAATATATCAAAATAAGGTTAAGCTTCTATTTTCAATGAAAACAAAAAAAACCCCCACAAACTATATATTTTGAGAACATGCCAAACTGTAAAAAAACCAAACCAAACCAAACCAAAACCCAAAAATGAATGAAAAAAAGAGCATAAAGTTTTTATTGACAAAATGCCTGAGACACCTCAGTGATGTGGTTTTACAAATTTCTTGGCTAGACTGATCTTTGGCAATCATCATATTCTACAGAGAAGATGTGTGATTAAGCTTCATTTTCTAGGGTTGACCAAAAGAGTACCATTTGATATTTACAACAGAGGAGACTTATTTTTTTCTTTACAAATAAATATTTGTGTTCAAGTTGCATTTAGTATGTACAGTAACCAAAAATTCTTAAAAAATCATTAACTATCCAGATTACCATAGACAAAGATGTTTCTAAAGGTGGCAGCAGCAACTTATGGAGATACCATGAGATAGTAGGTGAAATAGTTAAATATAGCAGTTTTATTGATCATATAGAAAAGATGACTAAGTCAGGGCAGTAACAAGATTCTTCCTAGGGTCTTAAAATTGACCCAGGCAAGTGAGAGGCCCTAAGGTTTTAGTTTCTTTGATTTCAGATTGAATGCACCTTCCTTAAAGGACATGTGTAATGCAGTCCCAGTAGCAGATAAGGTATTCCAGAGCTTGACAGACTATGGAACATAACTCTCCTTACAACCCCAGGCAGCATCTAAATACTGATATTCTCTTCAGTGGCCTAGAGAATCACAAATAAGTCCCTTCTGATAGGTGTGCCAACTATATGTCAATCATGCTTGGTGAGAAGGTGAGAACCCCTTTCATCCCCCACCACATATTGATGTTAGGGCCTTGCAGAGCAGAGCGTGGTCCAGAAAGCGTCTGCCTGGTCTGGGTTGGGGCATGCATCCCTGCAGAATTACAATTATCCTTTTACTTAGAAAGATTGTGCACCTATGCCACTGTACATTTTTCTACCTTGCTCAGAATTTTCTGGTTTCTTACTAGATGTATATTTGTTTCACTGGAGGGTTTATTTCTACAAAACTGTTGTCCTGTTGTTGTTTTGTGGTTAAAGCTATGAGATAGCAACAGAAGGTGGTAAGTCTGATCGATGTCCTTAGTGTTTATCTGTTTGTCTTTAACTTTGCAAGCATATGACTCCATGGGATTCATTTGAACTTAATACATGAGATAGAAAACAAATTTCTAAGGGCAAGTAAGAAAATAGGGACATCTTCACTACTGATGGGTATCTGAGGCAAGTCAGATGATGAACAGCAGCTTCTCCCTCTGAATAAAAGCAAGAGATATGGCACACAGAGGTTCTAATGTGACTCTAATTATTCTTCTGTCTTGCCTTGACACCTTCCTGTTCTAGAGCTTGAGGGTAGAGCATTTCAATGTGTTACAAAGGATAACTAAGCAGGAGTTCCAAACATGACTAAATGACTTCACTGGACACTTTGTAGTGTTCTTTTCAAAACAGCTTTTGAATTGGGAATATATTGTTGGAAAATGAAGTATCTAGTTTGATTATAAAGAATCACATAACAACAACATCAAGTGCTATGTTGTGTCTAAGTGAGGTTGACGGGGCATTGACAAATGAAGGAATATTTCTTAGTGGTCGTTGTCTGTCAGATACTCTTCTGGGTGAACGTAACATATGATTGAAAACCACAAGTAAATGTCCTGGTCTTTGTGGAATACATAGAGTAATGGTTGAGAACACAGAGAAAGCCAATAATATCACTGACTCATACAGAATTTTAGAAATTTCAACAAAAATATTTCACAAGAAGAATGAAATGAGGAAGATATCAATTAGTTGTCTTAGTGATGATCCACTTCTATTCAATTAGCCATTCACTTTAAGACAAGCTTGGAGTTGGAATGTATTCTTTGGAAGGATGTGCAACAAAAGCTTCCTTGGAGTAAGGTTGTCATGGAAACACTGCAAATTATTCAACCTTAGGTTGCAAGACTGGCAAAGACATGGTGAATACATGGAGTTAAAATTCCCTTTTTGGACCTAGGTTAAACCTTACTTCCCTGATTGAGCAAGTTCCTCCAGACCAAACCAAGTTCATTGACTTGTTAATTTGCTTATGTAATTCATTCATTTGGTTAATCAGTAAAGGTTGACAAGCAAACTGGGCTTGATGACCAGTGCTTACAATTGCAGTACTTGACAGATAGAGCCAGGAAGATTAGGAGTTCATGCCTAGCTTTGCCTGCACAGTGAGTTCAAGGATAGCCTGGGTTCTGATCAAGGCTAGCCTGGGTTCTGAGAAACCCTATCTGGATAACTAAACAAAAATAAACATTAGCAACAGAAAATCCAGGTAGACAAATAAAAGCCATATACTAAAAACTGAAAAAAATTTAATATGTAACAATATTGTAGATGATAGTACAACTTCCTTCTGGTTTTAGAGAACTTAGAACAATTGTGATGGGAAGGTCATTACTGAAGCATTCTGCATTAACTTGGGTGTGAATAAAATATATATCACCTTAGATGCTATTAGCCAGATAAAGCTTCTCAAGGTAAATGAGTCCCTCCTGACTGATGTGTTTAGATTGAACCATGTACTACTTAGGTAATAGAGTCAGACATGGAAGACATATTCAGGTATTAGAAGGTAGAGACCATTTCAGCCATTGCAAGAGGAATGCTTAAGAGATTCTCAAGAGGTCAGCATAAGGCACTAATTTTTGAAAAAGATCCTTATGGATGGAAGGAAATAGAAGACATGGAAAGTATGGGTAAGCATGGATAATGGCTTACTGAAAGTCTCATAAAACGTGTATGCACCAATGAGCAAATTTAGTGTTTAGAATTAGCTGCCATGGAGTTCAAGGAGAGCTATTTCCTAGTACTAATTAGAGAATTATATTACTAGGGACTCTTGCAACACAATTCTGCATACAGGTAAATTATATTTCAGTGCATCGAGAATAAGCGTCAGGAACTTCAGAGCTCTTCTTTGAACTAAATTTGATAGCTAAGCCTTTTCCTTTTATCCTATGCATTTTGATGTTTGCCAAGTAGCCACTTTTCTATTTGGAAGAACGTCTGAGTCTTTCCCGTGAGAGGGCCTCATCTGAAGATCAGCATCTTTAAAATTGTCCATCTCCATCTCACTGTCCCTTCAATGTCTGGAATCAGTCAGTGGTAGAACAAGGTAAGGACAAATAGAGACACTTTCAAGAAATGTTTTAAAGTGTGTTTGTTCGTTTGACACCTTTATGCTATGTTTATTTATCAAACTAACAATGTATCCTTTACATATGAATTTGAATATCTTTCATGATGTTATAGGAGTTTCCATAGGTCATGGCTCTCAGGATAAGCACAAGCTCTGTTGCTTCTGATGGAAGATTCTAGAACAATAGCTATACCTTTTAAAACATGATGACAAGAACATTATCCTTAGCATTTTTTATATCCCTGACATATGTTTAGTAGTCCATGGAGATGGCGTGAGTAGAAATCACCATTGACTTTCTGCTCCAGCTCTTGAAGTTCTGAGACTTCAGAGCTAAAAAAGGGTCAGTTATCTCAGACCTAGGGTGAAAAAGACAGCTGTAGACTGACTTCTACAAAAACATGGCTACAACACTCTTATGACTTGACAGAAAAAAAAAAAACCCAGGGTATTCTCAGATATAAATATATCCGTGAATCATTTTCTGATCCTTGGTAATTTTTAAGATGAGAATCAAAATTTGAGAATCTCAGACTATGCCAAGAATGTAAATAAGGTAAGTTATAGTTTGTCAGAGGAGCAGAGAGAAAAATAGATCCAGAAAAATAGCCATTTCACACTACTTATAAAAGATATTGACCATCCCAAAGACTACTACTTACGCTGTGTACTCTACAAGGATTGATAAGCCAGTGAACCTCTGAGAAAATGCATTGGTAGCACAGATTTCAACACTAGCCCATAGGGAAGTAAGAGAGTTTTTTCAATGTTCAAAATGCTTCTTAAAATAATAGGCTAAACTCCTGACTCCATGCAGGTACATCTTGCTGTAAACCAGTCTCGTGGTGTCCTCTGCCCTTAGAAGCCAAGTTTCCTTGAATTGGAGGGACTTTGTTTAGCTCCTCCACCATTCAGAATCTTCTCTGTCTTGCTGGTCATGAAATTGCTCAGCTGAACTAAAAGGCAAAGTGACAATAATTGGAAACAAAATGTCTTTGTTCCTTTTCCCTGTGAGCAGCTGCCTGCTCCTTACAAACACCATATTGGTGAGGGCAGCTTCTTTATTGAGCCTGCTGACAGAGACATTCTGCATATTTATAACAGCTGAGAAGTACATGCCCC